>NC_046224.1:36328831-36646748 GCF_009819885.2 Catharus ustulatus
CCATAGGAACTATGTCCATTTCCAAGTTCACAGACTGTGAGTACTCAATCGAAGTTATACTACTAGATAAATTCCTTTGCTTTTCCATAGAACAAAAATCAGATAATTGAATCCTCAATGTTATTTCAAAATAGCTGCCTTGTTACCAGTCAGAAACAAAGGAAAGACTGAAATAAATCAGCTCCAGAGCACCGCATGCTTCCTTAACCAAGCCCTTCAGGCCTGATAGCAGCACTGTGGTATCCATTAAGAACTCTGTAAATTATTATACAAAGAGTACCTCAGGAGCATAGTTTAATGTCTCGATTTTCCTCTGGTGTTCATTGCAGTAGTGATCTAAACACAGGGTCTAGTCAAACAAAATCTAAAATTATGTCAATGTGGCTGATACACATCACATCCAGTAGCCTCTCCATGCACCAGTGACAGAAACATCACTGCAGCAGCAAGGCAGCTCAGATATTTCAGGTGACTGCAAGAGCAAGCCTTTAGCATCCTACAGAACTCACAAAATTTTCCTTTCTTAAAAAGCAGCACTTACAGTCTGAAATTTCACTAATGAGTAATTCAAATATGGATATTATGAGATCAAGTATCATGAACATTACAGCAAAAAGGCATTTATCAGCATAGCATGTTGAGTCAAGCTAAAAGGTCAAGAGTACCAAGAGTCCTACTGGGCTCCAACAGATACTGTGGTTTCAAGCTAGACAGCCGAGGCTGTTATCATCTCCAGGTACTCATTCCACTTCTCTGCTTAAGACAATGCCCTCCAAGGGACAGCATATTCAATCTGCTCACTTGTTTCTGAATTTCTGACTCACACCACATAGTAAGCCAAAAAAGCCTGGTTAGATACCTCTAGACCATCAATGCTCAAGTTATCAAGATTGAGCAAAGAGCCTCAACTGTACTAAAATTAGCCTATGGTTAACTTAGAGAGCATAAAGGGCTGGGGAAAAGGGGAAACAACAGACTACAATTATAAGAACCTCAACTGCAAAGTCATCCATCCTAGATAATAATGCAGTGTAAAACAGAAGAATGTGTAATTTCAAGCAAGTCATAAATCCCATGACACCCAGATTCTGTGATGATATTTACCTCAAGTCTGCTTTGAACATAATATTTATGCAGCAAAGTTGGGAGCTTAACTAGGTGAGTTTTACAGCTGAGTATAACAGAAATTAAAAGTTCATTCACCTGACAAGAAAAAAATCAAGTTATAGAAAAACTGGAAATCAATTTACTGGAAATCAAAACATGAATTCATGCACTTTTTTTTTTGTATTTACAGAAAAGTTGACACAGTTTTTTTTCTTTCTTAGCAAAGAAGCTGAAGACATGAAACATTGCTTGAAATTAACTGAGGCATTTCTATTTTCCAAAACATATACTTTAGGTTATATACCTTCTGACACACAACTTAGTTACTGTGACAGCATCTTATCTAACCCACCCCAATGTAAATATTCTCTACTTCCTGTTCAGTTGCTGCATCTTATGTTCTCCTCGCAGCAGTCAGTTTGATCAACAATACCATTTCAAAGTCCTGAGAGCTATGTGGAATCAGTATGACTACACGGATATCCTGCTTTAAGTCACAGTTTTAAGTTCATGAAATACCCTCCCATAGCTTTACAGCAAGTGCCTAACAGTATTTTAGGTACTGGACACAAAGCACCAGGATAGTCATTGTTTTGAAAAATACGATTTTTAAAAAAGCAGTTTCTTTTCCAATGAAAGTGGTTATCTTTTGAAGCTTTCAAATAGTTCTTTAATACAGATAAATAGTTTCACGTCACAAGCAAGAAGATATTCTGAAACCGAACTTATTGATAGAAAAATAAGAAAATATACAGCATTTGAGTTGTATTTGAATATACGAACCTGTAGTTTAGGTTAAGAAAAGTACAGGCTAAACCCGAGGCAGGCCTAGCACCTTCCTACAACTTCGTCCAACACTGTTTTGTTGTACCGTTGGTGCACCTGGGGCCGTTCCAGCCTCGTCGGGCAAAGGAACTTTCAGCCCCCCGAGCCCCGCGGCTGCTCCTTGGCAGCCGGTTCCCCTGCAGCGCACGGGTCGGCTGCAGGGCAGCGGGAGCCCCGCCGGCCCCCGGCAGCTCCATATGCCGGCGGACAGCGAGGCGCGGAAGGACGGCGCCCACTCCGGAGCCCGCGGCTGTCTCGGAGCCGCCCGGCTTCAAAGGGAGCGAGGCCAGGCCCGGGGCTCAGGGCCGGCAGCCCCGCCGGACCGGGCCGGCCGAGGGGCCGCTGCCACCGTTCATCGCTCCCCGCCCTGCGCTGCGGGCCAGCCGGGCAGGCAGCGAGGCCTGCGAGGGCCGCCCCACTCCCGACGCCGGGACGGGGCAGTGGAGCAGGATGAAACTTCCGCAGCCTCAACTTCCCAGCCCCCGGCCAGGCTGTCCTCACACGCCCCCGCCCGCCCCGGGCTCCGACCCGCCGCGCCCTGGTGGGGCGGCTGGGGGTGCCCTGGTACCCTCGCCCCCGGTCGGGACTTACCACGCATTTCTTGCCGAGGAAGCCGAAGAGGCTCTCGTTCTCCTGCGGGGTAAGCAGCAGCGAGCCCACGTTGGTGACCCGCCGCGGGGGCTGCTGCTGCGGGGCGCCGCTCATGGCCGGGGCCGGCCCGGCGCTGCCCTCGCCGCCCTGCGACCGATGGCGCCCGCGGCCCCTTCCTCCCCTTCCTCCTCCGCCGCCGGGGCCGGGGCCTCACAGCAGCCGCATCGCGGAGCCTCCCTGGCGGGGCCGGGCAAGGAGGGAGGAGAAGAGGGGCGGCGGGGAGGGTGCCGGGGAGGGGGGCGGCCGGGAAAGGGGGTGCCGGACAGCGGTGCAGCCGCGCCGGAGCCGCTGCGCGCCGGAGCCGATCCCGATCGCTCCCGCCCCTAAACTTCCAACTCCGGCCCGGCCCCGGCGGCCGCGCGATCCAACATGGCAGCGGGGGCGGGCGAGACCACGGCGCGCGGCAGCCAAGGGGGAGCCCGGCGAGCGCGCGGCCGCCGCGACCATGCGCCGTGCGGGGGAGAGGGGAGGGCGCCGCCTTCCGTGCCCGCCCCCTCGGTACCTGCCGGGCCGGGCGGTGCCGGGCACTGGGGGCCGGCGGGGGCGAGAGGAGGAGGAGGAGGGTTATTGCAGCACGAAGAAGAAAGTCTAGAAAATGACGAAAAGGAGGAGCGGTCGCCGCTGTAGGGATGCAGCCGCTGTCCCGGAGCCGTGGGAACCGCCGGGGCGCCGTGAGGGGCTGTGCCGCCCGCTGCTCCGGGCTGAGGCTGTGGGGGGATCGCCCGGAGCGCGGAGGGGCCCCGGTAACATCGCCCGAGCGGGGCATCCGGACCGCCCGCGGGGATACGGGAACCAGCGTGTGCTGGAAGCCCTTCAGCTGCCAGTGGAGCCCGGTACAATCTGTAACGCAAAAGTCTTTTCTCGTTTTGTGGCAGAAAGGAAGCTGCTGCCCGCGCAGGTTGCCCCGCCGCGGTGTCGCTGCGCAGCCAGCGGGAGGCCGGGCGGGTGTTCCCCTCCCCCGGCCCGACGCTGCCTGCCCCAGCCGGAGGTGAATAGTAGGTATTGCACGCACTCCAGGGACTAGCTGCTGAGAAATCGCGTATACAATCAACAGCCTTTGTCAAACAGATTTTTCTTCCCCCTGCTTCTCTCCATGTGTCAGCAACCAGCTGCGATGAAGGTTGAAGGCGTTTCAAAACCTAAGGACCCAAAGCGCTGCTGCTTATACTCAGCTTTCAGTTGTACAAAATAAATGTTCACGTTTCTCACATGCAAAGGTGGAAAACAGATATCAAAATGAGCACCTTGCTAGTTTTCTCTGGTTTTAGGTGAAGAGTGTGCCTTATCCTCTGATAAATTGTGTGTGTGGAAGGTGCTAGGTAAAAGGTGGAAGGTCCCCCACTGTAATTTACTGTATGTTGTAGAGAAGAGCTGAAGGAGTGTAAGAGGAAACGAACCGGGGAAGACAGGAGAAAAACCTGGGAACACAAGTCTTTGTATGTATAATGCTGTACTGACTACGTATCTTCCAAAAGATCAGGCAGGATAGCAGCACCTTCTCTGCTTACAAGCCTTTTGCCTGTACTTTAGAGCTTGTAACTGTGTCCTAAAGTGTAAGGAAGGGAGAATATGGAAGAAAATCCTGATTTTACACCATAAAAATAGTTTAAAATGCATGCCTATACAGGACTCCTCAATCTGCAGATCTCTGGGAAGTGACTTGAGTCTTACTATAAAGGAAAACCAGTAGGTACCAAGTGCTTCCAAAGTACAGTAATTTCACGACCATAAGGCGCACCGGACTATAAGGTGCACTTCCGGGTTCAGGGAAAAATTTTTGTCATAAGGGTGCGCCTTATAGTCGTGAAATTACTGTACTTCTCAGCAATCCTACATACTTCAGTTTTACACACTTTCTGTAAGGTACAGGTTTTCTGTGTAAGTATGTGTGTATTTTAGTGGAATGGGAAATGCTTAGGCTATAGAATATGGCAGCATTTCTTTCATTGCAAATGTATGTAAAAAGATAAAACACTTGGAAGCACTTTACAAGATGTTATTTTGTGGGATTTCTTGTGGGGTTTTTTTTTTTTGAGGTTTGTTTGTTTGGTGTTTTTTTAATTTCATAAACCAAACAATTATAGCTGAAGCCGTTTTGGGAAAATTTACATGGCTCCCTTGCTGGTGGTGTAAATAACAAGAAATACAGTACAACTTCAAGGTATATGCTGGTACTATCCTCATTTTCTAATCACTTGATCCTTGATTATTTTTTCTCTGTAAAAACTTTGGATGTTTGTTCCTGTGTAGATCTTGCCATACTGCCTGGGTGTTACAGGTGATGCATTTTGCTTCATACTGTTCTTTTCACACCAGCTGGCTGGGAGTTATTCTTAAGGACCTTTTAACCTTCAGGCTCTATTGTTAGGATTTTGTTTGCTTTTTTAATGAGGGGAGGACGGAAAGGGAAGAAAAGAGGTCTATTTTCAGTCCCTGAGTTTCATGAATTATTCAAAGGCTGTTTCTGTTTTCATATCCTGGTTAAGCATCAAGTCCTGAAGGGAAGGGGAAATACTAATATCTGTCGATGAATCCAAGGGACCCAGTGAAAAATAGATTTTTGCCTTTGATATGTATGTTTGCAATAATTTCAGCGAAAACTCCTGTTTCTGCATAAAACATCCAGTTTGAAGCAAAGTTCTCCCAAGGAAAGCCGTCAAGTTACCTTTCTGTATTTTGAAAATGTAGGAGTGCTCTTGCTGCTGTTTATTGGAAGCTGTCCTCTGAATTTCTCACTGTGCTCCTTAGGGTTCAAATTGTGTTACCCATTGCTGATGTCTAAGAGCTTCTTGGGAAGCTGCTCTTCTTTTGTATTTTTCCATTTCAGGATACCAGCTCTTAGCACCAAGGTACTGGAATACATTGGAAATTGTATAATGCATATCAATATAAGTAAGCATTGTGATGTTAAAGATCTTTATTACAAATTCTTATTTAATAAATAGATTTTATTATCCTTGTCAGAGTTACCTTTGACAGAGAATTGAATTTTGTCTTTAAATGTGAACCTCTACAGTAATAGTTCATACTTTGAGTTTCACAGTTTAAAATAGTCACACAATTTCAGAAGTGACAGTCTACAATTGAAAATGGAGTAAGAATGTGAGGAAAACTTTGTACCTAAAGTTAATTTTTCTAGTGCTATGAATCGTACTTTAAAGATTTTATTAATGACTGAACTATGTAAGTGGGAAAAATTAGTTATCGAAGGATTCATTTTTTTTCTATGTAGCATCACTGCATTTCCCAAGTCTTGATCTTGTCACAGTCCTTGTTTCAGGTCATGATTTGGTTTTCTACTTTTCCATAAAAGGAAGACACAGTTGATTCCACCAAAGAACAAGCAAGGGTAACAGAGAATATGTCTTTCCAAGGAAAAAAAATATTCCTGCCATCTATTCCATCTCATGTTATTTGCAGTGTGAAGTGCAACAATCTGGGATAAGTGCAAACCTCGTTTCAGTGACCAAAAGAGCATGGCTGGAGGAGATCAGGAGTGAGAGGTTACTGTGACCACACAGGAGGGGTATGTCAACAGGGCAGCCTGGGAATGAACAAAAGTGAAGCAAGCTGTCTTTCCCTCAATACCCTTTTTGGTTGGCCCTGTAGAAGACACCAGTCTGCTCACTGCAAAACCGCTTGTGGTAACTGAAAATGAGGAACTGTCTTTGTGGTTGGAAGTGGATTTGCAGCTGTGAGGACACAAGTTCTCTTTTTTGAGTAAATCATATTTTTCTCAACAGAGACACTGTTGAAGAGGATTGGGTTTGCACTGTTACTGAATCGATGTCAAATATCATATTAGTTATTTTACTGTTAATAGCCTCATTCTACTCTCTGTGTTCTGAGCCTTTAAAAGTTGAGGAGTCGCAGCCCTGAGAGTTACTCCTGAGATAACTGAATTATCTATTAAGTAAGGGTTTATTTCAGATTCAGTCACTGAATTTCCTTTCTCAGAAATTTTGCATTATCTGTTTCAAGTGAGGAGTAATCTAGAAGAAAGAGGATCAAACCCATGATGTTTTATTTTCTCTATATTGTATGCTGTAGGTTTCAATAACAGAATGACATGATTTAGCCAAAGCTGATGGTTAAGTTTTATTTTAATTGGTCAATAAAGTTTCTGCTGATTCCATGTGGATGTGGAAGTGTGTCAGTAGGAAGCAGCCTCCCCTTGGTGGGCAGGCTGTGCAGCAGTGTCCTTGCTGCAAGAGTGAGCAGGCTGCAGCCTGACAACAAGTGCTGTGGTACAATAAGTTCTTTCATTTCTTGCACAAATCTTGTCTTGGGTACCAGCTAAAACTTTTCTCTTCCTGTAGTGCCCATTGTATATGTAATTTGTTTGTATCTTTTCTAGCCCTCGTTTTTGACATCACACTGTTTACTTGAAGAAAAGTAATTTGTGCCCTTCCAGTTTACTCAGCATAGGATAAGGTTGGTTTTGATTTGGATATAGAATTGTAGTTTGGAGTTATGGGGATATCTTACTCTTTTCAAGAGCTCCTCAGCAATTCCTTTGTGTGAAGCATTGATCAGACTGTATTGCTCACCTTTTCAAGACTGTGAGGAAGATGGACCACAAACATACTGGAATTTGAGGTGTCCTCTCTCTCCTCTTACTTACAGATCATTGCCTGCAGCAGCTGTGCAACAGTTCTATAGCTGCTCTGCAAATTAGAGGAAAACATTTTTCTTTCCCCAGCCCAGGTAGCATCTAGCCTTGAATTAGAGCTCATCTTCAAAATTGTATGGCACAGGCCTTGTTAAAGCACTCTTTTTATTCTCTTTATAACTTAGCAACGGTGTGACTTCTTGAATTTTACACTCAACAATAACCATGAATGGAGTAAATAAGTTAATCTTGTTTTATTTGCAGATATTAAATGGAATATTTATTCCTTCCTGTAAGTTCCTGACATTTTTTGAATTCAATGTAATGAAATCCCCCTTTGGCCATTAATCAGCCACCATGGTGCTCAAGAACCTCACCAGTTAAAAAAAAGCAAAGAGAAACATGTTCTTTCCTTACTGGGATCTGCACATCTGTTAGAGTACATTTCCTTAACAACAAAAATGTTACTCTGGCTTTGAAACGTCAGTTCTTATTTGCAGCGTGACTGACCTCCCACCCTGATCAGCGTGGTTCTGACCAGGAAGCCTTGTCTTTACTGAGAGGAGGGAAGCACAGGCAAGTGCATTCAAAATCCACCTTTTTTACTCTAAGTGCTAAGAACAAAGTACATGCTCTCTAAAATCTGCGTCGAGGTCAATAGTTTACTCCCAACAGATCAGTGAGCAACTGGCAAATATGTAATGCAACTCAGCAACAATTGCTTTTTGGATCCTGATGGATGACTTAATGACTTTTATATAATTGTTATTTATTATTTTTTATTTTAAATTTTTTTCTTTAATTCTCTATTTGGCATGTAACAACCTTAAGGAATAAGCATGAACTACACCTTTGTTCTCCGTTGAGGTTGTGCTGGGGCTCGCACCAGCAGATCCTTACTGCAGCCCTGTGGTATGTCAGGGCTGGCCATATCCTGGCAGTCCTGCTCTGCTGCTGCTGTTCTCCAGGAGGCCAGAGGCTGAGATCCTGTCAAAGGACAGATTTGGGTTTGGACCTGGGGCTTCTCTGTTGCATCATACTGTCTCTGGTACTTCTTGAATTGTTTTGGTTCTGTGAGAGTTTCACCAGTTGATGCAAATATTTCGGGGGAGAGGGAAAAGAGAGAGCAGTGTTTATGCATTGGCGCTCTTGCAGGTGTATGGCTCCACTTCACAGAGCAGGACTGAGAACATGTGTATCTTGATCAGCCTGATTTTTGTGTTTGGGAAGGTTACTTGCATAAACTGCAGGCCAACTGGTATTATATTGTTTTTACAGGAAAAAGAGTATATACTTTAAAAATCTAAAAACTTGATAAATGTATTCTATAGGAGTTTTAACATATATAAACAGAACAAAATCGAACATGCTACAAACTGGCTTGAGAAGATGGATAAAAACTATCAAATCAATTGTTTTTCAAAACTACTATGTTGCTTAGTGCCTATGATCCATCAATAAGAAAATCTGTAGTCTGCAGTTGTTTCACCTCTGAGAGAATTAAGTCTGAAAGTATTTATTTGTTTTTGATTGCATTCTAGTAAGTAAAGACAGTTAAATTTTCTTAAGACCTTAGGAATATCTGGAATTTAGCACAGACAGCCGAGTTATTTTAATTTGTACTTTCCTGGCTACCCTATTATTACTTTCAATTAAGGACTCTTCCCATGGTATGTTAGGATGGCACATACAAATTATGTCAGTGTTTATGTGGATATCTACTTTGCTTATGTTCACTAACTCTACCTGAAGGAGAAGTTGTCCAATAAGAACATACCTACCTGACTTTTTCTTTTTGTAACTAAACTGCTGGTACGTGTGTAGCATAGTATTGCTTGAAGCCTTGTATGGTTTTGATGCCCAACTGCCTTTTAAACATGTATGAAAACTCAGTGGCTGATCTGGGGAGGGAGCTGTTAAACTTGGAGAACATCCACAGCAGTCCTCCTCCTAAAACTAATCAGCCTTTAATAAATACTGATTCTGTGTGCTACAGCCTGTAATTGTGAAATTTAGTTCTGTTTCTATACTTTGTGACAAATAATTTTTGGAAGATGTGAAACTTTTTTATTCATACATATCATAGTTCTTCAAGCCTATCATTATATATATGTTACATATATATATGTATACATATATATATGTATTTGACAGCTTCAGACATACCATTGTGAAATGTAGATTTGGTTTTGTAGTGTTTGCTGCTACAGCATAACATGTAACGCTGACTTGTTTTGTCCGGGTAGCTTCCGTGACCTTGAATTTTCTTGTGTCTATTTAAAATATGAAACCCAGCATTTTTATTTAAAATACTGTCACAATAATTAAAGTACAGTGAGTTGCTGTTCAATAACTAGAAACCTACAGCACAGCTAATAGGGCTTTCTGAGAACATACTTGCTACTGCTATAGCAACTCTTTCACAGAGGTCATGGCAGGGAGCCAGAGGAGGTTGGTAGACAGCTAGGCAACCAGAAAAGAACAAGTTTGTCAGCATGTACAGCTGATTAACGTGAGGATAATTTTCCATAAGCATAGCCTGCAGTGTTTGCTTAAGGTGGGGGTGTTTAATTTTTCACTAAACTTCCTAAAAGCTAAGCCATTTTTAACTGTGGTAGAAAGAAATTTGTACAATTCCAATGGAATAAGGTTCCGTAAGATTTTTATACTATTTTTACTCTGCCTACACGGTGCGTTGACTGAGGTGGATTTCATATATAGGCAATACAATGTTATTCCCATGAAGATACATTATGACAATTATTTTTGGTAAGTGGTTTTATTTCTACTAGTTAGAGTGATCAGAACAAGAAAATATGAGAAACAATTAGTGGCAGAAGAAGCAGCCTTTAGTTATTATGCTCTCCTGCTTATGAATGTCGTCTGGATTGCCAACATGTAATAGGAAATAAATTAACTTGCTTTTCTAGGTTGCTTATTGTTATAAACATTTAATAAGGCTGTGGGAATATGTATGGTCTTCTAAATTTTATGTTACTCTGTAACCCAAAATCTCTGTTCAAGTATAACTAAATTTTTGGGTAGTAAAAGAGCCTGGCCAAGGCTACACCCAAGATGTGTGAAACAGTTCACATGTTTTCACTCTTGTATAAGTTTTGGTCCGTTTACTTATTTGGTTAATTGTCCACTTACAGATTCAGGTAATGAAGGCCCATCCTCCCAGATTGCTCTCCTCAATTCACTGTTTATACTTTTTGGGCCTGAAGTTGCAACGGTGTCCTTTTTTGTTGGGCTGGAAAAGGATTGTTTTGTCTGACTAAACTGTGAGGAGAACTTGCTATCACTTTATATGAAGTTCAGAGTTACATACTAAGGCAGTAGAGAATCTGGAAAGTATGGACGCTAATGCTTAAAGCACCGATAGTTCCCGTCTCCAAAGCAGGTTTAGGTGTATTCAACTGCTGCACTGAATTTATACTTCTCCTTTCTGCAGCTGTCTCCATATGCAAGGTGAAGGCTGAAAGGAGAATATTATCCAGGCCTGTGTCAAGCAGAGACTTCCTTCTCACTGAAATAACCCAGTGTTTGCCTGAGGAATGGTATAAAACAGATAGACTAAAATAAATGCACGAACTCTAAACATTCAAAAGAGAAGACAAAAATCAATTCATATTAACACTGTTGGGTTTTTAAAAATGAAATAATAACTCACTAAATTCTTAATATTGTTCTTGAATATACAGGATATTTGCCAAAGTCTATAACTAGGTATGGTTTATTTCAAATATGATGCAACCCATAACCTACATTCTGATTAATTTTGCAGTATGAGCTGTCTTTATCCATTATTTATTGTGCTCAGATATGAGGAGGATCAGAATATTAAACAGAAAGAGCACAGTGGCTTTGAGGATGAATTGTAGAAATGAGGTGAAATGGAATAGTAAAACCAGTAGTGCTTAAGTGTCTGGGTTGAGAATTACTGAAGGGGAGATCCAGGAGTGGCTGGGAGTTGCCCTGGCAATGTGGCCTTGGAAAGGTGAATGCAGGTCCCTGGGGCTTCTGGTGAGAGATTCCCACTAAAGCCAGGGAGGCATTAGTGCCATTGTGCAAGGCCCTGAAGCACCTTATCAGGAATAATGTGTATGATTCTCTCTCTCCATTTTATTGAAGTGAATTTAGATTGGAACAGGTTCAGAGGACAGATAATGTGTCTGGGAGAATAGAAAGAGGAGATGAGGTATCATGGCAAAGCAAAATGACAGAAGACCAAAGAAAAGATATAAAAGTTTAAGTATAGTATACTTCCTGATCAATAAATAGGTATAGTTTCTGTTGACTTGATATAATTTCTGTTCCTATATGTAATTTCTTAACAAGCAATGGTGACTGCACTGTCATTTTTCAGGTGGTGAGGGACTTTATGAATAACAGGGAGGAAATACTTTTATTTTAAAGTAAAAGATCATGTTAGTTCCAGAAAAGTGTTTAGAAATTTGCAACAGATACCTTTCTAGAGAAATTTTGTGTTTTAAATGTCTTGCCATCTGAAAAGTAATAATAAACCAAATCACTGCTATGGAAGGAATTTAAAATCCTTCTGTCTGAAGTTGTCTAAAACTAATAATGATTTGGGAGTCTTTTGAAGAAGAGTAGCTTCTAAACAAATCTGTCAAATATTAAGCCTCTGTTTAGTCTAGAGCAGTGAAATTGCTTTGAATAGAAAATACATGATAAAGTATGTGTAATGGGTCTTGTCAAAAAGCTTTTTCATTCTGTTTTGCATTTTCCAATAACAGACAATCTCCACTGCATTTAATAAAACTTCTGAAGCCAGAACTGATTGCTGGTTAATTTAAAAGAAAGGAAAGTTTATTACCTCTCTTTGCAGTATACTGCTCATTCTCTGAATCTAGAAGTCAGTGGTTAAATAAAGTCTCTCTGGGAGGAATTTTCCATTGTGAGTCATAAGCATTGGATTGACAACCTTTATAGAAATTTAAATGCAGTCCTATTAAACAGTACACTTCTATAGATGCTGAGGGATAAATTTCTTTCACGGGGTGCGGGGGCACTAAGGTTCAGTATCTGAAAGAAAGACTAGTAGAAAGTTCATGTAGCTATGAGAAGCCATAAGGCTGGAATCTGCCTGGCTGGAGCACCTGTAGTATCCCATTAGGAGGACAGGATATCTGATGATACAGAGCCCATCAACCAGCAGCAATTATCTAAATGGTGTTTGCCCACAGGAATAAAGCAACGGCCACAAAAATAAAAAATTGCTGGGTTTCTTTCAATATCATATTAGAGCTGGATATTGCTCTCACAAACATCACTTGAAACACGTATTTCACTAAAATGAAAATAACTACCACAATACTTCCTGGCCTGGATTTTGAATGTGCAAAATTTAGAAAAAAATTGTCCTCTAAACTTACTTTGTTTCCTCAACTTTTTCTCCCATAAATATCAGTATGGCTTAATTTTGAGTTTCTCCAAATAAACTGTGGGCAACCTATAAGTGAAAAATGTAAATGTGTCAAAAATTATTAAAAATTTCAAACACCACTGGCTGTCACCAAAAAAAAAACCATAATGCATAGGGGAAAATACTGTTTCCTGTATTTAAAATAATTGACAAATGTAGTGCCAGTTGACCCACTTGGGATGCTGAGCACACACAGGAAGGAGAAAACTAGAGGGATCACAGATGATACTGTAGTGGTGCACAGGAAGAATGCTGAGAAGAGGATATGCAGAGATGCTGGGCAGCTTTCTGGAGCACCAGAGAAGGCATCACCAGCAGGTGTTTTGGGAATGTGTAGCATCCCTGTTCTGATTGAATCTGAGCACTCATAAATGCCAGTGTGTGACCACCATTTTGCGAAGCTGCCCCTGGTTGCTGGCTGGACTCGTGGTAAAGTTTTTGGACATGGACTCTTCTTGGTGGTGGCAATTCTCAGAGCAGTTCTACACAGCTACATGAACTTAAAAACCCCTCCCAATATAATCTCTTCTGACATCAGGTCAGGCACATGGCGTTGTGCAAGTTATTTCTTCTTAACCTCTAGATCACTTAAGATCTGGCACTGGTAGTACCTTCCTGGGGAAGGGCATTGCAAGGTGATTGCAAGCTACATGTGTGAACACAAACCCCATGCAGCTCAGGACTGTGCTTCTCAGAAGACAGGAGTGCCAAAAGAGAAATGCAGTGAGGCCCTGCCGCTGTTACAAGAGTGTTACTATTTACATTTTCTGTCTTGTAGTAATAGTTTTTTGTCAGTGTCCACTTCTACATGTTATTTGTTAATTTAAAGCAAATTACTGTGTACTGCAAGTGATCTGCTACTCTAACTTTCACTTCTCCCTCAAAACCAGCTACTAATAAAACATAAAAGATGTACTTTGCTGTACATATGTTTTTCTCTTTGTAAAACTGAATAGCTGAAGTTATGCCAAAAGTTTGAACAAGCAAATGAACAAAACTCAGTAAAGAATCTACATAAGTGAGTTGTGTTTCAACACATTCTTCTGAGCCAGCAATCAGAGACTTAAAGTATTTGGAAACAAAACAATTGATTAACCAATGTAGTCCATAAAATTAATCAACCATAATATACTTCCTAAGATTAGCAGTAATTTCCCACCGGCCGTAACCTCTCTCCCTGCAGCAAAACAAGCACTTTACAGGTCTGTATCACTCCATATCTCATGCCAGCCCACAATCCAGAGAGCAGCTATTTAAGTTGGTTTCATTAAAGTTGCTGTGTATTGCAGAAATGAGAGCATTCGTGCATGTATATGAATGTATGTATTTTATGTATATATGTATGTATTTTTTGTATGTATATAATCAATGATTTTTTTGTCCTGCACTTCTATTCCAGGAAGGATGCATCCTGTCCACTTGGGTAAAGGAAAACGATCATGAGAGAACCATTTATTTTCAACAATCTTGTAGAGCGTCACTTGTATTTGGCCTTTCCAATGCATTTTATACTGGAACTTCTGCAGCAGCAAAGGCTGTAGCTGAACTTTTAATGTGGCTTTGCTGTCTGGATGAGGTTTTATAGCCCAGGGCCTTAGGACAGGCAGGATTTCCAAGATGCATTTATTGGAAAGCTGTGGATAGCTTGGATTGCTTCTTCACACGGGTTTTTGAAATCACTGCTGTTCATGCAAGATAAGTTGAATCCAAATGTCTCACTCTCAAAGTTCTGATATATTTGTGAGTTCTGTAAGCAGTTGGCCTATAAATGTAAATCTCTGCCTATGGTAAACATTTACAATGAATCAAAGAGATCTGCAGTGGCTGCATGTTGACTTCAACAGATGTATGAAACTTCAAAGACACTGCACATGACTGGTTCTCCAGTGAGTAGTCTTACCTGCAGTGAGATAGATGATATTTTTACTCAAAATAGGTGTGGGAATATTTCCAGATCCAAAACCAGCCATAGCTCAGTACGCAATTCTTTTGTATTCTCTTTTCAGTCACTGCTTACTTAAAATTCTAGATTATTCTATGAAATCTCTTTTTAGTTTGTTAGCAAGAAGACTTATGCCTGTCTTGAGTTTAATTGCAGACAGTGGAGGTACAGAGACTTGATCATCAGTATTAAGATTTTAAAAATGTATTAAATGTATTAAATGAAGAAATTTCAAATTATTCTGCCTTGTTTGTGCCATATTTTTAGAAAATAAATCTGGATAAATCTTCTGATGGCTTCCCTTTCATATTATGTTTGTTTCCAGTGTTTCTAGTGATCTCTCACTTTGCCCCAACAAAAATACTGAAAGAGAAACTATTACAAGTTGTTGCTGATTCTAGTGCAGGCACATCAAGGAAGTGCAGAGAGCATCACAAGTAGCGTGGCAATCACTATACCAACTGATGGTGGCGATGCTTTCTGCAATTACAAACCTGGCTCTGAGTTCTCTCAGACTCTTTCAAAATTCTGTTCAAATTGATGAGGCAAAGTTCAATGTTCAGAGGATTTTCCGCTGAAATTATGCCCTTGTCTTAATTCTGTGAGGGTGGGACAACAATGGCAGGAGCAGAGATTTAGGGAAAGGCGTCACACTTGCTATCAGGCCCAGGATATTGCAGTTTCTAATCTTGGTGACATTTTCTACTGAAGAGGCACAGCAGGAGATAAAAAGGTGGGTGGAGTGGCTGGCATTTAGATGAGCCAGACTGCTTCTAACATCAAGAGAATTTCAATTCAATAATTGGCCAAAGAGTCAACCAGATTTTTGCCTTGCCTAAGGCAGTATTTCCATAATGGTTTTGGTCTGTGCAAATTGCTTTCATACAAACATGGAGTCAGGGAGCTTAGGCAAATGCCTTAATTCTTAGAGGGCTTTGCGTGTGGCTAGGAATTGTCATTTCCTTAAACATTGGACATGTAATTACAGTTTATCTTCCCAAATTATGTTTATTGCACAATTCTAGTATCTTTCTCATTGGTTGAATAATTGGGCTGGTTTGCAATAAACACTTTTAATCTATGTTGCCTACTTTCTAGGTAATTATGGTCTTGCTAAATAAGTTTTTGTGGAAGCATTGTCTTATGATTTTCCTTTACAACTTTATACATATATATATGTATATCTGTTTATCTATATGTATGTCTCTATATTCTTTTCCGAACTGATTTTTAAGTGGCGCCATTGTATTTCAGTGATTAAAAAGTGCATTTATTGTTACTTCACGCATTAACCTTTATTAAGTCACTTTCTACATATACTTAGAAAGGCAAAATGAACAGAAAGTGCCTCTAAATGTAAAGCAACTGGTGCTAAAATATATAGTTCCCCTCATAGGTTCACCACAGAGGATAATGCCAACCTGCTGACACAGCATGTGTAGTACTATATTGAGCTATTTTAATGGCTGTTCATTTGTTTTTTATTTTTAGAGGCTGTTTTTGAAATACATATTTAAGATTTTCTGTTTAAAGTCATTTGGAGTTCTGAATTAAATACCATCCACAGGGCTCAAAAAATCTTGATAATGTTATTTTTATGAGGCACAAGAGGTAGGATTCATTTGAGTCTGTGCAGATCACTGCAGGAGTTATCTGCACCTATGCTAATCACATCATTTTCCCTTTACAACCAAAGAAAAGAAATGAGTCAGATGATTTACTTCTGATATCTGATACAGGATGAGATGAACTGCACCTTAAAAGCAACTCTTTCTCCCTAGAGACTTCAAAACAAGCTTTGATGACCAATTCAGGTATAGACATTTGCACTGGTGTTATCAAAATAGAGGTGAATCCCACCAAGGTGACTGGCAGTAATTATGAGCATGCCTTTAAACAAACTTGAGCACTACAAATTTACTCTAGCTGTACAGCTGTTTGCATATTAAACAACCTGGTAATACTCAACTTCCACAACATCTTTTTATTTTTTCTTTTTTAATCTTTACAGTAGATTGCCGACAATTCTAAATAGTCCTTTAAAAGAAGAAATTCAGGTACTGAAAAAAAAAAGTCTGCAACTTTTAAGTTCTGAGAGTGAAGGCAGAGGTATCAGTGTTTAAGTAAATTGCTATATAGCTATATTATTAGCTTTAAACTTACAGGAACTTTACTAATGGTCCTGAAAACTCATGAGTAAGGGCAAACCCACACATTATGCTTAAATCAAGTTTGTATAATTTAATTGAGGCTTACATTAAAGGCTTAAATATGTAAACAAATCTTCTACATGTGGATTTGAAGAACTTTGACTCATTTCTTGGAGTAAGATGTTGCCACTGCAAATGTAGGCATTTTTTTCTTGATGAATATGTTTTTGCTAACCTTTTTTTATTTTTTTTTTAATTTTATGGAGCTGACCTCAAAATAATTTTTCAATAATCTTTCTATTACATTAACCAATTTGTCAGGAATCTATGTGGCATAGTGGGTAATCATAGCATTGTGCATTTTTTTGCATGATAGACCTTAGCCTTGTGCTAAAGTATTCTGAAACAATGAATAGTTTTTAGACCCAAAAGGCTGCTCTGTAGAATTATGAGAACCTAAAAAAAAAATAAAAAGAAAGGGGGGAAAATAAAAGTGAAAACTTCATTTGCTAAAGAAAATACACTTTCATTTTCACCCACAAGGTGGTGCTACTTCCTCAATTTAAAGCACAATTTTCCTTTGTAAGCATTATAAAAATGGCATTTACCAAATTAATCCCTATAGAAAGGGTGAAGGAGGAGTCCTACTAGTGCCTTTAAAATAGCATTTAATTGGCATTTAATTGGCATTTAAATGACATTTAAAGGACATATGGTCCTTGTGCTGGCCCTCTGCAGAAAACTAGGATACATCCCTGACTGAATTCAGGCATTTGCTAATTTGTGTGACAGAAATAACCTTTTAGTGCATATGGTCACTGCCAGCTCTTCAGCAAGTCATGGTGCTCCATCTGAGTGGGTTTCAATTTCTTTCTGTGCACCACAAAACTATTATTTAGCAAATTTCAAAGTTTTATATCGAAGTAAGTGTACTGAAGGTTGGTCATCTGCACAGATACAACTGAAATTTAAGAAGAGTGAAGCTGCCAGTGTGTGGCTGAGAATCCATCTGACCCATTCATTCAATATTCTTTTTAGAGCCATTTCAGAAAAAGACCTTTTGGGATACTAACTATGGTTTATTATTCTTTTCACCTTATATAGGTGAAAACCTGAAAGAGAAAGAAAAATACCCAATGGTTTGTGCAGCACTTTGTCTGTATAATTATCTTGAAATCAGATGCTGCAAGAATAAGAAATGGCAAAAGAGGCAGTCCCTTGGCAGCTCTCTGTCCCCATGCTTGGCTCCTCTTGCTCATCCCCACTGGTCCCACTTTGCCCTGACGTTCTCCAAGAATCTTCTACCTGCTTCCCTGGTTGTTTGCCCTGTCTGCTTCCCCTCACACTCATTTGGTAGCTGCTTCCTCTGTGGTCACCCCCGAAAAGTACAGGGGAGCAAAAGAGCATGGAGTGTGTCCCTGCCTTTACTAGGGGTTCAAGTACCCCAAAAATAGGATGTAATGATGCAAAAATATTGGACAAACTTGACATGTGCATCATTACTAGTGCAACACATGAAGAAACTGTTTTACTTTACTAAGAATAGAGGTGTAAAGTGTTTTATCATGGAAATCTTAGTTTTTATTTAAGATGGAAAAATCAACCTTTCATTCAAGTGAATTGTCTGAGCGATTCCTGCTGAAAGTCAAAACACGTAACCTCCTACACCTCTCAAGCAGTCTTGTGAGGCTTATTTCAGACTGTAACCCAAAACTGCTTCCCTTCACATGGATAGGAACAGAAGTGTGACTAACTCAAATACTTTTAAGCATTTTTATTGCCCAACAATTTCTTCTGAAATGTAGAAGCCTTAACACAGGTGACAAAGCATGAATCCACCTCTAACCCAGGAAGCAAGTCATTGTCTCAGGGTAGTTCCGCACTCACACCCTGGCCAGGTGATACAGTGTCATCGGTGTGGCAACCCCATATTCTGGAGGGAACAAGTTATTCACCACCTGGGGCATGTCACCATCCCTGTGGGTGTCAGAAGAGATCCTGCAACTCAAATTGCATCAGTGTGGGATTCTGAGTGACTCACAGCAGTCTGATGACTCTGTACCTCATTTGTTTAGGCGGGCTGCAAGCCCAAGGATGTGTCCCAGCCTATGTCATGCAGGTTGCTTCTCCTGTTCCTTATGGGAGTTCCCCACATGCATAAGCTGCCTATGCTTGAAAAATAAAAATTATGTTAAAGATGAGACATGACATTTTATGGAAAATTACTGTACTACTTCCTTGAAATCTGGAGTTGATCTTATGTGGCAAGGCACTTGGATTTTGCCAGTTATGTAAGATGTAAAATTTCATTTCTTTTTTACTAAAATGGCAACAAAGGGAAAGTAAATAGAGGGAAGGGAGAAAGAAAACAGAAAAAGCTTTGAAATGAAGATTTTTAAAGTAGTGCTTAATTGAGTTTAATTTGAGTTAAAGCTTATTAAAAACCTCAGTATGTCATATTTCTGTGTAGTTCCATTTTATATTATCATATTTTTAATAGTATATAATATTTTAAAGGAAATAACCTCTCTTGATATTCTTTAAAGTCATAATTAATGCTTCTTCTGTAAAAAGAAGTATTAGTTTGAGACATTTTCTTTTGTATTTCACACTAAAAATCGAATCATACTTCCTTGTGAATCAAAATAAAGCCTTCTGTTAAGCAGGGAAACGAACAAGACATAGTGAAGGCACGAAAATATAGCTTCTGTGTCTGGATAGCTTTAGGAGCACATGATCCAAACTGTGATCGTCAAACCAGGAAAGACATTTGCATTTTTGGTCTTATTTTCCTCTCTCCAATTTATGGAATTTTTTTCCTCCTTTTTAATCTAGATCTGATTATTTGGGACAAGTTTTTATCTTGCTGCACTAAGCTAAATATAGCAGTGTTAAGGTGATCTGCCTGGTGAAGATGGAATCTCAGACAGAAAGCAGAAAGGACTGGGAGAAAATACTGCAAGGAAGGAAAAGAAGCTGGAAAGGAAGTTCATACATGAGAAGGATGGTAATTAGAAAGGCCTGTGTCAGAGGCTTGAGGTGGCATTTTCCCCACCACTGATTGCTACTGCCTCTTTGGAGCAAAGGGCTGCTGAGCCCTGCACACACAGCACCCCCAGGCTGCCAGGAACATCACCTGTGTGCTCTCTGTTGTAGGGGGGTGTAACGAAGGTGTGCGGTGCCAGTGGGGCATGGGTGCTGGTTCTCTGTTCCTCTTTCCACGAAGTTTCATCTTCAGCACTTTTTAGAATCCTTCCTCTTTCAGTTCTCCTACCCAGAGAGCTTTTAAAAGGCCAGGGGGCATGACCAAAGTGAGCACTTCTGCAAATATCTATATTTATGATATTTCTACTAGCTGACAAACAAGCTTTTGACAAGATTTCATGTATCTGAATGTTCAACAGAGAAAAGGATGGAATAATTTCAAAAAGCCAAAAGTGTTGATTTTAGCAGTAGCTTACTGTTACCCTCCCTACTTACCCAAGTTTTTGTTAACAGCACAGACTTTAGAAAACAAATCTAAAGTGTGAGGTGTGTTTTGTGCACAGCGTGTTTCTGACTGTCACTTCTGTATGCACACACACCCACACACACACAGAGAAAAACAAAGAAAGCAAACTTATTCTTCACAAGTTTTTTCTCGATTGTTGTCTTATTATTTTCTATTAGCATTCAAAAGTACTTATTGTTGGAGTTAAAAATCTTCTCTTTCAATTTGAAGAAATAAGTTGATCTCCTGAGGTTTTTTAATGACCCTGCTTGCTTCTTTATCATATAAGAAAACACATGAAAATTGATGAGATGTGACTCAGCCACAGGCCTCAGCTTCTGCTTTCTGGCTGTACAACAGAAACAGAAGAAAGTTGCCATGCAGAAGTATGTGGGTAGTCATGGCTGTTCTTTAGCTTCCTCTTTAGTCAATATAAATTGACATTTTTTTTCTCCTTATTAATTTGTCTCCTGCTGTTGCCTGAAAGTACCGTCAGTCACACAGGCCTATGAGTCAGCCACCTCTCTGCATGAAGCTGAACAATAAATTCCATTTCTTCCTCCTTGCCTTTAAATATAGCTTCGTTCCTCTGTTCCACTGGAGCAAGGTCTGTTATTTATTCTCTTCCTGTGTGGTTGGGTTATCAACTCTCTTTGGTGTGACAAGGAAAATTAATCTGCATTCATAAAAAGAGTAAATCCACACATCTTTTTCTTAACTGGTGCCAAAATAATGGCAATATCACAGAAAAATAGATGAGGAAAAGTTATTTGAGTAAAGTGTCCCTTCAGACATCAGTGTCTCAGACCTGGTAAATTATATCTTCAGACCCCATGTTTCTGTTTGACCAAAGAGCAGGGACACCATAGATCTGATTTTGTGAGAGTTGTTAATAATGCATTAATTTCTCCAAAACTGTGTTCTGAGAGTGGTAAGCGTATAAATATTTGTAGGCTTTGAGATTTAAACACATCTATCTTTTTATTGTAAATGAACATTGCCAGAGTAAGATCCCTGAGAGCAAAGGCCCAGCATGCCAAATGTGTTCTCAGGAGCTCCTTGCAAGAAAATTAAGATTGGCCAAACCACTGGGTAGATCCAGAGAATGTTGCTGAAGAGCAGGCTCTTTACATTTACCTATGGAATTAAACATTTGTGGAAATGCAGAGGCATTGATGTAAGAGGTTCAGTCTTAAATTAATTTTTTGGTTCTTTAGAAAACATAAGGAAAGTGAAGGAAGATTGTCTTGAATTTCTCATTATCAGTATTAGAGTAAGCATCAGATGTTTCTTGGGCAGAACATCTAACCATATTGCAAAATTTCCGTGTAACACTATTAAACCCCTGATCTTTCTCCTGATGAAATCAGATTGCTAGCCCAAACTTCACATTGGTGTTGACTGGTTTGTAACTGCCCTGGTATACACAGGTCTGACCTTTTTTTCACCTTAAAGCTGTGCTACATACATTTTTCAGAGACACTCCTACTTGAAAGAGTTTCTGTATATATGTGTATGTATGCATGCTTTGTCATCTGGGGGTTGTGTTGGCAGTTGCCTCCAAACAAAACACATGGGCTATGTTGGATTTGGTCCTGCAGGTTGAGGGAGGAGGTTATGACTCTGGGCTGGATACTGGGTACTGGCAGCAGGGACCAAACACTTTTCTGGCAGAGGTGACCTAAGCATCCTTAGCTTCAGCCAGACTTCACTAAAAGCCTGGCACAACAGGTTCCCCCAAAAGGTGATGGTGATAAGAATTGACAAAAAGGTGGCTGACAATTGGTACCAGCAGGCCAAACTTGTCCCTGTCCAAAGAGAAAATTGGGAGAGGCAGCTTATTCTGTCTCATGGTTAGCTAGATAGGTTCAGGGTGTGTTTTAGTTGTGGTTTATCTAGCCATAAAATCAAATGGCTATTGTTTATGATTAATTGCGTTCAGAAAGGCAAGAGAGGGACCAAATCCTTTAACCATTGAAGGGATGGATTTATAAAAGTACATAATGCTTAAAATGTGGTTCACTAATACTTTCAGAAGTAGCAAACCTGGTTCAGTGCAATCAGTCTTTCACCCAATGATAACTAGATGTCTCACTTCACCGAAATTGCCAGTAAATGAGAATGAAATATTTGAATATTTTTACAGATATGGACGCTTGGTACTAAGAGGCCCAATCAGTTCAATTGTTTTAACAGCATCAGTAAGTGCCTGTCTGCATTTTTAGGCAATGATGTGACTTGGAAATCGGATAAGCCCTCTTACTTCACATGAACTTTAAATAAAGTGGATTCAGGAGCAAAATTCAGTTCTAGATACATGTATGAACTTGAAATTAAAGCCATAGTCCACAGGTCTAATTAATCTGACAACATTTATTTTTAAAATGGTTCTTGAAAGTTAGACTAATACTAGATTATTCCCATGCTCCTTTTCACCCTTTTTTTTCCTAGCTATGAAGCAAAAGAAGTTATTCTGTAGGGAGTGTTGAATTTTTTAATAAAAATCTTTAAATTAATTTTGTTATTAAATGCATATTCTGGGTAGAATTGTTATGCTACACCAGTTGTTAAATTACATGTGAGTTTTTAGAAGCCTTTATTGTTCCAAATACATTTGTGACATGGGTTTTAATATATTTTAGGACTTGGTCTTTTTCTTAAAGTCTTTAAACACTGATGTTAATAATTACTTGGAAATTAATTAGAAAATATGCATTCTAATTATTTTGTCAATAGTTTGAAAAAAAACAAACCCAAAACTCCAAATCAGATCAGTTCTGTATTTGAGAACATATTACATTTTATTCAACCCACATACCTACTGGGAGTTCCTGAGGCATTTCTTGCTTGATGCATTGGAAGCTGAATTACAATTCACAGAATCACTAGGTTGGAAGAGACCTAAAAGACTGAGTCCAACCCATTTATCAATAATACAATTGTAAATAAAAATATTCTTAGATACATAATGAGAAGCTGAAGACAACTGAGCTTTCTCTCCACCTCTAAACAAATGCTGTTTTACATAAAATATAGCATTCTCTCTCAAATTCCTTCTACTACAAAGAACTTGGTTTCACTTCCAATTCAAATAAAACCAAAGCAGAAGTGTCTCTCTGAATTATTTATCCAAATGTGTCTCCTTACAGTTCCCCCTTGTCTGATGCAGCCGATCACTCCTTCTGTTCCCCAGAACATTTTCTGCATGGCTGGCTGCCAAGAAGGAGCAGGACCTGGGAAGATTCCTGATGTACATGCCCACCCCCTGAGTTCAGGGTGACAGAGCAAGGCTGCTCTGGGCTTTTATTTTTAGCAAAAGTTTTTATGGCACAGGAGGGAGGTTGGCAGGAGCTAGACTGCAAATCCTGGTGTCATTCTCCTCTCCGTCAGAATTATATATAGACAGACAAGCATCCTTTGTCACATGGTGGGAATCAATAGCTTCTGACTCATGGCAATTGTTGCATCTCCATTTCCCTAATACTAAGTGAAATTACAATAGCAAGTGAAACAAATAATATTTCAAATTTCGTTTTCTTTGCCACTTTAATAAGGGAAAGCAGTTTTTACTATTGGTTTATCTAAACTGTTTTTTCCACCCTTCCACTCTATTTTAAATGTATTCAGCTCTATATTTTGACTATAGCAAAGATTTTACCTACAAATGGATATAACCCAAATACATGTGAATAGCATGTGCATATTTTACTCTTACAGACTGATTTGTTATTAATATTTAATTGGGAAGTTATTCTTCACATGGTATTTTTGAACAGAGAGTAAAAAGAGATTAATGGGAAAAAATCCTCACAAATTATGCCTCTGTTTTGCTTCATATTCTGAGTGCAGATAAGAAAAAAAATGAAATGTTTAAGTGAAATGAAATGAGATCTAGAAGAAGAATGAACGTAATGGGGAGGGTATATAACTGCAGATTTGTCAAGGCTGAGCTGCACAGAACTGAGGGTCCAAGGGGATGCTAACCCTTGCAAAAAGGGTGTATTAAGGAGGAGGTGGGCAGTACCTGCAATAGCAGCCACCCTCCAAAGAAAAAATAATCTAGAAACACGTGGAGAAAGAGGCATTTCAAACAGGTGTCAGATTGGCCTCTACTTCCGAGCCTACAGGCTGAGATAAGTTGGCTTAAAAAAGAGATGGATGTAAGGCCAAACATGAAAAGCTGTCTAATTTTACCCTTTGTTCTATAATCTATTTTAGGCAAATAGATGGCCCTTTGTTTTGAGTGAGGTGTTGCTGAGATCTGGCAGGTGCTCAGGAAGAGCAGTGCTTGCTGGCTGGTGCTGCTGGCTGTGCTCTGGATGGGACCCTGAGCTCTGCTGGGCTGTGGTCAGTGCTGAGGGTCGCCTACCTCAGCAGTGCTGCAGGGCTGCACTTCTGGCATGCCTGGGACAGCTGCTAAGTGCACCCTCTAGCAGAACTACTGATGATACTGGCTAACAGTCAGTAATCAAAAATTATTTCAGCATTTCCCATTGTGGGAGTGATGTCTAAGTCCTCACTGACCATATAGATGTGAGCAAAACCCTGACTGTCTGTGCAATTGCATGCCCTCCTGACAGCAAACATCAGCCAGACACTTGAGAATGGCTCAGGTTTCAGATACCATCTCAGAAATCAACTCATTGGTGGGAACAACCTGCTGAGTAAAGGCCAAGAAAAAAGGGAGTTATGCTGCAAGCTGAAGAACCAGTGCAGGGGAGATCTTCTGTACCTCAGCCTTGGGAAACCTCGGTTTGGAGCTCAGTCAAGGATGAGACACAGGCCCATAGGAAGCTTGCCTTTATTATTTTTCCAAGGCTCAGGGAGCTACTTGTTTCCTATTTAATCCAAATAGTTTTGCAGATTCGGAGACAAATGTGGCAACAACAATAACAAAAATGTCTGTAGTTGTTCCAATAATTCTTTGTACTTGTTTCCTGTATTTGTTTCTAATTTAATACTTAAATGGCAGCAGTTGTGCTTGACAAGATGAGGAAACCCAGGGTTTCCTTCTTTTACACTTCACAGTTCCCACATGGGGATATGGACATTTTTCTCCTCTTAGTCTGCATTGTTAGGACACACAAATGCCCTTTAGCATCTAGATAGTCCCTAGCTCTACATAGGGACTCTTTCTACCCATCCCTGATGGGGGCTTCACTGGTCGTGGGGATGGCATGTTGAAGCTGTTGTCATGCTGAACTACTTTAAAAGCCTCTTCATAGAGCTGTGATATCACTGGTCCCTTCTGCCCTTCTTTGGTCACTCACACCATCCCATGGCAAGCAGACACTGGGATCAGGGAACAGTGGTCCCTGGGGTCAGCTTCCATGTGTCATGTTCAAGGAATAGCAAAGACTGAGCACTTCATATTTAGTTTTAGGGAGGATTATGAACAAATGATAGAATCATTAAACCAGTTTGGAAAATATCGTCCCTGGGGAACACCACTAGTGAATAGCTACCAACTGGATTTGAGTCCATTCACCACTAATTTTTGGACTCAGCCATCCAACCAGTTTTTAAAATAACTCTTCCTGAAGTATTTTGTTCGCTTGGTTTTGCCAGCATTCCCTCTTCTCCCTGTGCTGCAGTGACCTACATGTCCCTTCTGCTAATGCCTGTCACTGCTGAGTCCAAAGTGTGTAACTCTCAAAACACAACTGAATTCCTCTCAAACACCAGTCTGGTTCATCCCATATCAGGTCATAAATGCAGGCGATACAAAATTATTACAGAAAGGGCCCAGATGCTTACAAGTAATAAATCTACCTTTTAAATCTATTTATTTTCTTATTTTACAATTGCATGGTGAGTGTTTAGGTAAAATTCTTCTCTCCTCTTCAAACGCCCTCAGTTTCTCATTAGTTAAAAGGCCACTCATTAGGAGGAGCACATTCCTGGGACAAACACATCAGCTGTTGTAAATTGTTTCAGCAAAGTTTTCAGCTATTCATTGATTTTATAGAGGTAAGTGTCATGTTATTTACTCAATTACCAGTCAGTAAAGACAAAGTTTTCACTTCTGCTTGTAGTCTACCAGTTAGGAAGGATTTATCTGTTGTTTTCTGTATCATGTCAATTCTGGACTATATTTTATTTCTTTGTTTGTATTTTTATATGTCAAATAGCTATTTGGTGCTTAACACTCCAATGTGTAACAGCAATTTTAGGTTAGAAAACTGATACAGAGATGCTGTTTGTGAATAAAATTCGCATTTCAAAAAAAGAAAGAAAAAGACTAATGTTTTGACTTTAAGGATATTTTTGAATTTGATTTATCAGTTTAGTACTTAAATGCACTGGGCTGTGCATACAGCACTGCTCAACCAGAGGGCAGCTAATAGTATGTTGTTCAGGTATTTAATCCCATATGAATAATAGAAAGCACTTATTTCATTAGAAGAAAAGCATTCAAGGGAATTTCAAAATGTCAGTCACACCTATGAACAATGAATTTTAAAATAATCTCAAGAGGAACCCAAAAAAAGATGCAGTTCTTTGAAAATAAGTTCTAGTCATTAATGATTTGTGTCAATGTATTGTGCTGGGTTTTTGTAGAGCTAGAGGTATTTTAAATTCATTTAGTTGAAACAATGTAGACAATGGACTAAGCTGTGTATTTGCATGCTAATAAAGTGTAAAGTTAATTTCACCTCAAATGCTTTACGCATATTTTCCAAATTGTATTTTTTCTGTCGTCAAAGTGTAATATTCCCTTTTTTACTATCCAAAGAATAGTAATTATTTACTGCAAGCAGAGATTTACAGTGGAAATACACAAATGTTTTAAGAGTTTGCCAACATATTAGGATTTTTTAGCTGACTAAAGGATACATTTTTCCTCTCACAAGATTATAAATGCTTAATAACTCCATGAATTCAACTGGAGTATTTCCAGATTTATAGCCCTCAATTAATTTCAATTGAATTTTCTTGAATTACACTATCTGAAAGCATAATTTATCTTTGTGTGAGCTAAAGTTAATTTAGCTTAGGGCATTTTCTCAAGAATAAGCCAAGGCCTGATTGTAGGCATTCTCTGTGTTATCAATTTGACTTAATTTTCTCTCTTATAAGTGCTTCTAATAACAATAAACCTTTCAGAAAATGAATGTGTGAATTTAGCAGATGGTGTGAAAGAAGCTAAACTATTTTAAATGCTTTGCAACAATGTAAACTCATGTATTATTTATTGTACAATATTTCCCATTCATACATTCTTATAAGCTATTAAAATTCCATGCCAGAAGGTAGGATGTATTCTATTAGTACCAATTAATGTTCGTGGTCTTCAGTTAAGAATTTTTAGTAGTAAAATTAGAAGGAAAATCTATAAAAAAAGGTGAGAACTTCTTTGCAGAATGCCGGGGATTGGCACTTTAATTTTCACCCATTGAAGGTCAGAGTCAGAAGAGTGTTCTGAACAATACTGAGGACATTAGTCTTTATTATTCAGGGAATTAAGGCTTTAACAGCTCTAATAATCAATACGACTCCTCTAAAGTGTATAACCCACCAATTTATTTTCCCCCTTTATTCTTTGCATATGGAGAATAAATAAATATTACATAAATTGCATGTAAGTTCCTACTTTTGACATAAATTTTGCAACTTTAAATATTCAAATATTTTTTCCTAGAATACCTTTGTCTTCAGTTTATAATGCAGTAGAAGCAGATGGACTGGAATAGAAAATAACAATGCATCAAGCTTTTGCATAAAAATATTAGATCAGTGATTCATGTATTAGATGTAAGCTAAATTCATGTATTTGATATATAAAATGGTATAATACTCCAGATGTTACATAGTTTCTTCTATCCACAAAATACTTCTTTTACTCAATCCTTCAGTAACTGAAAAATTGTTTGTGGCACATATATATTTAATCTCCATCTACTGCACAGACAGATTTAAACCACATTACTTTATGTTCCCCTAGTATTCCAAGTGTCATCAATAATCTACAGTGATTTAAAATGACAGCACAATCTTTTAAGTAGGATAATACAAGGAAACATGACCTGTATCTTTATTTTCCCTCTGTCATTGTTCTTGCTGGTACTAATGAAACAGCTTGGCATAAGAAACAATGTTCGTGAACATGTGACAGTCTGGCCTCTAATAACTAGAGACAAAGGTAGATGAGGATACACCAGGACATGGGAAGCACTAAAATGCTTATTTTTACTAATTTCAGGCTCCATGGGAACAATATCTTCTTAATACCAATTTTCCCCCTTTCATTTCCATGCTTCCTTGCAGTCTCCTATCTCAGTTTAAGGCACGACACAAGTTGCAAATAACAGAAAGAATAAAACAGGAAATGCCTAAGTAAAACTCTGTCCAAAAAATTATTTGCTGTAAATCTGTGATAAGCACTAAAGAATGTCCTCTGTCATTTTCCATTTGCTTTTACATGAATAATCCACAGTTCCCAAAAACAACAGCAATGATAGCATATGCCTGGATCCCCATCTCCTTGGTCTTTGAATTTCTTTTCATATAGTATGCAGGAAAATAAAGAGATGCTACTCCATGCTTTGCAACCTGGTATTTATGCTCACCTATTGGAAGTGAACCGTAATATGTCAATCATAGGTTCATTTCTGAACTTTGATCTTTTAGGAAGATTACAAACATAGAATCATCAAATCAAAGAATTATAGAATGGTTTGGGTTAGAAAACATCTTAAATATCATCTAGTTCTGACCCCCCTGTTATGGGCAGGGATGCCACCCACTAGATCAGGTTTCTCAAAGCCACATCCAGCCTGGCCTTGAACAATTCCAGGGATGGAGCACCCATAACTTCTCTGGGCAACCTGTGCCAGAGCCTTATCACCCTCACAGTGAAGGATTTGTTCCCTGCATCTAATCTAAACTTCCTGTCTTTCAGTTTGAAGCCATCCCCCCTTGTCCTTTCACTACATGCCCATGTAAAAAGTCCTTCCCCATCTCTCTTGTAGGGCCCCATTAGGTACCAGGAGGCTGCTCTCAGGTCTCCCCAGATCCTTCTGCTCCCCAGGCTGAGCATCCCCAACTCTCTCAGCCTGTCTTTATGGGAGAGGTGCTCTGAGCATCTGAGCATCTTCATAACCCCCTTCTGGGTACACTGGAACAAGTCCATGTCCTTCTTACATTGGGGGTCCTGGAGTTGGATGCAGCATTCCAGGTGGGGTCTCACAGGGCAGAGGCAGAATCAGCTCCCCTGACTGCTGGTTGTTATCCTCTTCATGCAGCCCTGGCTGTGGTTGGCTTTCTGGGCTGCAAACTCAGGGTGACGGGTCATGTTGAGCTGCTCATCAACCAACACCCCCAAGTCCTTCTCCCCAGGACGTTATTGTCCTTCTGTTCACTTTTTAACTTGGGATCTAATCTGAGAAATATAACTGGAGAATTACAAAGATATATGAGTTAAGATACTAAAAACTGGTGATTGTGGGGTTACAGTGGATGCTCAATCTCTCTCTAATTCAGTTTTACATTTTGGACCACAGAAGGTTTCTGGATAGAAAATACTTCTGTTAAGATGGCATTCTCTGTCCATTTTTCCATGTTACTAATACAAGCCATTATTCAATAAAAACAGGAAAAACAAGACTTTTTGCATAATTTTCAAACAGAAAAATAACAACAGAGTGAGATCAATACAGAGGCAGGCTGGACAGATTTGGTCATTCCTGGATTTTGTAAGAAAACAGAGAAATATACAAACTTGTGTAAATAAACACATTATAAATACATATGATATGCATATAAATTATACCTCATAGGGAATAATGTATTTATGCACAAAATTTCTAAAATTATTTGCAAGCAACTTTGAAATGTGATTTTGTTGCAAAAAACCCCTTAAATACAGTTGCAGTGTATGTATTTCTTAGCTGTAGTAATAATTTCTACACCAAATGAGGTCAGCCTACATTCAAAAAAGGACACTTCTACCTGCCAATTTTGTATGTTCCTCCGTGGAATTCAAACAATTCAGTTTCATTTTTTCCCTCTTTGCCATCAGATTTTATTTCTTTTCTTAGAAAAATAATTTCCCATGAATACGACAAATGCTAGTTAAAATTTATATACCATGAAACAAAGTGTAAAGTATGCTCAGCAGTTGCTGGACAGGAGTCAATAGCACATTTGAGACGATGAAAAAAACCCTGGAAAAATGTTGTAAATCTGGTTTAGATCACATAGCATGACTCTTTTGTTGAAAAAAATCACCTTTCCCCTTTCCTCTATGAGCTAACTGTACCCTTTCCTATTCTGGATCTTAAATTATGTTAATCAGATACTGCTTATGAGGGAATCATAAGTGGCTGTTACCATAGGAACTACAGATTTTTTTTTTTTTTTAGTTTGTTTCTGAATTTTGGAGTAATTATTGAGTTCAAAGACAGATGTGCAACATAATGCATACTTCGCAGATTAAACCAATCATGTTATAGCTAATTGTATGGACCATACTTCCAGTCAGCATATAGATGAGTATAAAATAAGGGGATGAGTTTTATGGGTGTTATGAAGTTGTGTTGTCTGGTTATATGACCAACATAAAAATCAAAATAAGCAGCAGCTGAAACGTCATGTGTTGCAGTACAAAAAATGCTGGAATAATCAATAAAAATCATTAGAGAAAAAGAATTGTCCCTCTAGAGAACACCATTGATCTGTATTGGAACACATGGTGTGCAAATAGGTTTCTTTAGCATGAGGGTCTATATTTTTAATGAATTTTAGGTGGTATATTTTGTAATCAAAATGAGAAATTAAGATGTCTACTTCAGTTGTTTTCAACTGTTTGAAAATCAAAATAGAATGGAATTCTGACTAACAAAAGTTGAGTACAGGTTGGACTAAGCTAACAGCAGTTGCTTGGGAAAAGTAAATGTTTGCAATTTTTTCACAAATTATGAGAGGAATATGAAGGAATTAACTGATCTTTCTTATTCAAGAAATGGCAAAATTCAAACTTACTAAAGGATATATTGAAGTCCAGCGATAACCTGCATCATCCTAAACTACGTAACAGAAACTGAGGCAAATAGAAAACTACATGCTATTTTCTGCAGTGAGAACATGATCCAGAATTTCCTGAATACAGTAAAAGAACCTCATCAACTTCACAAGATTTATGATCAGACCCCATTCCATTCACTTACAAAGAACTCATTTTTGTTTTTAGAATATAGAGCAGAAACTCTGGGGGCATATTCTGCTCAGAAAACACTGTAGTGCCACAGAAAGCTATCTGCATGTTTGAGAAGTTAAACTGACCATGATAATGTGTCATTGAATTAAAAAAAAGAAAAAAAAAGGGAGAATTTGAAGCAAAGTTGATAATGAGCTTCAGGGAGGAATTGTTAGTGTCTGAGCTCATTAAAAAACAGGGATTAAAGCAGTCCAATTAGTGCCCATGCATGAGAGTAAAAAGGACAAAGTCCAAAGAAAGAGCAATGGAAATTGTAATAAAAGATGTTTTGTTCTTGTTTGGAGGTTCCTTCGTGCTTTTGTGAAACAACAGAATTTATTTTCTTGTCATTCAGAACTATAGGCTTTGTCTGCTTCTTTGAAAACTTGTTTCCCCTTTCTTCAGAAGATATTTTAAAGAAAAAGTATCTGTAATTAAATTCCCATCTGCAAATAACATCAGAATTAATTGCAGATTAATGCAACCATATTGGAACTTTTTCAAATAATGATTTTTCTTCTAATTATCTCCCCTTTAAGGAACTGTGTATATGGTAATGTCTCCTGTGTGGAATTAAAAGTAGCACGAAAAGTGAGATGCTTTGCAATGAAATGCAGTGACATGACTTGGACATCTAACAGGTAAGCATGTTATCTGTGCATTTACCATCTTATTTAGATTAATAGAGATAGCTGGGTAGCTAATTCCATGCAGCTTTAAATAAAGAATTTACAGCAACTTTTGGAGGTATCAAGTATTTTCTAGAGGATCCTGAATGACTGCCCTTGACCAGATCCTAACTTCTAAACAACTTGAGCAGGATTAAACAGATTTCTGCCCTTTTTTGTGGGATTCATCTTGCAGGTGCAGAAATCTGCATGTCTAGAGTTGAGCAACATGTTCAACCTTCTTCACAATTTCAAAGGTTTGGTCAATCCAAATCCTGAGAATTATTCAATTCAATTATTATTATCTAATTTCCTGAAATAAGCATTTTCATTTTGTCGCTTGTGAAGTTTTGTCCTGAGTTACCAGCTCTAGGGGTGAACCAGATGGCCTTCAGAGGTCCCTTCCAACTTCAACTACTCCTATTATTTGAACTACTTTTATTATTTAAAGTCTTGTCAGGGACTTTAAAGTCTTCTCAGGTAACAAGAATTGACCAGAAACTAAAAATACATAACTTAAAATTACCCTGCCATATTATCTCCTGACCTAACTGTTATGATTTATTATCTGCAATGTTCTAATGTCTAGGGCTCTCAGACCCATACATAGAACTGTACTGTATTAGTCATAAATATCTAACAAAACAATCTAAGTATATGTACATAATAACACAAGGCTGAACAATCTAGCTTTTGGATTGTGGGAATAGGAAGCTGGGATCTTTCCCCGGATCTTTTCTCACACAGAAATTCACTAAAGGTCTTTTCTTTTTTCCTGGTGCTCTTCCCATTTCATCTGAGCTACCACTTTTTGAGAAAATCACCCTTTTCTTACAGATTTGTTGAGATGTACTGCAAAGCAATCCAGTCCAAATTAAGAAAAATCACTCACCAATGTAAGGAAGATCATTTGCTACATCAAAGAAGAAATGCAAAGTATTGTGGTGCATTCCTCAGTTTGTATAAAACAGGAAGGGAAAGACAGTTTTTGTGGCTTTTTGTTTGCTTGTTTGTTTTTCTCAGCCCATGGCATTACCTAGATGGTTATAGAAGATTAAAGGAAAATGGAGAAGAATATACCAGTTTCAAGCATAAGATTTCCTTCCAATAGATGAGTGCAGTGAGAATAACCTTCTGTCCTTTTTCAGCAGACAGGCTTTTAAGTAGTGCTGGCTTGGTGGCAATGGCCCATTTCACTCAAGGATGTTGTCCTTAGTAGGATCTAGAGGATTCTGGACAAAATTTTAAAACTTGTGTGCTAAATCTCTATTTAAGTCTACAGAACAAGCATTCAGAGAGTGGGTGAGGTAACAATGGAGCACAACTCTCTAGCTTGGTAGTGAGGGCTTACTCCTAGGGAATCCTGCATTTTGGCTTCTTGCACTTCCTGCCCTTCACTCCCTGCCCCAGCCACTCTTCCATGCAAATTGCTTGCTTCTCATCTTGGGAAGGTGCTCTCATATCAGACCACAGGTGAGGGAACTCAATGCTTTTCTGGGACTGAGGATGGAAAAACACTAAACTGAGGCTAGAGAAGGGCTGTTCTGTGGGAGACATAAGGACAAAGTAGAGTTTAAAGGAAACGCAGAGAAATAGGATAGCAGTGTCAAACAGGAAAGATCCATCAAACCCAGAGGATGGAAGAATGGCATGGAAGGACAAATGGCAGAGGAAGAAATCCTGGATTATATAATTTATTAGAGCAAACATATTTTCAAACAAGGCAAAGCTCTACTAGTCTAGAAGAAGAATTCAGTGATTAACTGATGTTAAATGAGGAAATACCAGGGTCAAGTAAAGCTAGACTTTACAGGCAAGGAAAGAAATCACTACAATGGATGTAATAATAGGGGAACGTCCATTTCAGGACATTTAAATTCACATGTCTGGTGCATGAATTGAACCTGCAATGCACACAGTGATTGCAGTGATTTAATATATGCCTAAAATGGTTAATGATAGAAAAATAAGAACTGAGATGATGAACTATGTCATACTATACATATTCATAGAGAAACCTTTTTAATGATCTCTGTATCAAAAAAATTAGCAAAGAAATCTGAATAACAAACACAGGACAGAGCTGAGTTGTGCTTCTTGGTGACAAGACTGGAGCAGAGACAGATTTTGGAGCAGAGGCAGATTCTGGAGCAGCCAGATGTGGACAGTGGGTGAACAGCTGCCCCATGGGGTGCAAAGTAAGGCTATGTCCAGGGTACCAGCTGCCTTGCAGCTCTGGCGGCTCCCAGAGTACTGCAGCCCCAAACCAGTGTGACTGTCAGAGAAAACATCTGACCCTGAAAGGAAAATTTAAGACTAATTTCTGCAAACTAGCCCATTTTTCAAAGATACAGCATGTCCTTTCAGCTAGTTCTGATGTGCTTAATGAAACTTATCTTCTTTAACATACAGATATTTGTCTTCAGAATAAGTAGCTTAGACCACTAAGACATTAGTTGTATTCCTCTTCTAGCCTGTAGATTGATTATTGCTCTTGCATCTATACATTTAGAAAATGAAAATGAAATTCAGGGGTAGATAACAATATTTTCATATCCTGAAACTGCAGAGTTTCTGAGTTGTCTTCATTAATCTGTGTGAGGTAGAAGTGTCTGCCTTTTGTTTAAATTACCTTTCCTGTTGTCCTACAGGTAATAAAAACTGTCACCTCACTGTGATGATCTCCTAGGCAAGTCAGAATGACCATAGCAGAGCTTGTTTGGAAGGTGAAAATTTAATGAGTGCACATTCTTTTTTTTATACTATCATTTTAGGTTATTATATGGCTTTGTAGATATGAGGAAGCAAATAAATGTTAAGGAAAGGTTTGAATAAAGTGTGTGAAGAGACTGGGTGAAAAGGAAGTGAAGTTTCTAGACAGTGTAGCCTATCGAGAAGCTTTTCAAAGCATTTGAAATTAGTGTTAACTTTTACAAGATCACTTTTCTCTCTTTTGTGCTGAGTTTAATATTACCAAAAGCAAATCAAACCAAAAGACATTCCTCTATCACCAAATCTGCCTCCCTGCTGCCCTTCTAACATCTTATCTTGGTCTTGCTTTCAAGGGCACATCATAGCAATTTCCCAGAACAAAACTAACCATGGACGTTTGGGTCAAACAGCTGGCAGTGATGGCCCTGCTTGCTGTGGCTGATGCTGCCCTGCCGAAGCCAGCCCGGGCCCCTCTGGTTCTGCACAAACCCTTCCTGGTGGTTTGGAACGCGCCCACCGAGCAGTGCAGGCTGCGCTACAAGGTGGACCTGGATCTCGGTGTGTTTGACATCGCATCCAACATCAACGAGACTCTCAGCGGAGCCAACGTGACAATCTTCTACCACACTCATTTGGGATACTATCCCTACTACTCAGATAATGGAGATCCCATTAATGGAGGGGTGCCCCAGAACGAAAGTCTTATCAAACACCTGAGCAAAGCGAAGTCTGACATTGACTATTGCATACCCATGAAGAAATTTCAGGGACTTGCAGTCATTGACTGGGAAAACTGGAGGCCCCAGTGGGATAGGAACTGGGGCAATAAAAGCATTTATAGAAATAAATCTCTCGAAATTGTTAGGAGACGGCATCCTCGGTGGTCAGAGGACAAAATCAGGAAAGTGGCTAAAGAGGAATTTGAAAATGCCGGCAGGAGTTTTATGAATAACACCATCCTTCTGGCTGAGCATATGAGACCAAACGGTTTGTGGGGTTACTACCTTTACCCAGACTGCTACAACTACGATTACAAAGAACACCCCCAAACATACACAGGGAAATGCCCAACCATTGAGTCTTTCCGCAATGACCTCCTGCTCTGGCTGTGGAAGGAGAGCACTGCTCTCTACCCTTCTATATACCTGGATTATATACTCAAGTCAAGTCCAAACGCACTAAAATTTGTGCACTTTCGGGTTAAAGAGGCAATACGTGTTGCCTCAATTGCTAGAAAAGACTATGTTTTGCCTGTGTTTGTTTACTCCAGACCATTTTATGCCTATACTTTTCATGTTTTAACAGAGGTAAGCAGACAGACGTCTTTCAAAACTTAGAAATTAGAAAAAATACGTTCTAAAAGCTTTTCCTGTATAAAAGCTCTTACACATTTGTTTTTCATATTTAAGGCAGCCCCCTGAGAGGAGGTACTGTAGTCACAGTACAAAACTCTATGCCTTCCAAGAGTTAATATTGCAGTGGTTTGGTCTACCTCTTTGAGATCACACTCTATATTTTTAATGAAGGTAGTTTAGAAAGAAAGTACAAAGAAATTTATTCCTTAAGGAAGTAATTAATTCTGATATTTTTATTCTTCAGGGCAGCTTGTGAAATGAGCTTGACAGAAAACTATGAAAACTAGCATGGTATCACCAGTAATGTGTGAGTTCAGAATCTGTGGTGGTAGATAGTTACTGTTTTACCTTCAGTTGTTTTCTGAACAGTACAGTAGTAATTTGGAGTGATGCTCCTCTCAGGTTACACTTTTTAACTCACCTGTTTTCCAGTTGCATGTAACCATTTACTTTTGGATGCTTGAAAGATTGCTTTACCACTCTGTAGCCAAGAAAGATCTTTGCACAACCGTAGAAACATATTTGGATTATGCTCCACTACATATTTTCTAATAAGGACAGACAGCATGGGCAGGGTACTCAACATGGGACAGGCTTAATGTGTCCAGACTATACACGTCATCTGTGAGAACAGCTTGGGGTCTGACAGGAACTTGCAGGGTTCTAGAAACCTTCTACATAGAAATCATCCAGAAAATAATGTTCTTGTATTCTTCCATAGCCCTGGAGCCACTGGGATAATTTAAATATGGTTTTGTATGTTCAGGTTTTAGACTAGATTGGAGCTTTTCATTTGACCCATGCCATGCTCCTAAGTGATGCTCACAAAGTTACAAACAAGACATTAAATCTCTGATCTCCAGAAACAATGTGCATGGAGGTGACGAGGAAAGGTGCTGGGACAATGACATCCATGCCTCAGAAAAATTGAGACTGTAGGCACATGGGATAGCCTGATCTCTGGCAGGGACTGGGCCAGGACAACCACAGCCTTGCTCCATTGAGCTGTGCAAGAGCTGTTCCTTCTATTCCAACAGAAACACTACTGACATTCGAGATTTGTGTGCAAGCCCTTCTGCACAAAGGGCGTATGTGAAATTGCACGGTGGAGTCAGAAAAAAATGGTTGTGAGTCAGAGTCACTGAGGGAGAGATACAGGCCTATCAAACCTTCAGAAAGATGAAAGGCCCAGGTCCCAGACAGATGCTGTAGCTCTGTGTGCTGTACCTTTCACCCTGACTGCATCTGGAAATCAGGTGAGTTGTGCATAAGGTGCCTGAGAAATTAGTTCTGCTTTTTATCTTGGAAACAATTTATATATTCTGAATTGGGATCCAAATAATTCTGAAAGGTTTTTGTATTTGCTAGAAATGTGTATAAGCAGTTTGCCATCTGTAGGGTATTTAGAAACTTTCTGCTTAAACAATTCACGACTATGCGTGTGGGAGAGGGAAATCTCACAGTAGCATCTGTGCTTCCTGACTAGATGGCTGTAATCATTAATAAAGCAGGATAACAACTGTCAAATGATTAATAATGGATAGCAATCCTCTTGTTCCCCTATAGATGGTCTTCTCTGATGACCAGGTGTGCATGTGTATAGAGACCAACCCCTGCAACCATGCCAGGCTTGAACTTCTATTGCTGAATACAGAAAACTCCTGTTTGTAACTAAGGCTTTTCAAGATTACAGATATACTTATTTTTCTTTCCTTGGCATGTAACTAGAACTGACTGTCTTGTTTCATCTTGAGCTCCGAAACTGGTGGTTTAGTTCACCTCCTATTCTTTTTAGGTCCAGTGCTATGACTTGGGTGATCTAAATACAAAGCAACATTGACAGATGCTAGAGCCTCCTCCTCCCTGCCAAATCAGGTATCCATTTGGGGACAACCCACCCAGCCTAGTCTTGAGGACCTTAGGTAGTTGCACACTGCCCCCAAAAGCTTGAACAAGAATGAGCATCACAAGGGAATAGGCTCTGTTGGTTTGTTAATCATTTGGACAAATTCCAGTCACCAAGGAACAAATTAGGATTCCCCAGCTAGACAAATACTAAGATATTAATTTAAAATATCTAATTTTTTTTAAATTGCATGTTTTCTTCCATATATGAGGCTTTTATGAAACTCTCAAAGAAGAGCCATGCCATTGAGCCTCCAACAATGCCAAGGTGTGCTATATAAGAAGGGGCACTTGGTTCAGTCCCAAAACCAGGACTGCTGTATCTGAGGCTACTGGTGGAGTTCATGTTCCTCATTCAGTTCTTCATGGAGGCTCCTCCTTATCTCTGGCCCAAATTGGCCACTCTCAGCTATGAGGAGAGGCACATATCTTTCCTTTTATCAAAATACCCAAATGAAGAACAAAACCTTTATTTTCTAACCCTGTCTGTGGCAGAGGAGGAGGAAGCAGATGGTGGTGCCTCCCTCTTTGTATCATCACCCACTGATCAGTGAGCCTGCCTCTGGTGCAGAAGCTCTTGGCTCTGTTCTCTCCTCAACCTCCTCAGAATGAATCCAGCACCCTGTATCAGGCACCAGAAAAGAGTTAAGGAATCAGCAGACCAGAAAGAACAGGGGATCAGAGAGAAAAATTAAAAGTGAGGGTGCAACCTCCTGTCCATAAGTCATTTGGGGAAGAGCCCTTCTGTGTAGATGGCTTTTGAGGTACTGAGCCTGACACATTCATTCAGCAAAAGACATAACTACACCTAGAAATGACAGTCAGAAACCTTATGTCTTTCCTTGTGGCCAGGTTACCTAATTACTAACAAAAAATTATCATAAGATGTAGTTGGATTCCCACTTATTTATCTTTCTCTCCTTTGAACCTTCATTGGTGCAAAGTGAAATGGCATCAGACAGAGATGCCATCTGAGCCCTACTGTTGAAGGTAAGGGTTATCTGGAGGTTGTATCAGACCAGCTGTTTCTATTTCTCACTGCTTCTGGGAAGGACTCCCAGCACTTGACCTTTGTTCCAAAGAATACAAAAAGAGGAAATGTAAGGTATAAAGGAAGTGTTTAAATGAAGTCCTATACAATGCTTTTATGGTGAACTGCTGTTTTCACCCTCTAGCATCGAGCACCTGTGCAGGTGCTGTAAGAGTCCTTTAAGAATCCCTAGGAATAAATAAAATAAAATTCCAATAAATTTTGTCTTAGCCCAAGCTAAGTGCTGAATTTCTCAGTGTTGTCAAGATGGTAGTTCTAGATTGAGGGAAAGTGGAAGAGTAAGTGCCTCAGGGACCTGGGTGTGAAATTATCAGTGCCATTGGACTTTGCACATCTAGAGGTCTGGATGAACTTTAAGGATTTGTTTTGTCAGTTTTATGTCCATATGAATTAGATATGAAGTGCTGTAATATTTTTGTGGATCTGATAAAACTAACAAAAGAAAGATGTGGAATATGGGGTTATAAAAACTAGATTTACTGACTTCTGGTCAAGCACTCTAATTCTCAGAGGTTATTACTTACAAAAAGTTTATTTCAGGATTTTCTCAGGTCTTAGTTCATCCAGCAATGCTATGTATTTCTTGATTATTTATTCTGCGTGTCTAATAAGTTTCAATTAATTTCTTAATGAGATCTGAAATGTGTTAGTGAAAAATCACAACTTTCATGTGACTAATGTAGAATCCCAGTGCAGTCTTTGCATCTGGGTAAACTTCATAAAATGTGTTGCAGATGATGAAGGCCTGGGAACTCTCATTACAAACACATCAGATTGTATTTCACATTCTTCTAACATTTGATATTTTGGTCTTTAATTAACATACTCTTTTAAAAGACCACCTGATTAATTAATTACGTAATTCCCATAGGGAATATCCCTCCTCCTTAACCCCCTTGAAAATAACACCTACAGTCCACACCACTATCTTTAAAAAGTACTACTGGTCTGTATACTTTTAAGAGTAATGACAGTCTCTTAAAACTCTTTGGGTGATCAGCAGCAACATGAGCTTCAAAGACCAGTTAAACTTTAAATCACTCTGAAGTCTACACTAAGAGCCAGTAGGCAAGCTCTACTCTTCCAGACTTTTGCAGGTTCTCCTGCACTTTTTTGTTCAACCTTAGGTTAAGGAAGAGAGCCCCTGCTCGCTCTGAATTCTCTGTAATTGTCTTCAATTCTTCAGTGGATTCTCCCTTTCCCATGACATTTATTTGTGCTTTTTTATATCTCTCAGGCCACAAATATGCCAGGAATGGAAATTCCATAACTGCACATTGATAAATCAACAGGCCCACTTACACAGAGGAATATATTTTTTCGTAGTGATTAATAATAACATGGTTTTTAGGCTCTGTAATTTTGCTTTTCTAAATTTGCTACCACCATACTGACATAATTTGGCTGGTATTTTTTGATAGTTCTCTAGTTAAAGAGTTGCAAAGACTGTATAAAAGACTATAAGTATCTTTTAAAATTAGTTTTCTCTTTGTCAAATAGAGAAATAGTGTAATGCCTGTAATACAAATACTGACCAGGAATTACTTTTTAATCAATTATTGTAGACAGAAATGGTTTTAGATGTAATTGATTATGCTTTGAAATTTGGAGGGAGAAGATCCTTCTTACATATTTTTTAAGATTTAATTGCGTTTTTCTAGACACAATATTCATAATCTCAGAGAATTGCTTTAAGACACTTGCAGGCTACATTGCCATGCTGTTGGCATGGTACTGGTGACTCCTGTTCAATACTCAGGCTGCTCTGGTACAGTTCTATTATTGCTATTGCTACAACTCAGCTCCTTATTGGTTCAATTCTAAAAGGGGACATGGTTAAATCAATATGCAAATGTGTATGCATTTGTTTTTTTTTTTTTTTTCCTCGCTTGGCACTTGTAGCAGGGAGAGAGGTTCATTTTTCAAAGATACGTTTCTTGGACTAATGGCACTCATGCTGGTAAAACAGCAGCCCTGTAACTCTATTGGCATGGCTAAAGCAGTGTGAGTTAGACCCCTGCCTAAAGCCATCAGCTGCCACTAGATACTGTAGGGGTGATCCAGTGATGTGTGATCATACTGACTAGCACTTGCCAAAAATGTTGCCTAGGTAGGATTGGTAATCACTGAAGACTAGTAGATAAAATAGATCAGTAAATTCTTACTCTACTGGCTGGTTGGAGGAACCCTTGTGAATAAACTATAAAGATTTCATTATTTAGTAGGCACACTGATGAATACCACCTATGCAAACCTTTGTAGAGACACAGAAGATCTTTCCTAACTAAACAGTTTAGAAAGTTAGTGGTTTCATTGTGGGGAATATACCGCAGGACCAATGTTGCCTCTGGGGGGAAAGAAAAGTGATGTCCATATCTCAGTGCTTTCTTACTTTCAATTTTGCATATTTGTTTTTATCAAGTGTGGATTTGTCATTATTTTTCAGAGGGATCTGGTCAACACCATTGGAGAAAGCGCGGCTTTGGGAGCAGCTGGAGTTGTTCTCTGGGGCAGTATGCAATATGCCAGCTCAAAGGTCGGTCCTATCAGTTTATCAGTTCTGAGGAATCACCTCAATGCCTCTTGTCTGACACCACACCCTCCACAGCACCTATCTACCTCTATCAGTGTCATCAGCCAACAACTGAGGACAATGGCTCAGTGCTACTTTCAGGTCCCATTAATTCTGTTAGGCTGAAAAGTCCCGTTGCTCCAGAGTAAGTCCCTTTGGCAGGTCACTTATAGCTCAGTGGAATAATGAGTGCATGTGAGGAGGAAGGCATGTTTCAGAAAAATGCCATACAAATAAAATATAAGCACAGCTTGTTTTACAGTGGCTGTTGTCCAGATTGACTAGGAGGGAATGGAATCTGGAGGTGAGGTATTTTCTCCAGTTGCTGATGTTGAAATGTTACATGGAAAACAGTGCCACAAGAAAAGCCCTAGTCACTTCTCCCAGGTTCTCCAGACTTTCATAAATAAACCTTCTTGAGGAGATGGGAGGCAGCAGTGGAGTTTCCCAGGAGGCATGGCAGGATAACCCTCATTCCTAAACCTGGGCTTTGGTGCCCACTCTGCTTTTCATGCAGTCTGCTCTTCTATCCTGAAGTCTCTGGCAAAGTACCACTGACTTGGTCAGAGGGCCCAGGAAATCTGACCTGGAACTTTCTAGTTGCAATTGCAGAAACTTCTGTGCAGTAACTTCTGTGCGTAACATAATTACGAAAATTGTGTGGCTCCTGGTAAACTGAAGGTATTGGAGGGATCAGGGCCAGAGTGGTGACTTAATTTGTGCTTTAAAACCTGTTTGTCTCATGCAGTACTCCTAGTCAGCAGTTACCAGAAACCTTACGTAAGGAACCAGTTAGTGTCAGATATGAACTCTCTCTCTGCTTCCTGGGACTCCTCCCTTGTCTCACACTATATGTTCCTACCAGGCATTCAAATAGAAACTATAGTAGAGGTCAACACTTTTCTAATCTTACACGTGGAAATAAACTCGTTTAAACCACATAGTATGTAAATCCAGCAAGATTTATCTCAATGGATTACTTTAGGCAAGAACAGTTTAGTACTAGCATCTTTTCAGCCATAATAAACTCTGACATGGTGCTAGACACTGAGAAATGTGTCACGGTGTTTTATTATTCACAGGAGAGCTGCTTAACGGTGAAGCGGTACATTGACGGAGCTTTGGGACATTATGTCATTAATGTGACCTCAGCAGCCAAACTCTGCAGCAAAGTCCTGTGCAAGAAGAATGGAAGATGTATCCGCAAAAACAGCGACTCTTCTGCTTACCTCCATTTGTCACCCACTGATTTTAAGATCTGCCACCGTCACTCAGAGAGGGGCCCCAGGTTCCAGGTGACTGGTGAACTCAGCCTGGAGAGTATTGAAGCCATGAAGCAGAGATTTATTTGTCAGTGTTACCAGGGCTGGACAGGAATATTTTGTGAATTGCCTGACCAAAGGCTATTGGAACACTGGGTTCATGTAGTGTTTAGTAAATCAAGAAAACAAAGCCTTTATATCTTTCTCTTAGGAGCCATGCAGCTTCTTCTGCTTTGTTCTACGCATTAAGGTCTTCTAAGGTAGTGCAAGGGAATAAAAATGATTTTATTCTGTTTTAGTAATTTTCCCCTCCTGGAACTCTTTTGGACATTAAAAATTTTGAAAGCATTTTTTTACCAGCTCCTTTATTCCTACCATATATTTCACTCATGTGTTTGACAGAAAAAGGTTCTGTCATTGCAGTGGAGGTTTTACCTGAGGAAAAAAGTTGAATGACGTTGTACAAAGATTCAACCATGTAGAAGTTTAAAAAGAGGAACACAGAACCTCTTTGTTTTGGGGCTGGGTGATTTATCATGGTGACAAGGAGAGTCTTGTGGACCAGGGATCAATGCAGGGACTCTGCAGCTTTTGCTGAAATAAAGTGGTGCATTGTTGAGCAGCTGCACTCTGCCCAGAGCCACATCCATTGATCCTACTGCTTCTTCATAAGCATTGCGAAGAGTATGGAATTATACATCAGCACACAGTTTAAAAAATTTATATTTCAGTATTCTGACCTAATTTGATTCATGTTAGATCTAGAGGTATTAGAATTTTCAGTATTAGTATTCTGCCATCAGTCTTAAAGATACTGTCTGACTGAACATCTCTGCAATTACTTTTAGGTGAGGGGATTCTGGACATGGAGAGCAGTGGTGGCAGCTGGCAACCTGCAGTGCTTCTGCCTGGGCAGGAGATAGGGAAGTGCTTCTTGCTCACCCCAGCCCTTGGGAAGGAGGCATCCTGCTGCCTTTGGAGCTGCTGCAGGCCTTTGCTTTCTGCTGGCTGGTCAGTGAGTGGGAAATGAGAACAGGCTGACAGATCCTACTGTCAGTGTGGGCTTCCCTCAGCAGGTCAGCAGAAAATGAAGAACTCTATTCATTGAAATATTTTGGCTTGAAGCCTTTGGCTTCAGATGGGGACCTCTCTGAGAGTGGTATAGCTTAATGAACTAGTGATTACTGGTTAATTTAGTGTCCATAACATGCTGTTCTGTCAGGCTGTGCCATATCCATTTGCCGTTATTCATTGATTCATGTTCATGTGTGAACAAATGTATTCCATCAAAGACCTATCTGTCTTCCACATAGCCTTTCAAAGTAACAAACAATGGATGCCTTCACTGAATTGAAGACAAGCCCAAGAAATTTCCTACACCACTCTGACTTACTAAAACAATTTTATTTGAGGTTTTTATATGGTGTGTTGGACTGAGTATTGTTCCAGCTCATGGACACAGACATTAATAAGAAACCCACATGTGGGTCTAAGACATCTTTTTTGCCCTTACTAGTGTCTGCATTGATCATCTGTGGCCTGGCTACATTGCTCACATTACACAGTGCACTATTCCTGTAGCAGTTTGATTAAAATCATCAAGGCTATATGGAGAAGATACTCAACTGTGTAAGGAGGTCTGAATCTGGTTCTTACCCAGGTGCCCTTCTTGAGACTGTCCTAAATTACTTTAAACATTAACATGTCTCTATGAATTATAATCTGCAGTATTCTCTGTAATCTCCTTATCTCTCAATATTTCTTCATGGTAACCCCACATAACAAAACTATCATTGCTTTGTCCAGACCAGATTCAGAGCTGGTGTGAAAGGTGATGCTCAGATTCATTTGAACCAAAGATCCAGCTCATTACAGACCTGCAGTTGATATTAAAACTAGGCACTGAAATTGAACACATTTCAGTTAAGTAGAAACTCAGTGACTTGGGGCCTATAGTGAGTCATTGTAATGTCATGTGCTGAGAAGCTCCAGGAGAGCTTTGCCAGTGACCTTTTGCTTTGTAATGTATAACAGCAATGGATGACAGCAAAGTAAAGGTAAAAAACTTCCTTATTTTGGTGGGGGAGACGAAGAATTAAAATTGAAATTTAGAAAAACTGGCAGCTATTAAGACCTAAGCCTTTAAATTGAAGGTATTGCATTTACCTTATAAAATATTGATATCTATAATCTATAGATATATTCTGCTTTATCTTCTTTATTCAGTTCAGATTTTGTTAAAATTCAAGGGAACTTACACCTGTTTTAGTATCTTGAAAGCACAGAATCTATTAGCCCAGTTTTGCTAAATGCTTGTCACCAGTCTAGGTCTGTATTTAAACTGGATGCTCCTGATTTGTGATTTCCTGATTATGCTGTCCCATAGAGCTGAAGTGAAAATGTTGTAATGCTTATGCACTGTGTCAGTGAAATGTATTTACAAAATGTTCTGTGTCACTTCATAATGTGTTTTCACTATTTCTGTATGATTATAAGAATAAGTGATGTTGAGGCTTAAATAGATGATTTATTTGAGTAGCATAAATTCAATTGAACTGACATAAGGTCTTCAGCTAAAGTTCTGGTAATTTGTGGGAAATTTATGCAAACTAAGCAAATACTGTGGGTGAAATATCCATGTTCATGATTCAGTCTGTGGTGGACATGCTGTATCTGCTGGTAGACACCTGTACAGGTACATAAAGCTCTGTCAGTTTATGTCAGGTCTGAATTTGTCCTTGTTCTTCTTTAGCCTAGGGTACAATTTCACACAGAAGAGTGTGTGAGTGTCTGTGGTAGTACATCTGTCTGGACACAAAGGCTTTTGAATTTGGGTCATATATTTCTGTGAAAAACTATGAGCCCAGTTCTGCATCTGCATTACCAGGTTGTCTTATGAAGAAGAGCAAAATCAGAATTTGGTCTAGGCTTCTTAATAATTATTAAAGGAATCAAATATCTAAGTGAATGTAATTTTACAGTTTCTTTATTATTTCACCAAGTTAGAGCGCTTTCTTTTGTGAAGAAAACAAGATTTACCATATGACAATGTCCCTGGAAGACATAGAGGTGGAGGTAGCTGTGCTGTTGACTGAGGACAGTAGAAGTTGCACATAAGAATATAAGGTCTCTCATCTCCTGGGTGCGCCCATGTGGACAGTCAAGTACACCAGCCTGTACCAAAGTTAGGTTGTATTTGATTCCTTAGCTCCACAAATGGGTCACCTTCTGGGAGTGGGTCACTATGTGTCTGCATTAGTGCCCTTTACCAGGAAGAATACAGGGGGGAATCATGCCAGGTTGGCTGGAAACTTGATGCTGGGCAGGACTACAGGGCATGCACCTCTTGGAGAAATACGTAATATAGTCAAAACCTTGGTAACAAGCCATTTTTTTCTTTCAGTTACCCTTAAATTAATACTACTTTTAAAATTAAACCATGAACTAATTGGTTCACTTAATGCAGGTTGTACATTTCAGTCTTTGGAGAGACACAATCCAGACTGTATCTGTAGTACAACTACTGGAAAAGGGAGGGTTTAAAGCAGCAGAGAGCCTTTATGATGATGTCCTAAGCTAGCACCAGTTCTTAAACCACAGTTGATCCTGGGGAAAAGATACTGATTTCCAGAGACAACAGAAATAAGAATTTGATTTTTTGTATATGAACTCTTCTGCTTCAAGATGATCATGGACCCAGACCCCAGTTCTTCCCAAATGCTGATTTGTAGGCTCCTCTAATTAGCTGAGGATAAGCAACACACTCTCAGGCTTTCAGCTTTTATCAAGTCTTCTGATTTAGCACTCAAAAACTTCAAAATTTGGAGAACTATTATGCTTATTTCCTATTTCTCTCTCACCACAGCTGGGTGTTGCACTTAATAAAATTTGTGCTTTGAGCAACTCATAAAATAAAGAAAGCCTGGGACTCGTTTTGTTCCACTTCAGTCTGACTGGTAAATGCGTGGGATTGTGGCTCCAACTTGACTAGCTTTAGGCATTTTCTTTCCACTCCCAAACTTTCCTCTCACTCCCATCATGGAGTGCTGTTCCCTGCTTGAGCTGGCACAGCTGCTCAGGGGGCCTTGACCTCATCTACATTGGGGAGTCCTCCAGGTCAAATGTTCCCTTGTAAAAATACAGGTGCCTTCCCACAATGTGCTTTTTTCCCCCTGAAAGTCACATTAATTCCTCTATCCGACTCACACTGTTCTGCCCATAAGGTCGAGCCAGGGCTAAGGAAGTGGATAAAACCCACAAGGAAGTGGTAACAAAGCCATAAGCTGAGTATTGTCACCCAAGACAATGAACTGTGAGTAAGCAGCCTTGGTGTGCAGTTGGCAGCATCAGTTAGGATAAGTAAAACTCTTCTGGCATGGCCCAACTCAGAAACGTGGATATTCAATGTGTTTTCTGAAGTACCCTTTTGCCAACAAGTCTTAAAGTTGAAAAAAGATTAGAAAGGCTTCCTGGCTGAACATAATTATGTGTCTTTTTCGTGTTTCATCAGCTTTTCCCAAATGCAGTGTTCTCAGCCAGGGTCAGTGGCTTTGCAAATATGAGAATGATAGGATTATTTAGAAAGGAGCTCTCACCAATGAAACCAACAGAAAGAAATCTCAGATCAGTTTGGATTTGTAATGCTGCATGTAAATACATTTTTGTATACAAATCCTCTTTTAAAACTCCTTTCTAAGATTAAAAAAAAGTTACTTAAATTAAACATTGTATCAGTTTTGCACTGAAACCATTTGTTGTAGATAATGAAAAAAATTTGGACATCATTCACAATAAGGATACATATGAAAGGTTTTTGCCAAAGAAACTTTGATATGCTTAAGAAACTATGGCAGCCACAACTTCTCTTTTTTTACCTTTCAGGAAAACTAATTTCCTGTCAACCTGTGCCAGATTCAGAGGGTGGGAGTGTTGCAAACACAGGTTACTCTAAAAACAAGTTTGAAATGATAGTTCTGTACACATTGAAGAACCATATTGACTGGGAACAGTGCAGCTTCTTAGATACAAAAGTTCTGTCCTTCTGAAAGCCTAAGGAAAAACAATGCTGTTGCATACTGCTCAATGAATTTAAAGTCCCTGAATTGTTCTCACTTAGCCATGGCACCATGTGCTTTCCACATTCCATAGCATGAGGCAGTAAGGAACAGCTAGAGGTCCCTTTAGGAAAGAGGGGAGAATTCCTTCTGTGGCTTCTCAAATTAAGTTTGACTTAACTTCCAGACTTAACTTTGCTGTTTTTAACAGCTACATCATATCAGATTATCCCTTGTTCAGTCTCAACAGAGTAATTCCTGGTGGTATTTTTCTGATTCAAGGAATATCTTGTTTAAGCTGTAATAAGAAAACAAGGGCATATGTGAATGTGTGTTGATACCCACATATATCTACATGCACATGTAAATGAGAGTATGCCTGTTCATACTGCAATGCATGTGTCTGTGAGCTTGACTCAGAAGCAGCAGAACAGTTCTGAGGGGTGTGAGACTGTTTTCTGCCTGGCTGGAGCAAGCTTGGAGCAGTTGCATAACCTCACAGCCTGGCATGTATGGCCTGTGCTGCTGCACGGATTATGCTTATTATGTAACCCCTTTTATAGAGGAAGCTAACAGTATCTAACAAGCTGAAAATAAGCAGACTTCTATAATTTCAAATAACAGTATTTTAAACTTCACTTATGTGGCTGCTTCTATTTCAGCATTAAATTTGGCCTCTTCAAAAATTTTATTGATTTTTTGACTAGGGTGATATTTTAACACACTGGCAGCCTGTTTTCTCAGAGAAAGTCAGTGCTCCTTTGTCATTTTCCCATTACAGCAAGAACTTTCCTAGCTTTTATTTAAGGGGCTCTCCAATGTCTATGAAAACAAAGCAGCATCAGTCCTACATTTTTTCCTCAGACAGTCAAGAAGTCTGATGTTTGTGGGCAATTTTTAGAAAAATGGTGTTTGTTTTTTGTGGTAGTAATAACCTTCTCAGCCAATTAGACCGCAGATTATTAAGAGCATTTCTTGTATTGCTCCTTCCAATGCTGAGTTTCATGGTAGAACTAAAAGCATTTAGTTTTTCTCTCTGCTGAAGGTGTTCCTTACCTTGGCTTTGTGTCCACTTGCCCTGTGTGCTGTGGAAGCCCTGCGGGGCTGCTACCTCCCTCCTGGACAGCAATATGGTCAGTGGCTCATGTAGAGAGGACAGCTGGGTTTTTTAGCTGACACTTGCATTCACCTTGTGTTGTTACCCTTGTCATCCATGTGCGGCTGCTCGTGCCTGTCCCCATCATGAGGAGAAGTGAGCATTTTAATGCGAAGGGAATCTGCCTCTCCACTTCTGCACATGGCCCCCAACTACAATGTGTTTAAAAAACTTGTGGCAGGTATTGCCTCTTCCTTACTGGGCTGTCTTAGCTCCATGGGTACCCATGGAATACCCAAAGCACTGGCAGGGCAGTTTGATAAAGCATTTCCCTACATGGGAGACCAGAAGCCCTGATGATGATTCTGATATTCCTTCAGTGGGACCGAGGGATGGGGGAACACTGCTCTCAGGAAAGATGCAAGCTGATCTGAGTAGGGAAAGGACAGAGACAGGACAGAGGCAGGGCCACTCACTGCTCTATCAAAGGTGCTTCCTCAAGCTTTGTAAAACTGAGTCAGGCTCAAAGATCCCACAGAGTACTGACAGTGGACGGTGATGGTCTTTGCATGGGGTTACTTAATACAAGCATGCACTGGAGTCCTTTGGAAGCTTTGGACTGCTCCTTGGACAACTAGTCTTTTCTTAAGTGTCAGCATCAACCTTCATGGTGTGGAACTTGGGCATTTTTTCTAAATCTAGAAGTACAGAGGAACAAGACAAGCTCTCCCTGGGCCTCCATAGGAATTCAGGTATCAATACACCTCGATTTAGAGGGAGCAATGATGTGTAAGCACCACTGTTGTATTTGTATATCAGCAGCAGTTCTCAGGTCAAGCACACTTGGATTAAAAACCAATAATAAGCCAACCTGATTTCACCAAAGATGCTAATTTGAGTGGTAGAGCTACCTCACTTTCACATTAACCTCACCAGAAGGCAATCTATTTTAATTTTGTTTTGATTTCTTCTCTCTTAAAGGGGCATAACCTCATCTGCTGTAAGATGGTCTATCATCATAGACTTGGAGTAGCTGAAAAACAGGCATGAAATATTCATGCTTGCTTTGTTCACCCTTGGAATTTTCCTTTTAGATTGGTGTTAGTCCATTAGTTCCCAGCACCCACCAGCTGCTATGAGGACTGTAAGTAGCAAAATATCCCCTCTGTGCTCCTTGCAGTGAGACAGCAGGTCCTGTGACAGCTGAGGAGAGCTAAATGAAAAGGCACCACAGGGGCTTGGCCACTGAAAGAGGCTCATTAGGTTTGTTCAAAGTCTCCATCTATACATGAGGCTTACCGAGGTTTACATGACCCCCAGCTTAAAATAATTGCAATAATCCCTTAGAATGACAACACTGAATTGTTGTGTTTTCTACAACACTAACATTTAGCTTTAATCTAATGCTCAGCTGGTGGGGATGAAAAAAATTAAACATTTTGTTTTTGTTGTTGTTGTGTTACAGCTATTCTGTAGGAGTAGGAAGAGAGGAATGTCACCCATATCTGCTGGTGCTGGGTGCAAGCTATAATTACTCCACTGCATGTGTGGGTGCTTGTTCTGCTCAGTTTGGGGGCTGATCTTGCCCTAGTTCAAACACACAGTAACTCTGCTGGACCCCAGGAAGGGTGGTGGGAGGAGAGTCAGCTCCTTTCTGTTGCACAGACCTAGCCTCCTGTTTAGTTTCTATGAGAAGAACATGCACGGAACATTAAGCATCACTGGTTTAGTTTTCAGTTAGGATTTGCCTTACAATTCCATCAGGAAAGTGGGCAGAGAGGAAATGTGCTTCTCAAAAGAATCGATTCAGCACAATTTAAAATGCTATGAGTAGTAAGAGAGGCAAAGGGAGAGCCCAAGCAGTTCTGATGCTTTTATATGGGCTCCTACATTTTTTCTAAAGCAGCCTGAAGTCGGGCTGGCTATGCTGGATCATGGTCCTCTGAGCCCCATTTCCTGCCCTTTGCAGTGTGAGTATTTTGAACTACAGGCAAATGATCAGTGTGGTAGCAAACCTGGGCACACTGGCAGCCAGCTGAAGCCAACTCCTGAACATTAACTTTGTGTCTTAAGGCTGATGATCCTCAAAGAATGTGAATGCTGTGCACATGCTGTAGTCCATGCAATTTTTAATATGCTGTATCCCCTGAAGACAATTGACTAGCAATGCAGCCCACTCAGGTTATTTTACAACTCAAGCCACTGTGCTGACTCTGTAAGCGTGCAAAATATATCTCCGAGTGTAAAGGCTACCATCTTTGGAGAAGGCAGGTTCTGGAAAACCTTTGGGCTTAGAACACGTGGAAAACGGTTGTACTGACCACTGAGTACCTTGTAAGGCTGAGCATGGGCCAAAGAGGCTTTGTGCTTATTTCAGTGTATGCCAGAAAATGACCCAGTCAGTGGCATTAAGAGCATGAGGAAAGTACAGTAATTTCACGAATACAAGCTGCAGTAATTTGACAAAAATTTTAGTGGAAACCCAGAAGTGCGGCTAATAGTCGGGTGTGGCTAATATGTGAATAATTTTCTGACATTTACAACCCCAGACGTGCCAGCCAGAGTGCCGAGCCAAGCACCGGCCAGTAAAAGCCGGCATTTCGCAATTGTTACAGTGTTACCGTGTTGCCCTGGCTCCCTGCAGGCAGCACGGGGGGGCGGGGAGAGAGGCGGGAGAGCTCTCTTTCCTCCTCTGCTGCAGCCCAGGGGAGGAGGGGGGGCGCCGCCATTGCCGCGGCCCGGGGAGGACGCGGGGGGGCCGCGCCGCCATTGCCGCAGCCCGGGGAGCCGGCGGGGGGGGGCGCCGCCATTGCCGCGGCTCGGGGGGGCCGCGCCGCCATTGCCGCGGCCCAGGGAGGAGGCGGGGTGCTTTGTCCGCGCCCGCCGCCGGCGCCACGGGCGCGGGAAAGCTCCGTCCCCGCCCGCCGCCGCTGCCGTAGGAGCGGGGGAAGCTCCGTCCCTGCCTGCCACTGCGGGGCAGCGCCGACCCAGGGTGACCGAGCCCAGGGGCAGCGGCGGCCGGCCCCGAGCTGCAGCACCGGGCTGGGCCACCTGGCCCCGTCAGCGGCCCCTAGCGGGCTGAGCCTGCACAGCCTTAGCTCAGCCAGTAAACCCCGCCCTCCCGCGGTTCTGTTACTAATTGCACGCGGGTCCTCGCTGCGAACGACAAAGCGGCTTATATTCGGGTGCGGCTTATCTATGGACAAAAACCGAAATATTTGCCAACACCCAGAGATGCGGCTTATACTCAGTGCGGCTTGTATTTGTGAATTTACTGTACAAACTAAGCACCAGGACTGCTTCTATGGATGTGGCCATTAAATCAATCCATCAAACCATCTGTCTTTTGCTAGGACTAAGCATGAATCCTCTCAGGCTGGACCACTGTCACGTGCAATTGTCTACAGATGAGAGACATTTATGCAGCTAGAAAAGGAGGATATTTTTAGAATCAGAAGTCCAGCTGTCTAGTGGGCTGCAAGAATGCATGAATTCTCATGTACATAATAAGAAAAATTCACTACACTAGCACAATGAGCTGAGATGATAGAGGCCAAATGACTGTCCTGACGAGCCCAAAACATAGTTTTAGCTTGCCTGCTAGAATGTGATCTCCTGGTCCAGAAGTCATAATAAGCTAAATTTTATTGCAAAATTACCTTCCAATAATTCAGCATTGTAACTTTTGATTCATTATTCAACTCATTCCTTACAATAGCCAATAGCTCTATTGCATCAGATTCATACTTTAATTTGTAGCATTTTGAGGAGTAAATCTGCTCTAATTTTCAAATGTTCCTCAGCAGTTAATGCTGCTCAGGTTTTCTAGCACCTTCATCAGGATCAGTGAAGGACTGTACTGAAGGAGTTTGAATCTTGGCTATAATCAGTCACAAGTGTTACTGGGTCAGGCAGATAATTGTGCATTGAGGTACATTTTTATTATCCATCATCCATTTTTATTATTATTATTAGTTTCTCCATTTTTATTATCCATTCTGCTATATATTTTCCCCCTGCATTTTCTAACATAACAGAGATACTCTGCAGAATCTCAGTGAGGCAAATCACTAAAGGTTGCCTTGATCTAATAAGCCCCCATCCATATGAGGAAAGGTAGAGACAGCTGCAATACATCCTGCCATATCCCCCTCCCCGAGGGTGCTGCAAGCTCTGTGGCTCTGGAGGTCATTTCCTCTGTCACCAGCCCCCAAGCACATTGCCACCAAATCTGGGTCCAGCACAGAAAGCAAAAATCACCGCTGACAGCATGACTTCCACAGGAAAAATCCTCATTCCATCATCAGACTTCTAAGTGTATCAACTTTAGCTTTGTGATAAGAAGTCAACAAAAGGATTATTTTGTAAAAATCCAGGGATTTTATTGGATCTCAGTGGGTGTGAAAATTCTTCTTTCAAAAAACATTCCTGTCTTTGATAAGAGTATTTGGCAACTGGCTTGCCTGTTGAGACAGTCTGGTTTAAGCCCATCAAGGCTGTGCTGTGTCAATGCCATACTGCTGTAGAAAGGAGGAAACATCATTGTCTTTATTCATAATTTGTAATTTTTCTAATCTCTTAATATGAATACTGTAACATTGCTGGAGTAGGTTTTCTGCTACAAAATAGAAGACAAAGCTTGAAAATGCATACCCGTGTTCTAGAATAATTTAGGGAGAGAGAAACAGGGTTTATATCAACTGATGAGTGTTTAGTCATTTTCTTATCATTTGGCCAGCTATTTTTTTTCCAGCAGTATCTTTTGTTTGGTTTCAAGTACTTCTCTCTATGTGTCTTGATTTCAAAACCACCTCTTTAAAGTTGATTTTGCTGAGTCTTAGCTAGAGCTGTTTGCTACCTAGTAAAGACACACAGTTTCTACTTTTGTCTGTGTTGGAAATTGCAGTCCATTCTGCATTTTCATGGTCAGCTGGACACCAAGATGGGTTGCCTGTGTGTTCCCTTTGCCAAAGGAAAATCTAGTTAGCAGAAAGGGTATTCCGTGTTTTCTCAACTACAACAGATACAAGTGGAAGAAATACCAAGCAAAAAGAGAAGGATAAATTTTTAGCAATCCTGCACAACTGGAAGCAAATTTGAAAAGTCTAGGGAAAAGGAAAAATATTGAGCAGAGCCTGGGCATGTCCTTTGTGCCATCCTTTTGCACTTGCAAGCAAGTGACTTCAGAAACTGTTCTCAGACAGAGCATGTGTGTGTTGTGGCTAAATGCATCAAGTGGAAAAAAAAGTAGTAGTCAGAAGTCAATATTTTGCCATCACATTGAATAAAAAAGAACAACTGTTTCCCCTTAAGAATAGAGCTCCTACAAATACCTTTTTGTGCTAAGTTCCCCAGGAAAGGTTTCTCTCGGGAGGAAAGGTGATCTGCCACTCCCTTGCAGTCTTCAGTAACCTATAACGATATCATTGTGGTTGTTATATTGTTGCTGCTGCTGTTGACTTTTATTATTTTCTTCATCTTGCTGATACTTTGCCATGTGCCAGCTCAGAGGACACTGGAGCAGCAAATCATTACATCCAGCATGAAGTAAACCTGGGGCTAATTGCACCCCAGTCCTGCCTGAGGGGAGGTACATGGACCTGCCGTGTGGGAGAGCTGAGCCTCCCCACTTCCCACAGATTCCAGGAGGAGCAGCCTCTGGTGAGCCCAGGGTCTTGGTGTGATGCCATGAGGTGCCTGGGCAGGGGTGCCTGCTGGTGCACACCACTGTGTGCCTGTACCCAGTGACAGAGGTCCTGTGTGGGATGTGCTCCCTGGAACTGGATGTAAATCACCTGAGGATGTGCTCAGCACAGGTACTGACACCTCCCTGACCAGTCTGTGCAAGCATGGAAGCAGAGGGGCAGGATGGTTGTACTGCTCTCATGGGAGCAGCTCAGCTTGCTGCAGTTTAGAATCACAATGTGAATAACCAGCAATTGTAGGGATTTGCTGCCCTCTGGCAGGATTTTGTTACAGCTCAGATTTTCTGTGAACTGCAAGAGCAGTGCTCAGCAATAGGTCCCCAGCACAGCAAGGTCTGCATTTTCCATCTGTTTTTGGCCAAAGCTGCTGGTCAGCAGCCTCCATGGAACGCTTCTGGAAAGCCAGAAGTACATGTTGATCCCAGACATGGGCTGGTGTAAGGAGCAGGACTGCTGGGCTGGCAGGAGGTCCCTGCCCCTTTCTCCATCTCCTCTGCAGCTATGGGGCAGCCTGACTTTCTAAAGGTGGTCCTTTCGTTGATCATCTTCTCAAAAGAGAAAGCTCACCATCCTCCAGCTTTGGCTGAGCAGCCTTTTGGTGAGAAGTTCAGTTTGGCCTCCCTCTAATGCTGACAAGCCCTGAGTGGCTTTGCCAAGTTTGATTTCTAGTATATGATTTCTGAGAGATGATCAGGCTAATCCGGCTAATTTTCTTAAACACCATTTTCTAAAAGGCTCAGTAATGCTGGCATGGCACTTGTGGGTATGTGGGTACTGAAAATCCGGGTTTGCTGTGTACTGTGAGCCTCATGGGGTGAGATTCTCTGACAAAACATTGAGTTCTGCCCCATACTGCACTGGTCCTGTGTATGGCCTGCCTGGGCTGCAGGAGGAACAGGCACACCTTGTATGCTGTGACACAAACTGGTGCCTCAGACTATCAGATTAGATACTAAAAGCATCAAAGGTTTATCAAAAATACCTAGGTTGGTTACCTTGGATATTGATGGTTTTGATGAAATTAGGGTATGCTAGGCCTACCCTAAAGTAACAGAAAAATGTGTGATTGGGGACACCCATGAACATACCTCAGGTGTGTAGATATTCCCCAGTGTTTTTCTGTTCTGAGACAAAGGAAGGATTGCATAGCTACACCATATCCAGCAGTATATATACAACAGCCTGGCTGCCCATATGACACCTGTGATCCTCACCTCCAGCAGGTCACAATCCCAGGAGCGATAAAAAAGTAAGCTAGGATTGAGAAGAAGAACAATAGAACTCAAATATAAATCCATGATGGCTGATTGTATAAGGGTGTGGGATTTTCCCAGAGTTTTGAATGCAGGGGAGATCTTGGAGTCAGAAAATGATACGACTCTCTGTCTCTTATATGTAAGTATGCAGGTTTTGCTGTAGGAACCTTATGATTAATGATGCTGCTTGTAGTAATGGCACAGGCCTTAGCTACAAAGTCCACAGAGCTGTACAGAGATATCAGATGTTCTGGAAGGCACTAGCTGCATATGGTAGTGTAGGCAGGCTAATAAATAGCTCAGACCAAGTGTTCATGTATCTGCTTTATTGCTATCAAGGGTTTGAACTTGGATCCCTTTATGGTACAGCACAATGACAAAGAATTATGTGTGCTTGTTTAGAGCTATTTGGAGTATCTCTGGCTGGCATTGCATAGACAGATCATGGATGCTCATGAAATTGTGAAGATGGTGATAAAAGCCAAGGTTTGATTTCAGAGTTACTCTGGTTGTTATCGAGAAAGCTTTAATGATAAAGAAACCATGTTTTCATCAGGCTTCCCATTGCACCAGTCACAGCCACTAAGATATCCTAGGGCCCACTGAAGTGATGGAAACAGCCTCAGTGGATTGATGAGAAAAGTTACTGTGATATGTTGGCTTCCAGACTTACACCAATTTACTTTGGCTGGGAATTTCCCCCCTTTGTTTGGGTTAGATTGTGCTCACCTTGTTTCTTCAGTGTTTGCATGGCAGATGCCTTAGAATTGACTGATACAAATTAATATACATGGAATAAATACTAATAGTTCTTCTGTTTTGTTCTACAGACAAACTGAGAGATCTGCCCAATGTCATCTCTTAAGTTATGAAAGCACTTCCTGGAAATGGAACACAGTTACGCATTGTTCACCTTTCAGCCCCTGGCGTGGCTGCACACACCACTCATCTGCACTTCTCTTGCCTTGAAATCAGCCTGACCACCAGTTTGGGAGAGTAAGCCTATCAAGACTCCTGGAATGCCTGACAGAACTGTGCTTCCTGAGGTATGATGTACTGAACCTGAAAATGTTCTGTATGATTTGAAGCCCTCTAGCTAAAGCAAGAGGGCAGGCACATCACAGGAAAACCATGTTAATGGTGGCACACCCTAAAACTTCAGTTTTCAACCCCATCCAGAAAAAAAAGGCATGGCATTAACTATTTCATCTTCACTGGGGTAGATGGCACAGATTGGCACACTGGAGACCTCAGTGGGCCTGCAGCTGTGGTGCAAAAGATGTCTATAGAGGAAAGTCCAGAGGAAGTTAAGAGGAAACTCATAACTGAAGTGGAAGGGAATAGTTCAGTAAATTATGTTAAACATTATTGATTTTCTTTGAAGGAAATGCAAAAACTTTCATGAAGGAAACTGCTTTAGGAATGGAAAGCAAACCAAGGAGTCTGTGGGAATGCTACTTATACCCTGACTGTCATAATTACAGTTTCCATGATTAGGGCCACACTGGTTCCTGCCCAAAGAGTGAAGTTTTGAGGAACAATTAATTTTCCTGTCTCTGGAACAGCTTTGCAGCCCTGTATCTTTCCATTGACATTTAGAAACCCCTTGGAAAGAGTAAAAAATTGACAAAAGAATAATTTTGTACTTTTCTCAGTTTAGGTTGAATGCATCCATAGGGATTTCCTCCATGGCATCGTATAATTATGCTTTGCCTGCATCTGTGTATACCTGACTAGGCTATAGAGAGAAGCCTTTATTAGTTCTCCCTATTGGAAGTTTTTGGTGGAACAATGTGGGCTGCATTTACCCTTTAACCATTCTTGCAGATGGTGCATCAGGATGGAAAAACTCCTACTTGGGCCAGTTCTGCTGGTTCATTCTAATTATCCACATGCTTTAAAGAGCACAATGTTCTGAAGAAAAAAACACGGCCTTGAATATACATATTTTTTTCTTCTTTGCTTTAATTCCTAACTAGGCTGTACTCAAGCAAGCATTTGAATGGATTAAAAGGATTTCAGAAATTTGATGTGGTACATAGGCGGCTGTTAATACATTAATCCTCCATCATGCACTTTGCTCAGGTATGTAATCGCTAATCCCCAGATACCTGCCCTTTATTTTAGAAGGAAAACTGAGGCAGAGATGTTATCTACTTGTTCTGTGTACATAAAAATGAAAAATTGGAACCAGCAGTTGTTCTGCATGCCTCCACCTCAAAACCATTTCATTTAGTCCCATAATACCAATGTTGGTCAGGCCAATGGTGCCCCAGAACAGAGGAGTACTGCTCACATCAGCTGAACACATACAAACACACACATAACAGTATTTTTGAGGTAAGTCCATCATCCTAGGCCTTTTTTAATGTGATTCTGGACATCCTCTCAGAACGTGGATGAGGGCAGTATACTTCCTGTGAAAAAGCAGCATGATTTGTCTGTCACCGTCCTGGTTCTGTTCTCACCTAAACTACCAGCAGAGCCCAGTTTATCTGTTGCAGAATTTAGTAAGTGAGCTGTATTTGCTTTTCAAGGTTATATTTGAATTTTCAACCCAGCTACTGAATCTAAAATTAGCATCCTGTCTGAGAAGGAGCATTAGCTCCCTCTTCTATTAGCTCTCACTACTCCCATATCACTTCCACTACTCACCCACTACACTTCCCAGCAAGGGGCTTCACTTCTCTTGGTCTTGAAGACATTAAAGGAGATGGAGACACCTGCCTTGGTGGTTTTACCCAGCTTGCTCTTCCTTAGCTTTGCAAGGAGAGGATAGACAGACATCAATAACAGCTGCATCCTCTTTGCCATTTTATGTCCAGTTCCTGCCTATTTTCCCCTTCAGGTAACACATCTCTGTGAAGTTTTATTTTACATCAAGTCATTTATTGATGTACTGTGGCCCTCATCCTCCCCTAAATCAGTGATGTTGTCTAGGGGCCCACTTGCTTATCAATGGCCTTTCAAATTCTGTGATTATGGCATAGCAATTCACTTGTTGCTGATCCTTAGTCATGGATCAAATTAAGGATAAATATTCAAGCATCAAACATCTTCTCCTTACAGCCTGCTCTATGAGCAGGACAGTGAAAGACATCTCTCTGGAACAAAACTAGAAGGAATGTAAACTTGAAAGAATAATGTAACTGAAAGTCTTAAAATTTGCCAAGTGTTGCATTTTCTCTTTCATTTAAGGTTGCACAATGCTGGTATTTCCCTCCTGTAGTGTGAGCCTGTTTATGGTTGCTTTTTCTAGGTTTTTATAAGAATCTGAGTGAGCTCCTAGGGAAAGCAGCAAGAACAATGCATACCTTCAGAATCACAGCTTTCAAATTGGAGAGGGACTGGAAGACAACTGACTGAAATAGCAAAATGGCTCTCTTCTTCCTCTTATCAACCAAAAGAGAACGGAGGCAATATTTTAGGAAATTCTTGTGTAAAAAATCCCATTTTAATGGAAGACTGAGTTGCTTCTAGTAATTGATGAGTTATCAAATAACTGTGATTAAATTTTTGCATTAAAGTGGATTAAAATGCTGTTTTTCCCCCCCAGTTTATTCACTTCCTTATTATGAACATCTCAGGCAGTACAGTTTAATACTTATTGTAGTCTAGACAGCAAACCTTTAGCCAGAATAAAATACAGTTCATAGGGACCAGAATGAAGCCCTAGTCTGAGAGACAGTCACGTAACATACCCCTGGATTATTTCAGAAAGGCTGTGAGATGCTGAATTAACCTGACAGTGATATTTACTCTTTTCACTGTAGTAAGATCTTTTTAACACTACTGGAGAGAATGCCCTGGGAGCTGCAGGCATTGTTATTTGGTGAGATATGAATTTAACTTCTTTAGAGGTAAACCTTAGCCTGACCTTAAATGCATTGTGTAAGATCCTCATTTTATCCTGTTAGTAGAGAGTGTCTGACTGCACCAGTCCTGAGTACTTGGCACCAGCAGAGCTGAGTGCTTAACCAGCCTTTGCTGTCCTCCAGCCAGGACAGCATGGAACATGGGCAGCTCTTCCTGGCCCAACAAGCCTCTTGTGAGGCTCGTAGGCAACCAGCAGTAGGAAGCCAATGGCTGATACAGGCATTTTGGAAGACTGTTCCTCAATAGTTATCATCCTGGTCAAATTCCCTTCCAGCTGGGTAAAACACTAGGAAATTATCTAGAGCATGATTAGCTCACCAGACAAGGTCTAGTGGTGGTGCTCAGCAATTTGTCAGGTTATGAGAGCTGTCCTGGTGTGTGGGCAGGAAAAATAAAGCAGGCTGTTAAGATCAGATCGAGTGGTTTTGTACTACATATCAGACCTAGCCACATTAAAATCAGAGATTGATGTTTGAGGCTCGGCCATGTCCTGGAGTTTTCAGAAAGCCACATATCAAACTTTGTCATAAGAAAAGACTTTTTCCTTAAAGCTATGTGAAATGGGTGTTCTGGGCTGTTTTTCTCCTGGCAGATAGTATAGAAAATCCAGCCAGCATGAGAATGAATGGCTGAAAATAAGTGTTTAGTTGTCCTCAGCAAATTCAATTACTTCAGCCAATTTTTAAAACATTTGGATGTGGTCTCTGTCAGAATCGATATGAATAGGAGGGTGAATTTCCTTCCACCTCATTCGAGTGACAAAAGCTTCTGGAGCTTCTCCATCAGTTCCAGACACCCACAGTCTTGCCACACAGCCACACTGACATCACCTGCTTTTCCACCACATATCATGGCTCCTTGAAGATCTACACACTGGTGTTTCCTGGGGAATGCAAGTTGCTGAAGTCATTTGCACCTCAATAGGATTATATTTTCTGTATAAAAACTCATATGAATCCTTTAAATTAATGAAATTTGTGTTATCCTAGATGAATTAATTGATGCAGGCTCCTTACATATTGCATAATTTTTAGAATGTCAAAGGAAAAAGTAAAGTGGGTAGTCTCATACTAACTGCAATTTCTACCATCCACAGAGCAGCTGCAGAGAAGTGCAAAAATTAATTGATTCTGAATTTGAGCCCTATGTTATCAACCAGTCTAGAAGCCTGATTTCTGCTCAGCTGACAGCAGGTTTCTGCTGCCACCAGGACAGCAGAAGACTGCTACTTCTAAATAAGACAGCATGACCTCACGTTTCTCCTTTGTAAAGAAAAGAAGAGTCTACCCATCTCCACAGTGCATAGACCATCCTCCCAGAAAATGAATGCTGAAGGGAGATTCTTGGTTTCTTTTCCATTTGAGTGAATTTAAGTTCATGTTTTCCTCTTTTATGATCAATGTGATAAAGGTGTTTATGCTTTGAGCCCTCCACAATATAAAGAGAAATGAAACAGTCAGGAGCTGAGGAAGAAAAAGTATTAGTATATTAGTATATATACTGAGAGAAGAATGCATATATTCTAGTCCAAAACAAAATGTCTCTCTGTGTTTTTTAAAAGCCATGACTATTTAAACCAAAATTAATAAGTAGTGCTTGAGGCAGGAGTATTATATATGTCTTTGTATTAGAATATGTGCAGTTGGATAAAAAATGGACAAATAACTATAGGAAAAACAGGGATCACTGAGACCTGTGCTGAGTTCCCTGCTTTTTCTTCTATTTGATCAAGGCAAACATTTGCAACATAGCATCTAACACCCACCTGCTCCTATTAGTTCTTTTTGTTTTAGAACCTCAAAGATCACATCAGGTTTTGACTTTTGTGAATTTGCAGCTTTTAGCAGCTTTTCTTTCTTTAAACATATGTTATTATCCTCATATATCCTCAGTGAGTTATTGCCATAATAACAATGTTAGAAAAGCAATTGTGCATTGAACAAACATTATGTTAATAGAGCTCTTGAAGGCAAGTGAGAAGAACTTTCATTTTTTTAAACAGAATTGTATTGTAGAAAGAAATATTTTAGATTCCATTTAGGTTAGGAGAGACTGTGACTAAACCACAGCAAATCAATAAGAAATTAATCAAATTTATAATGATCCTTCTTTAAAGGAAAAAAATAATAAAAATATAAACTGAATTCAGGCTTTATTTTCAAAAAAACCTGAAGGATAAATGATATCTACCAAATTTTTTTCTGAAACATATTTTAAGAGTGAAGAAAACTAGAGATTTTTTGCCTTTTTTTTTTTTTTTTTCTTTAATAGAACAGCTTTCTCAGAGAAATATAATCTTTAAAAATCAGGGTATGATTGTGGTGGATTTTTCAAGAGAAGGGTGTAAAAATGATTCATTTGACATTTTGCTTGTACTGTAGTACATGTTAGTAGGAAGCAAAATGTTTCAGTGTTTTCTGAGTGGCATTGAATTAGATCTCAGTTTGACTCTTCTTGCTGTCTCCATTAAGGTTGCATCTTACAGAAAGCTAGTCTCACTCATAGTAACTGAAGAATAAGGTAGTGAAACAGTATTTTATAAAAGCATCTGTAAATACGTAAATTTGCAACTGTCTATAATACATTAGTGCATCATGTATAAATCCAGGTATCCAGGCACACAGGTCCAGATTTTTTTCCACTGAATATATCCACTGAAGTAGGGCAAGTAAACTAGAAGTGCACCTTTGAGGTGGGAGGGCACCTCCAGTGGGCTTTAGTTGGTTTCTTCCTCACCAGTCCTGGCAGGCCAGATGATTTTGTGAGGATCCGGTAGCTGGGCTCTGCAGTGTGAGAGGATGTGCAGGATGGCACAGTGAAGAGATGCTTCCCAAACCCCACAGACAGGGTCTGCTCCCATGGGGAAGGCTCCTTCTGACTCCTCCACCAGCATCCCTCTCCCTTTGAGGCTGGACTCAGGCTCTGGGAGAGAATGTTTGTACACATTTGTACCAGCTGCACTTCCAACATCAAATCCTCTCTCCCTGTTCTCCTGTGAATAGCACTTCTTATTTTTAATTTTATAATTTTTCGGACTTCTGTTTTCTTCTCTTTGTGTTTCCTGTTGGCTACATTTTGCTATCTTTAACTGATGTGCTGCCAATTGCACATTTCTTTCCTGGGATCTAACCATCAGAGCATCCTGTGAAGAATCAGATGCCATAAACTTCACATCATAGGTTTCTCTCAGTGCCTACATCCTTAAGATTTTTACATACCAAACATTACCATTACAGTGACTAAATTATTTTATAGTATGAGTTAGATACCTAAACAGGTCTGAAAATCTGCACCTGGGCTCTCAGCAGCTGCATGGTTAAAGTTGTTGCAATGTGGGATGTGGAACATAATGTTTCACAGCTAAATAAAAAAAATATTCTGGCTGTACACTTTTTTCTTGCAGTGGATTGAAGTTCAATTTGTGTTATTATATCTATTGAGTGGTAGCGACAAAATAAAGGAATCTCTGTACACCCACGAGAATGGATGATTTTAAATATAATAAACATACTTTCTCCTATTATAATATAAATTGTGATTCTTTCTTTCATGTTTGTGAGAATTAACATTTCTTAACAATATCAAGTGAAAATAATACATGAAAATAAAAGTGAGGGGGCAGATGATAAGCACAGGACCCTCTTAGTGCTTTTGATGGTCTGATCCAAAGCCATATGAAGTCATTGGTAAGCTCCCTTGGTTTCAGGAGGCTCAGCATGAAGCTGCAGTGCCTCCCAGTGAGGTACTCCACAAGGGTCTTGTGATATTTATTGATAGGTGTCTCTTCCATGTTAGAACATTCCTAAAATAAATCAGAAGGCAGGCATTGCAAGCAAAAACATGTTATAAAGAAGCATATATAGACACCTAAATGCAAAAATATCTGAAAGTGCTTGTTATCCAAGTTGGTAAAGATTTTGATAAGCTACTGAGCATTTAGATAACAAATAAATATCCTATGTGATTTGGATTTTAACAATACTTTTTGGTATAAGGTATGAGAATAACCTTAAATGTTCTTTTGCCTAACTAAAAAATCAACAAACAGATAAAAATCTGCTAGTATCTCACTAATAATTGAACCCATGTACAGTTTTCAGCACATCTAATCTTTTAGGAGAGGTAACCAAGGTTATTGAAATGATTTTGTAGACGGGAATGAGAACAGGACAGAAGGAAAGCTGCTCTGACATAGTTACCTGCTGATCACCCTCCCAGGCTTTTCTATGAGTCACTTTGAAATGGGAAATCTGATACTAATTCTGAATTTCAGGTTATTTGGAACAGTCATTTTTAGTAATTCTCTGACATTGTGTACTGCATTTTCCACCAGCTTTTTTTAACAAAGATATCTTCTTATTTCTCTTCTGTTTCATCTCATCCCAGAAAAGGACAGATGTTTGATACTGGCATGTGGTTGCTGTTATACCATGAAGTGGCTGTAAAATTCATGGCCTTTTTTCTTCATGTAGATCAAATCAGGTAAACCCCATCTGTAAGTTCAGCCAGTTAGTGTAGGAGGCGATGGCAGGCTGGACGGTCGGGACAGATGGAGAGATCTCTAAAGCCAGGTCTTGGAACTTGTGGTTTATTGCAAAGAGTGTGGGTGAAAGGGCCCTGCCTGGAGCTGCCAGCTGCAGCTTGGAGCAGGGCAGTGAGACAGTAATAGAGCAAGGGGTAAAAGAAAGAGGTGAGAGGGTGGTAAAATAGAGAGCTAAGAGAGCTAAGAGAAGGAGTACAGAGAGCTAAGAGAGCAAGGTTCCTGTTACAATACAATAAATCTTCTTCTGTGTTGACTATTCTAATTTCCACTAACCAATCTAACACACGATACAAATCCTATAGCATTTACATACAGCCTTTAAGAATTACTACATTACCATGCAATGTCACACTTTAAACCCTAAAAACTACACTTTGGACTCCTTCTGCCAAGCTAGCAGGGTCTTCTCTGACCTTTGGACCTGCCTGCAAGCAGAGGGAATTGTTTTATCAATGGGGGATTACTTGCAGCTGGCCATCCTATTGTCTTCTAGTTATTTAGTAACTAAGGTTTGGTATCTCAAAGATGGCTTTCATTTCAATCTTGCTTTTAGTTTCCATATTCTCAAAATCTTTTCCCAGGCAATCATATTTATAAGGTTTTCCTGTTTCATCCTTCCCAACAAGTTAGGAGGTACAGATCCATGTGACAGCAAGGTTCAGTTAGTGTTACAAATTAAATCAGCAATTCTGATCCAGTGTAGGCAGCCCTCATCCCAACCATCTTGCCTTATTCAGTATTAAATTATTTTTCTCCCATTAGCCTCGAGGCAGCTGAAGGGTAATATTGCATCTTCTTGCCCATTTCTGCTGCTTGATATTACAGCCAGGATTTTCTTCATCACTCAGCCAGTTCCAGATGTCTGGATGTTGATCTTAATCCCAGGCTGGGGCTTTGCTGCAAATCAGTTTGACAGTCAAGTGCAAAGTAGATTTGCCTTGGCATAATTCAGGTGCTTAACTCTCTGAAATGATGCTTAAAGTCAGCAATAACACTGTTAAATACAGCACTTTAAACACTGTACAGATTCCATCTCACATTCATTTTTAATTGTGGTCTACATTGAAATTGATGGGAATAGGGTTCCTAGGTACATCTAATGAGTCAGATTAATAGTTAGGAGTTTGTTTCTATAATTCCCATTTTTATGTAAAGTGGATTAAAAAGTAACTACCGAACTGAGTCCTCCTGCCCTACACCATGACAGATTATTTTGTGCTTATATTGAATAATTTAATGACCAGTGACATTGTACTGAGGATAGTGGAACAAATTATGTATCTCTTGTATCTTTTTACACATACTTCCATCTTGTTCTCCACTGGTGGAAGGCTGAGGAATGCCACATTCTGAAAATTACAGAATTACATCTAAATCTTAATATATCTTGAACCCTAACCTGCTGAATTCGTACCTGAATTTTCTACTAGGCTCCAAATTTAATGTAGGATTTTCTAGCTCAGCCAATGAGGCTGCTTACTCAGATCAGTTTTCACAGCCTCCCTAAAAAACTACAAACTCCCTACAGAAAAACGAAGTCTCAACTACATGTGACTTTCTCGGTATTTAGAAGTGTGGAAAATGTGGCTCTTTTTTTAAACCTCACTGGATGTGGCTGGTGAAAGCTTGAGCATTTATTCCCTGAAGATTTGTTTAGAGCTGGAGCAGTTCTGCAGTTTCCTGCTGCACATGGAATTTGCAAAGTAAAAGCCCAGCCTTTTTCCAAATCTTTAGGCACAGGTCATTGAAATAGCCTCAGTACTGAAGGCAGAGGCTTTCCCAGCTTTTTGCTGTATCTTTCAGAGCCATCTATGTTAAACAAATGGGAAGAAGTAGGTGTTCCTATAGGTGGTAAAATCCTTTTCTCTTCTTCCTGAGTATAGTGTTTTTATTTTAATAATACACATTTTCTTATATTTATTTATATTCTGCATTGTGATTTATTGTATAATATTAAAAATTATTATATTAAATTCTTACTCTATTCTTATTCTATTGAAGTCAGAAATTGTTTTGGTTATATTTTAAATAAATAGAGGATTAAAGAAAATACGTAATTTACAGTCTGGTCTTGCATTTATCTAAATGATTATTAGAGTCTCTGGCCGGTAAAATGAAATATCACCACTCAGTATCACAGATATCATTGTCTTATCCTGATGTAACAGACTTCACTAGCAGTGACATGCTTGCCCAACAATGTGAAGCAAACAGAGAACACAGTATGGCCTAACTTATGTCCAAAATAAGATGTATACACTGGCCCCCAGTCAGTTCTGTTTTGTCAGGCAGCTGAAGGAAATATAGGAAGAAGTCCCCTCAGAATTACCAATTTTACAAAAGTTTTCTAATATATATGGCTGTTAGAGACAGACCTGCTATTAGACTTCCCAGAAGATATGAACCAAGTTCAGGCAATGTTTGTTTATCTCCTAAGACAAAGTTATTGTCTGTTACAGGAGAAAAGGCAGATTGTGGAGCTTTCCTCATCTCCCTTTGCCACTCTAATTCTCCCAAGGCTGTTCAGCTCCTGGGCCTTTAGCTTCATTAGAACAATTTTCTGGAACAGCAATGAGTCAAATATTTTCAGAATGAAAGTGAAAAGAGAAAGGAAACAAAACGCAGCAACTGTGCTGTGCACACAGGCAATATCCACACCTGCTGGGGAATTGTGCTTCACAAGGGATGCAGTCCCACCAACAGCTAGCAAAATCCTTCCAGTCACTTTGACAGGAGTGCCAAACTTCCATTCAAGAGACAGAAGAACGCTTAAAACTTAGTTTTGATTCATAATGATAATGAACACATCAGTAAATTTGATTCCACATTTTGACTCTTATTCCTAAAACTTATGTTTATAAGATCCGTGATTTCTTGGATTTTGCTCTTTTTTAAACCCCTGAATTTTCACTTTAGTTCCTGTATTGATTGTATCTGGCCCACAAGGAATACTTAATGTCAAACAGCATTACAGAAAATGTCCTATCTTTCTGAATTTTAGCCAGCTGTTGGATGGATAACATTGGCAGTTTAAAGCTCCTGCTGAATTTTTTACCATTTGGAAAATAAGTCAGAGACTTCAGTGGAATTTCTCTGATTTATACCAGTTGTGAGTCTAACCCTGAGTCTTTCAGAACTGGCTAATTGCTTATCAATTAGAAAACCTTTCAGTTAGTATGTGAAAAATAGTGTTGAACTGCCACTTCAGTCCTTGGCTTTTCTGGTGGAATTTTGGCAAAGAAAATTGTCTCAACTTTTTAGTGGCTGCCCAAGCAGCAATTACAGGTTGTCCTCAAAGTAGCTGCTATGGCCTCCTGTGCTTTTAGAGCAGTAGAGGAAGGAGCCAGGAAATACGTGAAAGGGCAAGAAAGGGGAATAAAGCCGTGTAGGACTTGTGTGCTGGGGTAATTTCTCTTATCAGATGGGAGGAAAAGGCAAAGGATTGGATCCAAAGGAAGAGCCCGGGTGACTGTCAACATGATATCCCACACAAATCAGCCCAGGAGCTGCTGTGAGTCCAAAGAGGACCTACTTGTCATAACTGTGCCTAAAATTAGCACCAGCTTTTGGATACTAACCACATTCCTCCCAGGCACAGGGAGAAGGACAGTGCCAGTAAAAGATGATCCATGTAGGATGTCAAGGTGTTGATGCTCAGTGTGTCAACCAAGTGTACAACAAATAGCATAAGTCAAATACCCAACCTGGACAAGTGCTCAGCACAAGTCTGGCCAACATCTGCTCCCACTGAGGCTCTGAAGAACCACCCAAGTTGTGATTCCTACAAGAGGTGCTGACTACCATCTTTTGGGTAACAGCTTCAAATAGTTTATAGCTATTGCCATAATCTACAGCACTGGCCCAGGGGCTGGGTCAGATCTCAGCAGCAAGCTGTAAAATTTAGCTTCCTTCTTGCTTCTTCTGTCTATATACCTAGTATTTTATTTTGCCAACTTCATACATTAATCTAGGGCTGCAAGGTATTCTGAGTAAAGCAGAATATTCAAGGTCAAACAGAAGACCTAAAATAGTCTTAGGCCTGTTTTTTTTTCCCCAACGTCTGCATATCTGAGGCTGCTGATTAGGCTGCTTTCATCAGACACCCCTGATTTTGTGGCACAGTAATATGGCTTATTTCATCTTTTCTTACTATTAATTTTTTTAGTCGTATGGAGGATGGATGGAAAAGAGTGAAAGATGTCACACTGGCATCCCCCCATCTTGGATTCCTACCTCTTGTCAGCCTGGCTTGCACAGCAGGTCTGCTGCTCTTGGCTGAGTCTGGAGCAGCAGGCACACAAATGGCCCAGGTGGAATTATCTATTTTTAAACTGATTTCTGCATCAGCAGGAATTGGAAGCTATTCTATAAATCCAAAAAGGGCTTTAAATCTCTCTCATATCCACTCCCATACTAAACTGACATCCTATTTCCCTGAAGTTAAAGCTTTACTCAGAGAAATCTGCTTCAGGTGGATCAATTTCCTAGCATGCATTCATTAGTTACTGCTGGCATAGCACAGTGAAGGTGGAGTGTTACACAAACAAGTAATAATGCTACTAATATGTGCTATTATTAAGGCTATTAAAATAGCAGCTGGCGTTGCAAAAAAAATGGGTGTCATTAAACATATATTAGGGCTGTATAATGAACAATCAGCATGACTGGTCCTGTGCAATCTTGGCAAACAGAGCTGGAGAGGAACAATTTCACTTGGCAGCCTTGTAGTGCCAGGGCTGTTCTGTGCGGTGGGAAGTGAAGGCAGAGCAGTGAGGGCAGAGGAGCCAGCCCCAGGGTGCAGCACTGCAAGCAGGGTGAGCTGGTAGCACTGTCTACACCCCAGTCTGCCTCACTGCCCCTCTCCCTGCCAGTGAGCCCTGGGGCAGGGACAGGCATGGCCCTGCCATGCGCCTGAACCGTGTCCAGGCACGGCACCTGGGCAGTGCCAGGCTGGGGGGAATGGGGAAGGTGAGTGGGAGATGTCACCTCGGGGGAAGTGACTGCTCTGCAGAATCACTGCAAGGTGAGTTGCTGGGCTACTTGCTGGTTGCCACCAGCAGGCACCTTGCCTGGTGTATTTGCTAACTCCTACACACTCACTATTGCTTTTCAATACCTGGAGTATTTCTTCCAGTGCTGTCTGCTAAAATATAGAGTACAGAAGAAATAATAATTTTCATTTATGAAGGAACACATTTGGCTGGATTAGTTTGTAGATGGATTTCTCCAAGCATTCCCAATTTTTTTCTGACTGATAATTTAGTCTGGCATTTCTTTCCACATTTCTAGTTTATGGCTACAGATGAGATCAGATAATTGATATCTGAGCACTGAATATGGCCTTTTCAAGAAATGGCATGTCTATTCTGAGCATGCTGCAGGTCCAATGTATCTCAGACACAGTAGATTTTCTCTGCAGATAATCTAAAACTTCTGCCCTAGATGCCAACACTTCCCAAAGGTGCTGGACCACTGATCAAGGCATTCTGTTTGACCAAGGTGGTGTAAAGAAATTACTGAAAACATGTCAAAAAGAGCTTGAAATGTCAAAAAGAGCTTAATGCCTATTGTTTGTAGTAGTTGATGATTTTTAAGTCACTCATGTACTGTTTCCAGTAAATACCAGTTCTTTTGTAGCATGTCCAGCCCATGAATCTTGAAATGCTTTACCAAGTCCTGAACAATCATTTTATGGACAGTCAAACTGAAATCCAAAGGGACAGTTTTGCTGATGGCTGAGCCATGAACAGGGTAAGAGCCCTCAGAGCCCAGATGAACAAGCTATCCCCAAATCCAGAGGAAGAACAGGGTCTCTCCTTACTGCCAACTACTGCAACTGTACATTCTGCAGAAGCAGACACCAGGGAGGGTGCAAAGGACAAATGGTCCTTTCTTCACCTCAGAAGTCTGCAGTTTTCCCTGGAGTCTTTGCCATTTGTTTCAGTGCCTGTGCACTGGCAGAGGTCTTGTAAGAGCAGTTATGGCACTGTTGCACTCATGATCCTATCAGTAAAAGCAGCTAAATGGGAGAAACAGTACCAGAAATGACATATGCTAAATCTATCTATCTATCTATCTATCTATCTATCTATCTATCTATCTATCTATCTATCTATCTACCTATCTACTGTGTGCTTTCATTCATTCGTTCAAAATAAAGAAATCACAGACCAGCATAAAAAGAAATAAAACCATAGATTGCAATTAGCAGAGATTTCCAAGGGAGGCTATAAGCAGTTTTTTTGTCTTAACTTGTTAACTAAATAATATCATATCCTTCCTTGAATGCTTTCTAGGTGTTAAAAGTAGATTTGATTCACTTTTCCTCCCTATACTCTGACAATGACTTAAAGCAGCTCAAGCAAAGGCCCCTTACTTTTGAATAAAAATGCCACACCAGAGTTTGAAAATACTAAGTCCCACTCCAAAGTCACACCTAGTTTAGCTAGTTCACAGCACCATTCCCAGCTCTCCCATCAGCCTGCTCCCAGTTTCAGCTGCTGAACAAAAAAGTCCTAAGTTCACAGTGTTAATACCTGACTTCTAGACATAAAAGCACTGTGAGAACTCTCTTGTCTACTTGTTTAAGACATTATTGCATATACATAATTTGACATAATGGAACTACAGTGCATGAAAAGGTGTTTCTTTATGTTGTCACCAAGTCTATGAAATAAAAATTACCTTTACTTACATGGTTTCCCTATTTATTGAATAGAATGCAGTACCTGAATTTTAAATTAAAATTTTTAAATTTTTTATGTTCTGTCATTTTTAGGGATAGGTTACTTCCCTACAAATTTATTGTGCTTTCTGAGACCCTCAATCTTTCTGACCAGGTCAATCAAACTATTTCAATCTGTCTTCAAGGCAAATGTTAATGTAGAAAGATGTAAAACGTATTTTTTTAGAAATTTTCTCTCCTTTCAAATAAAATTTGCTGTTTCCTCAAGAGGCTTGCTGAAGAAAACTTGCTCATTAAAATATTAATTGGAAACAGACAGAAAAGTGTTATGAATAGAGTCTCCCATCTACTGAAATCTACCTAGAGGAATGTGATTTTCTCAAATAGACTTTGTAGCACTGATTTTCAATACTCATTGTATTGAAAAACATGATAAGCTTTTAAATCTTCTCATTTCTCAGTGGAAGATTTGATGGTGTAGAAATGAATAAACATGACTTATCCATATTATGTCAAATTTCCTGGGAATGGACCACTTCCAAAGTAAGGTGAATTGGTCTGCTGATTGAAATATAAGAGTGACATTGCCTTTTCTTATTCCAAACTTCTTATTGAGTATACATTTTTACACAGTGCAGCCCAAATCTTTTTCCAGGAAAAAAACAGTGTTTTGTTTGCCTTGGTAACTCTGTCCCACGCTGGCTTCCAAGGCTCTGCCTTCTGAAGAGTTCTGCGTCCCTCCCTGTGCCATGGTGCTGCAGACAGGAGCTGGTGAAGCCGCACAGCAACAGGGTCAACAAACCAAACTCCTCTGTGTGATCAGCTGGGACACACAGGGAGAAGCAGTCAGAAATGCAGCCTGTGTACCCTGGCAGAGATGGGCACCCCTTGCTTTGCTCCTCCTCATGAGGAGCAGAATTTGTACAGCTCCTTGGCAGCTCTGCCCTTCAGACTTCCTGGGTCTGTCATATGGGCAGAGGTTTCATAAATGTGCTGGGTACCCCGAGCAGCCCCAAGGCTCTGCTGTGCAGCTCTGCTTGTCAGGGGAATGTCCACTCCTCCAAGGAGCCCTGGGACACCAGGTCAAGAGGAGCCAGCCAAAAGCACAAACACACTTGAAGCCTCCACCTGTCTATCACATTTCTGACTTGTGCCATTTGAGGAGCTTGCCGATTTTCCAATGGCTGGTTTTCATTCTCTCCATATCTATGATCAGGGACTTCAGTTTTTACAAAGCACCGAATGATTCCGTCTGCATTCCAAGGGCCCTCACCCCTCCTGATCTCAAATGCTGGGAGGAGGTTGGGACTGCTTTGTTTGCTGTGCCAAAGAGTACATGCTGTAACAAGTGACTGTGGGCATAAGTGGTGTGCCACAAACTTCACTCTGTGCCACTTAGGGAAGGACTGGAAGAACTGAATGTCTGCCAGCCAGTATAAAGGTAAGGCAGCCTGGGAACAGACAGTTCTGGTAGCTCTCTCTCCTGCAAAGCCTTGTAAGCAGCAGATCTCATCAGAACCAGGTAAAAAAACCTCTGTATGCATTTACTTCTTTTGGTTTAAGCCTGCTACTCTCTGAGCTGGGTCATTCCTAAGTGAAGGGTGGGATTCAGGTATAGCTCACCTGGCCTTCAGCTGCTGTCCCAGATGGATACAGAACTCCTGTCCACTCTGTTTCATACCTGCCATACCTGTCATAACCCTATGGAGATACCTGGGACAGAACACAATACTTATATTGCATATAGACAAGTAAATCATCACCAAGTGTTTTCAAAACCTCTTGCACTGAGGTTTTGTGGTTTTAGTCTACATAAATTCGTGTTTATAAAAGAAATGTCTGTGTCCTAATATATAGGAGCACACACAAAGATGGTTTTATTTTGCTATGTTTGCTAATAAATGCACAATGTTAGGGACAACAATGAACCAAGATTCTTACACCTAGCCTGTAGAAGTTACCAAACCCCTAAAATCTTCTGCTCAGGTACTTTCTAGCACTCTGGACTGCTATATTCCCTCAACAGCAGGTTTTCCTAGCAACATCTCATCACCACTCAACCCCTCTTGCCATCTGGCTACCTGGAGACCTTTTTCCTATTCATGATTTGGTGCCAGTCTCTGGAATTTTCAACTATGTGACCAGCAGAGAGTGATTTGCTAAGTGTTCTTGAAACATATCTTCTGAATATCTGAGGGAGAACCAGATGATGCTAAACCCCAATTCTGTCCCATTTTATTCAACAGCCTAGTAGTGCAGCTTCAGGTTTGGAAACCAATAAAGGGTCTAATAAAGTTGGGAAAGTATTTGGTCTGAATTCAAGACCCTGACTGGAATATTATTCTCAATAGGTAGGAGTTTTGTTATACCTTCGATTTCCCTGAGGCAGCCAGACTCCTATGCAGTAGAATTTTTACTGGATGTTGCTCTCCTGTGCTGCAGCCTGACCCCCTGAAGCCTGGTTGTTGAGGGGATAAGGGTGCTAGGGACATGTATATTTGTTCAGCTGGCAGCATAGCTCCAAGGCATCCACACAGAGACAGGGCTGGAGACTCTCCAGCCTGTTGGCATCTCTGCAGCATCTCTGGGGCAGGGACCAACAGCCCCAGGCTGGATGGAGCTGGGGCTCTTGGGACATGGGCTGGGGGAGGACAGAAAAGCCATCAGTGCCCTCAGGGCCACAGCAGGGAAGTGTCTGATCCTCTTTTGTCAGTCACCAAGAACACATTGCAGATGCGACCTCCAGGCATGAGGGGAGTTACACCCATGAGAAACTTTGGAGGCTGTGACATAGGTACCTCTCCTAACACCTAGTGCCCTAAACCATCAGCAAGGTGCCCTATCTGGGTGTTTATCCTGCCAAAGGTAGGGCAAAAGAGTTTTCTGAAGCCTACAAGTAAAACATTCAAAACCAGATCCCCCCGTGTCCGGTGAGAACTCTGCAGGCTGTGGGCAAGGTGCTGAGTCAGGACCTGTCAGACCTGCCCTGCCTTCTGTCCTTAGCACATTTTGTGACCATATGAAGGTCTGTGATTATTTTTCACCTTCAAAAAGCTTCTTAAGTCATCGTTTTAATGAGATCTAATGTGGAAATATCCAGCACTAATCACTCCTAATAAATTTTTATCCCTGACTGGAATTTACATATTTTTAAAGCATTGTCTGTCTCATTTAACCTTAGAATTGATTAGAAACAGGTCAGTAATGTAGGAAACTAGAAATACAAGGAAAATTGAGACAGACTTGAGGGAATCTCCTTTAGCAGCAAGCTAAGATTAACAAAAAAATAGCCCCATCACACAGATTCTCTGAGGACAAGTTTGAAAACCTTTCCAAATCACCTAACATTTTAAGTGCACAGTCCCCTCATTTTGAGCACAAAGCTGCTAATATCCTAATATGAGCAAGAAAAAAAAATTACGAGCTGTACACACAGAAATAGCAAGTGACTTAAAATATGCATTGCTTCCTTTGAAAAAAAGTAGCTGAACTCTGTGAGTAGTAGCTATTAAAATCTGTTTTTCGAGGATACTGAGCATAATTTCAATAATATATTGCACAATCTGTCAAATTTATTTGCGTGTACACAGACAGACCTGTTATAAACATTACAACATTGGTTGCTGCTCTTAACAGTGTTAGTGTTGACAAGACTGCATTTGATTTTCAGTGTGTACATTAATTCCCACCAGTCTGGCACCGTAAAAAGGAAAATATCTCCTAAAAAGCAGAAACTGGGGCTACAATATCAAAAATAGCTGAGAACAGGCACATACTCAAGATGTCTTCCTACTAGTTTAATGACGAGCAATGGTAGTGAGACTTTAAAAATCACCTTCTTCTCTTAGAGACACCCACTTAGTGAGAAAAAGTGATGCTGGCAGGTGGAAAAACTCCACCAGTACAAAATGGTAGAGCTTGTTAATCTTTGCCAGCTCATTGTGTTTGCACATGGTAATGGCAATAAAGAAAGGCCTATCACTTGGAATTATTTCTATCAAGGTCCTATAATTAGCTTTTAGGCAGATGAGCAGTATACTAAACAGAATAATTGTTGGAATGTTATTCCACCACCTTTTAAAAATTCCTACATTTTTTTATGTAAGAGAACATCCTACATGCTGGGCAGGGCCTGCTGTATCCCAGTTTATCTCCATATTGAGGGGGTCATACATTACAGAAAATTTGTTTTTACCATTAGTTCACCTACTAAGGAGCATAAAACAGCCCGTAAGACAAATCAACACAGGAAGATTTTAGAAACAAGAATGCAAAAGGTTTCTTTTTATTGAAGTTTCACCTGTCAAAATATACCTCCTCTTTTTCCTTCTCCTAAAGAGCAGCAAAAAACCAAAAGTGAAACTGGTAGGACAGGAATGAGGGCAGTGGCTTAGGAGCTGTGTTGCTTTTCCCCTGACCTTCAGAGCCAGGGCAATGAAGAACCTGCAGGCATAAGGCAAGGTTTGGGATTGAAAAAAAAATACAAATCAAGAACTTGGAACAACTGTTCAGGGATCTTTACTTTCAACTATATTTTCCAGCACTTACGTCCTTTCATTTCCAAGGGATACAGATAATGCAATCCAGATGTTTCTCTGGCTATCACTTTAAAGACTTTTTTTTTTTTTTCAATCAGGAAATAACAAAATCCTTTTATAGCTGCTTCATTCAACAAATGATTTTGCCTTCAGCTGTTTAACTTCTAACTAAATACAAATTGAGAATGAAAAGTAATTTCAACTAACAAACAAACTTTGCTTCCCAGAACATTTTGATATTGTTGCAACTTTCCCCTTTTCATTGAGGTTTTATGCTGGAGAAAAAAGAAACTATTTAATTTATATTAGAAACATGTTTAATTAACAGTAGTGCCCCCTTTTAATGAGAAGCAGCTTTTCTAGCAGCTTTACCTCCTGTGCTTTAAATACTAAAGTCAAAATACGCTTTGAAACATTTGTTTCCGCGCCCCTGCAGAAAGTGTTTAACATTTTAAATCCTGAGATATTTGGAATGTAAATAAACAGGTGGTAGGGATATATTTTTTTCTAGCGTTACAGTGCAGGCTCTATGTTTGGTGTTCAAGAATGTATTTTACCAACCAGCTCCAACTGATTTAAATAGAATTCAGGCTTTGAAAAGCTTTAAATACTTAAGTGGCTCTGCAGGCCTAAACCTCACTCCCTCTGGTCTAATGTACAGCGATAATGGTAATTTTAGGGATTGCAGCACTGAAAATAGGAACAAGAAATACCACTCAAATTCGAGTAAAAACTGAGGCTAGAGAAGAAGGTTCAGTGGCATCACCTGCACCTTTCATCAATCCTTGCCCAAAGCAAACTAAGTCCTAACTCCTAGGGAAAAAGGTGGATGGTTTCCTTTCAGCCTGTCACAGTCTATGCTATTCGCAAATGTTTTTTTTTTTTTTAATTGAAAATACAAATGGTACAAAACCACCACATATGTCCTATTCTGATGGCCTTACCAAAATCAAGAACTGAGAAATTACTGGAAATTGCATTTGAAAACCTCACCTAAGAAATTTGTCTGCTTCAGGAAACTTAGATGAGTTTCAGTTACAGCTGGAGAGCTTTTTGCAAGCTGAACAAAGTTTCTGAATATTCAGGTCTCTGAATTTCCTCTTATTGATGAAAACATTAGTTTCAATGTTTGTACTTCGGCGTATAAAATCAGATTTTTGTACTTTAACAAGCACTTTAGGTGAAACAGAAAGTTTAGCATGTAAAAAGGTCACAAAACCAGACACTGAATTTACTTGCTTTGGGGAGAATTAAAGGTTCTTCCCTTTGGGGTATGAATGTCATCAGTTTTCCACACAGCAAAGAGCAAATACCTCAAAAAACTTCTCTAAGGGTCACAAGCCAGCTGTTCCATTCTACCTCATATAAACTGCAAAACCCAACAGCATATCACTTTCTCCCACTATTATTGTACTTTCTATTGCTTCAGCAAAACTGTTCTTCCCTCTCAAGCTTCTGCTTCCTTTCTGCAAGAATTCTCTATCTCCCCTATCAAAAGCCAAGTTCAGTGACAGACATTCACCCATCAGCAAACAAAGCTGCTCTGAAATTCTGCTTGGCTGAAATCTATCCCTGTGAGGTGAGTGAGATAACAGGGTTTTCATTCCTGCAGTGAACCCTTTGTGTGGGGCTGCTGCACACTGTTCTGCAGAATTAAACTAGTCAAGAATACCAAAGGCAGCCACAATAGCTAATGGGCTTGTAAGGTGATTTGCATAATGAAAAATCTGTATTACTGCTAACTAATTACCTTGGAAAAATTACTTTTGAAATAAAATATATTCTTCCCTTTTCAAAATAGCACAATATGTAGAAAGTTCATATGATCACTTTTTTTTTGCCAGAAAGACTGAGCATCAGGCTACAAGTGGGGAAGAAATTACTGTGTTAGAAAATACTGTGATCTAAAGCAAAAATGTATGTCAAAATGGAAAATTTCACATAGGATTATGAATTCTTTGAGCAGAAATGTTTATATTGTTATTTTCCTCACAGACACACCAGAGACTTCGTTATCAGCTCTGCAGGGAATTCAGTTTACCCAAGCTCACAGACTGATACAGTCAGATTTTCAAAGATGGGATAGCAGACAGTGAGCATGGGGGACAGGACAAATGGCTAATGCCTTGCACCAGGACACATGCCAGCCACTCAGTACCAGTATTTGGGGGATTTTATACCCCAATGCCTCCCCTCCACACCTGTAAATCACACACTGGATTATTAATCCGTACCTCTGGATTAATAGTTTATATGATTCCTGCAATTGTCCACAAGGAACCAGAAAGGAGGAGTTCAAGAAGGTTTGGGATGATTCCCTTCAAAATATTTGGGCCCTGGAAGAGCAGGAAAACAGAGATTTTTGTCTTCAGTCATTTTGTATGTGAACATGAGGTGAGGGTTTACAGCCTCTGCCTGCCAGTTCCTCTGGAGGGGTGTGAAGGAGTGAAATCGCAGGCTGGGTCACACTAACATACCCTGGCTACCTGACCTGAGCATCTGGGGTTTCAAAACCTGCTCCCTCAAAGAGACAGTGAGGGGCTCTTTGCCTTCTGCCTACATTAGCTGTCTCTGAAATTGGTATTTCTGGGTCCTGGGTGGCCTCATCACTGTGATAAGGAAACTTCAGGAAGCATCCTGTGTGCCCACTCAGGGCCAGCAGGGCTGTGAAAGATGCTTGAGTGTTTGTGGCTTTAGGCTTCTTGCTGCCTGACACATCTCATCTTTTGCTGACCTAAACTCACTTTTTTTGCAATCTCTTCAGGTCATTCACAGAAGGCCAACTCCACTTTGAAGATGGAAATGCTGTAAATGCCAAACAATCTTGTGTTTATTTACATGCAAATTTACAATCTATCAGTCATTTACATTATAGCAATCTAAACGATAAGGTCAGAATTAAGCAAAAGGTCAAAAGTCAACATTTTCTGCCTGAAACGAATGTGCTGTTGAAAAATATTCAACTAGGCTGAGTTCAAGTAGTAAAATTGATATTTATCACACTTTCCTCAGATATTGGATGTGTAGCTTTCAAAACTACAATGAAGTTGTTACACACTGCCTTCCTGTGGCTCCTGGAAATATTTTCAGTCCAAGTTTCAACATTAAAATTCACTACAGCAGAGCAGTAGTTCCTGTGTTCCATTTACAAAATAATCCTCTTCCTCAGCTCTTGGGAACATTACACTAATTTCTTCACATTCCAAATCTTTGGATATCTCTAGAGGTTGGTACTACTCATAGAACAATCAACAAAAACAAAAGTGCTTTGATTTTGATGGCACAGGGTCAGATCCTAAGGCAAGGCATTTTGTAAGCAATTTTTAAACACTGGTGATGAATGCAATAAATATTTTTACTTGTGCCCTCCCCCCGACAATACACATTTATTCTCTTTTCTTTGTTCCTTTGTATTAACAGCCTGTAATATTTTAGAATTTGGTTAACTTTCTTATCATCCTGTCCTATTTCTGAATTGTTCCTTGGTGCTCCTATGCAAGGCCAAGCTCTTCTTTCTCCCAGTTACCAAAAAAAATTGTACTATAAGAGCGTCCTGATTATTTTCAACCTGTGTTTCCATTCTGCAGCATTTTAGTTTTACCTTGCATGAGCAAATTCAGAGTTATTCACAAGTAAAAGTAAGAAAAGATCTGTGTCTGCTTGATTTTTGCTCAGAGAAAGAAGAGCCAGTGAATAAGTGACTTGTGTTCACTGGGAATAGAGTACATTTTCTGAGTTAGTGTCAATTCTCAGGGAATTATTTGTAGTAAATTGTTCAAGTTTCACAGGCCAGTGGGCATGGGGTAAACTTAGTGGTAACAATCAAAGAAGGGAAAATTTTTTCCCCCAAGGAAAGGGAGATAGAGAAAAATAATATAAAAAATTAGCTCAGTGAAAGAGGTGCATCTAGGAAAAGAAATGCTGAAAGAGCATAACAAATATCAGTGACTAACAAACAAGTAGCTTCATCTAACTGCAAAAAACCCACAAACAATTGAATTTGGTGTAGCAGTGGGACATCATAAGGCAGTATCCCTGCAGTTGCAATATTGCACACTACCTCAAAAATATGCTAAAAAAATAAAAATACAACTGTGCCTCCAAATATGTTAAACATTATAAGCAACTTAGGGAAAAAGAACATGAATAGGAATTAAAGAGACCTATATATTTATATATATATATGTGTATATATGTATGTATATGTGTATGTATATGTATATGTATGTGTATATGTATATGTATGTGTACATGTATATGTATATGTATGTGTATGTGCATATATAATTGATTATACAATGATTCCTGGTAAAAGGACAAAATCATAGGCTATATTAAAATTGCTGTAAGTACCAGAAAAGGGAGGATCTGTCTTGTATGATGTCAAAGATTATGAACGGTCTGGTGAATATTAGAGTAAAATAAAAGTTGTAAGATGATTTTATTCTGTGGGAAGTATTTGCAAAGCATATATGAATTTTGGGGATATACATACATTTTCAAAGAAGGGACCAAGTGACCTATTAAAATTTATCTCACTTGGAAGATTATGACAAATACATACAAGAAATGAAATGTCATTAACTTCAATATCGTTGATATTTTTAATAAAAGAAGCTAATCTGACACCTTCTGGTACTTTAAAAAAAAGAATTAATACGTACATTATCATTGCCTGCATTATTTGGGATGGTAACAATTACTTATATAATGGGCATGTTTGGGACCTTACTTGGTACAGGCAATGCTTTGATTAACTGCCTAACACAGTATGCTCTTTGGAAAAGTTATCAATATACATGTTTTCATTTCACTTTTTGTCCTTTTTCCCCTTTTTAAGTAGGTGATTATTAAAACTTATATAAGTTTATTCACTATTAGGCTAAACATCAAGTATTCAGCTATGCAGTATCTTGGAGAAGAAATAGATGAGCCACTTTACCGGACAGTTGCTGCCCCAGTGGGTCCCCAGCACACCTTCAGATTGTGCATTGACTCTCAGATTGGGCAATTTTGTGTATTCACACTGTCCTTTATCACATCCTGAGTAGTGCAATGTAGTGCAGAAAGCACTTCCATCTCCTAGGGAGAGAAATTACTTTTCATTTTCTGTGTGAATAACTGCCTATTTAGGTCTTGAATTCACCTACCTTACCTTTAGTGTGCTAATTAGAGACCTGCTCTCGTTAGGTACCATCCGCAGGCAACTTAGAGAGACAGGCACTTGTGCAGGGTGATTCCTCCCCCTCACACACTGCTGAGGATTTGAGAAGGGCTTGAGAGGCTCCTGCAGAGATAGTCTATGACAACTGCATTCCTAAGACAAGCATCTCAACTAAATGCCTGAAATTACCTGGAAAGGGCTCTGTGGCATCCAGTTCATACAACCTCAACCATTTATGTCTGTGGACCCACTCAGGTGTCCATGATATACTGAGTCATTATTAGAGGGAGAAGGTATCTCCTGGCAAGGCCAAATCTACTAGATGGATGCTGTACAAAGATGGGATGGGTCCTGCTTTAGGAGTTTCTGTCTTTTTGTGTCAGTGATAGAGTGTCTGGAAAAACTACCTCAGAGCAGGGACACAACTTTTAGATGGATGAGAGAAATCCAACCCTAAATGATAAAGGAAAGTATCAATTCGGCAGCTTAGAAGTCATCTTTTTACCCAGAAGGATAAAATAGGCAGCAGGATGAAAACTTCACTGTAATGTTATATGAGTGTCATTTGAAGTTATTAGGCTCCAATTTGCCTGAAGAGTGTGAAAATAGCTCAGTCTTCATTGCCATTAACTCAATTACTTCCAGCTGTACCACAGACTTTATGCCAGAGCACTGAACATCCACTATACAAATTTTATGTGATGAAACAGGTAGATTAGATACTAACTGGATAGAGCGGAACTGAAATTTCAGCTTAACTGTGATGCCATGATAAATGAAAAAATATATTTAACTGTTGATACTTTGAACCCATTAAGAGAAGAGATGGGGAAAGGACCAGTATTGTTTAAATATGGGATAAAGACAACAGGTTAAGGAAGATTTCAATGTCCTCAAATCTAGATCTGCAGATCTAGGGTCTACCTAGGGTCTGCAGATCATCTGGTTATCCCTTGCTTTCTTAGTTCTCGTCTAAAGTCTGGTGGACAGGGAAAATGTAAATATTCCTTCATTGCTTTTAATATTCTTTCCATTTCATAACAACAAAAATTATTACCTTGTTTTCCTAATAATCTTCTTTGTTCCTTCCTTCCTTCCTTCCTTCCTTCCTTCCTTCCTTCCTTCCTTCCTTCCTTCCTTCCTTCCTTCCTTCCTTCCTTCCTTCCTTCCTTCCTTCCTTCCTTCCTTCCTTCCTTCCTTCCTTCCTTCCTTCCTTCCTTCCATATAATGCTATTTCTCCTAGACTTCTATTGATTTCCATCTTGTGCTGTATCTGTTGTGCTACTTTGCTGATTACTTCAACCTCGGTGTAAATGTTTGCATTTGTCTCTACTCAGTTGAATCCAACATTCTTCTGGTCATTCCTTACATGTGAGAATTAATTTTTTTATTTTGCATCCTAGGCCAGAGCTCTGGCAGAACTGCAGGCCATAAAAGATGGTCTACTAAATAAGGTTGCACAACAGTTGTGTATCCTGTGGTAATTGGAAGTTATTTACTTATTTGAAAGTTAATTATTACTTGCACAAGCTTATCTTAAAAAATTAGTATGCAAAAATCCCACTTCATGAAATAGAAAACTCTAACTATTGTCTAATCCATTATAAAATTCTTCTTTTCTCTGGGAGCATGTGGATTCAGAAGTAATATAACAACAGAGAAAAAGGTGCTTCTTAACATTTTTTCTTTGCTGATAATATTTAGAATGGGATTCCTACATTTGCATGATTTCACCGGTTGCAAGATCTTTTCCTCAGTAAAGTGATGATTTCCTTTATGTTCATAGAAACACCTGTCCTAGATGATTTGCTCTATATTTACTCAACACAGAAGCAAGAAATAGCAAAAGACAACCACCTAAAACAACCCTGCATAAAGCTTTTGAATTTTTAATCTCTATCTCACACTCATGTTCTGTTTGTTTCATAATGATCTGATTATAGGTGTTTTTGTTACCAAGTTCAAATATCTGTATGGTTTCAAAAGTGAAATTGGAAATAAGTAATTCACTCTGCTTTATAGAGGCATTGCAGAAGATGGTATATCATCTTTATATGGACAGTTTCCAAGTAAAGTCAAGCTTAGAAGAAACTGTAATGGTTCTCAAATGACTAGTTGAAGTGTATAAAAAATACCCTCCAGAAATTCTGCTTCTATACTGCAAAGAATTAAGCTATTGGAAATCAAATGTAGTCTAGACATGAAATTCTCATGGAAATTGCCATTTCCTAAAGCCCTTTAGGGTCTAAAAATATTGGATACTGCTGTCTTGAAGTGTAGTGCAATTTTTATAGCATACATCAACATTTTAAGACTATGCAAGATAAATAACCCATGAATGCTGTCACTGCTGCCTAGAATCACCATTTCACTTACCATGGGTCTTCCTGAATGTATTTTGGCACTAGCCTTTATGACTCCAAGTAGTTCTTTTCATGTCTTTAACATGTAGATTGCTAGCCTGGGAAAACACTTACCTTTTCTACACTGCTTTGCAATCCAAATGAACTGCTACTTCTGTAGCTTTCAAAAGTCATTTAAATTAGTTCCCCAAGCAGGTGAAGCAGTTGCAAGGCAGTTTATAATGCAGATTTTCTTTAAGGTTGCATTCCAGCTGTGTTAGATGTGGAAACTCACTGGTATGAGAGCTAGCAGGTAAGCAACTTCTTACCCCGGTCCCTCCAAAAAGTCTTGATTTTTTAAATTTTTAATTCTAATTCAGCCATTTTCACACAGAACATTTATGGCCTACCTGAATGGGCATTTTTCTCAGCAGGCTTAGTAAATTGGACAATTAGTTTTTAAAGGTAACAGACAATAGGGTCTGTTGCTTCAAGCAGTCCTTTAAACTGAGATTCTTATTTATTTAAATAATGCATAAAGTGCATAAAGGCTTTGTCTGGACTTAAAATTACTTGTATTGTTGTTCTCAATATGGAAATCACAAGCAAATACGGTTCTGATGTCTCACTCCAGTATAAACGAGAAAGAAGCATTTTCTAGTGGTTTTTGCATGAGGGACACACCACTTCTAGATAGATCTAATTAGAAATGGGTACTGATCTATTTCTGATTTCTTCACAAGTGATATGTAAGCCACTAACAAGGAAAGAAAATAAACAAAAAACCTCTGGAACCCTTGAATTTTTTGCAATTTAGGACAAATATTGGTCATAACCTTTTAGTATCTACATTTCAAAACTTTCTTCTGGTGTACTAACAGTTATAGCAAAGCCGTAGTTAGTTTTAACTCTCCTTGGCTTTACAAGCAGATTGTGGGGGGAGAGCTGACTTGTCAGACAAGTTCTGAATGCTCATGAGAAAGAACAGATTTTACTCCAAGAAGGTCTTGGAATAAAATCCTTGAAATCAATCTGAATCAAGTTGATACATGCAAAGCTGGGGAGGACAAAACCTTTGTCAATCAACTATACTGCAGAGGACTACTGGATGGGAACTGTTTGATCAAACTATTTTTTAAGAGAAAACTCCAATCTGTTGTGAAAAATAAAAATACCCATCAGAAATTAGTAGGGAATATAACAGTCTTAAAGAAAGTAATCTGGTCCACATTGAGCAGTCAAATACTGGAAACAGAGTCAAAAACTCTGTTTCTGAGCTGGAAATAGAGGAGGCACTGATCTCCCTGCTCTTGCTTGCTGTGCTCCAGTAAAAGACAGTGGAAGGTGATTTTGGCTGCCCACATCTGTGCCCCCTGTCTCTGCTGCACATGTAGAGACCTCCCAGCTGAGACATGTGAGGGGACTGTAACTCCTTCAGTCACCCCAGACACAGGTGGCAGAGCTTATTTCCAGGTACGCTCCTTCCTCCTTCCTTGTTCCTGGTCTGCCTCCTTTGTCACAACATGTTGTGAAGGAATACCCAGGAAACAAAGCCTCCTCCCCATCTTTGCTTGGGGCAGTGATATGTTTGTTTCTGTGTTTGGGTGAAGGCCAAGACTCTTAACCAAAGATAGTTTTTTCTAGTCAGTATCATCTGTCATATTCTCTACCCTGTACTATTCCCTGTAATGACGGTGAGTAAAAACATTAGTATTTCAGAAAAACAGTAGGTGGAGAACATTTACATCAATTTTGCATGTCTGCCACATGAATAACACCCAGGTGGATTATATTTCCTTAACAGAAAAGAAATGTTCTGGCCCATAAGACATATTCTGCTACAAAAAAGTAGTCTGTCACCTGAGAACAAGAAGCCAGATTTTCTAAGATCCAGTGGTCCTGGTATCCTAAATGACAATTAAGGGGTCTAGGGAATGCTGGTAAGTGCCTCTTGTACTATTCAGTATTTACAATGGGAAAGTTGGTTGAGCTCCAGTTCTCTGCTGTTGTGGTGAGGATGTGTGCTTCTCTCTCTTCTTCTTCCCAAGTGTGCTTTGAACCTGTCCATGTGGAAAGGATCCTTTCCCAGATGACCACATGAATAGGCCTTTACTCCTGTTAAAGGCAGGATTCCAAATGCCCACTGTATTAAGGAAAGTGGGTTCACTGGTATAAATCTGCAGACACGCACCAGTTAATTACTTGTATTGTTTGGGTTTTCACTGGTGACACCTCAGGGTGAGATAAGGTTCAGAAGCATCCTGTGCTACTGCTGCTGGTTTAAACTGGAATTAAAGGTTCACAAACCCTTTTTCACTTGGGCTCTCTGAGGAAGGGGTCTCTCTCTCCTCATTTGTAAAAGCTGCTGTTTTCAATACGTACATGTGATAAACAGGAATGTATCTTTCTTGACATAAACCTATTTCACCCAGATTGATTTTAGCTTTCACATTTGAAGATATAACTTTGAAGTGCATTGGTATACAATGACATAAAAGACAATGAAACGTGAATGGCAGTGAGGTAATTAGGAAAATTCTTATTTACTGATTTTTTTTCAATGCCTATTGTCATTTCAGCTTGGCAAGGGATTAAAAAGATTTAAATATAAATTAGATCTGTCATTCTCAAAATGAAAACAAGTTAGTTATTCAAAATTGTAGGAAAAAAAAAAAGAAAAAGAAAAAGAACCTTCTGTGTTGCCTTTAAAAGCTTAGATCTGAGCCCTGGAAAGCACTGAGTGAAAGCCACATTGTAGGAGGCCTCCCAGGGAGAGTTATGCTGCTCCTCTTAGCATTTTCTTAGCTTGCACAGAGAAGCACAAGTCAGAGGTAGCCTTGCATATGCAAATGTGCCAGAAGAGGAAAAAATTGTAACTGCAGGAATGTGATGCTGTGTCCAAACTAAAGGGTCTGCAGAGACAGCAACAGCAGAGCTGCTCTGCAAATGAGGTGTGGGACTGAAACCTTCCTGTTTGGTCAAATGGCAGCTTTGGGACTTAGAACTATTCCACACCGAGACCATCTCAGGTCACAAAACAGGCCAGGCGAGCTAAATACTCTGCAATTTCTCATCCTTTACCATTTAAAAATCCAGGCTGGTGTCTCTGTGTTTCATCGTACCCGGCAGGTAAACTGCTTTATTTGGAAAGAAGGTAAACAATTATTTGTTCTCAATTGCACTACTCACCCACAGAGCATCAGATGCCCCAGTAGACAATGGGAGCTGTCAGTGGCTTGAACTGCTGTAATACAGAGGAGGACTCTGGTGCATTCAGGACATACTTCCACCTGGAAAGTTCATGCACACACAGGAAGGAAAATACTCGCTCAGGTTAAACAACAGTATGTTCCCTGGTTTTCCTGTATGCTTAATGTACTTCCTTGGGGGATGCTCACTGACTTCCATGTCTCTTCCCCAGTGCCCAGGTTTCCACAGTACAGAAACCTGGTGACAAAGGCCAGAATGAGAACGTGTATTCAGGTCAGTTCCCTGACACAGATGCTCAGACAATAAGATTTGAGGATGTCTATAGTATGTGCTTATTGGTCAGATCCCTAGCAGACTCCAGTCCTAGAAAAAGATTTCCAACCTCACTAGCACCTAAAGTGACTCTCTCAAACAAAAGACAGTGACACAAGTGATAGTTGCTTATAATGTGCCACCTCTATAAGTAGCGGAACTCCAGATGGGGGGTCTGGATGGAGTTTAGTCATAATTCTCCAAAAAACAGCATTCTTTAATCTGGAGCTGGCAAAGAACTGTGGAAAATATTTAGAAAATCTTGAGTAAAGAGAAGTGAGTGGTAAATTAAGACAAAGGCAATTGACAGTCATTCCTAAATCATGAAAACAAATCTTGGATGTGAACAGGGCATGCCAAATGCACGTGGTGCTAACCAGAACTGCCAGAAGTGCAGAAGTGCAACCTGAGCTTCCATAATTTATCTGCAAGGGTCACAACACTGCCCGGGTCTGGCTGCATGGGAGGGCAGTGCTCACCAGTGGCAAGAATCCTGGGAGCAAGTTAGGGGAGTCAGCCCCATCTTGTGAAGGGCTGAAGGAAAAGAGTGCCCAGAGCAATGTAAATTGAAGGATGGGTTCTGTCCCATGGCCATGGTGTGTGAGCATGATACAGAGAAAATCCTTCTGCCTGGGGTTTGTGGTGGTTAGGACGGTACTTTGGAGAAATGAAGGTTGGAGGTAGGGATGTGCTGGAATAGAGAAAGAAAAAAGGACCTGAGTGAAGGGTGGGCTTAGGAAAAGGGGGTATGGTGCGTGCAGGGTAGGATCTGACATGTCACTGAGGCTCAGGGGACAGCTGCTGAGAAACAGGTTACAGGTACCTTAAGGATTGCTCTGCTGAGATGAAATGGCTGGTGCCAGGAGGTGGAATCAGACTGGCAGGAGATCAGGTGGTGAGAAGGGAAGGGAGATCCCACATTCTCAGATAAGTCCCGTGCCTCCCATCACTCCACTTGATGTACCCTCAGCCTTTCAATCCATTTTGCCAAAATCACAATGTTGATTTTTGCCACAATGGGATTAGTTCTTCCATGTTTCATTCTTGGATCAGCTGAGTTCAATCTTTGCTTACACTGCTTGGAAACTTTCCACCAGCTCTGCCTTTGCACAATATGCATCCTACTTTTTATTTACAGTGTGTTGTGGTATTTGCAGATCTTTATCAGCTTCTCTTAGCTGCCAGCTGTGGCTGTTCTTTTATTTCATCTTTTCCTGCTGCCTCACAGCCAGCAGGAACACCTAATTTTTGTTATATCAAAGTGAAATCAGGAGCCACCCAACAGCCATACGTTTATGATTTGAAGGAGCACATAAATGTTTAGCACCAGGTTATTGGGTTGAATCCAGCTCATTCAGCAGCAACTGGAAATTGTTAATGCCTGCTGACAGGCTGGCAGTGGTGGAGCCTGATGCTGGTGGCTCTTCTCCAGTTGCTAATGGACAGATGTCCACCTCATAAAACCCCAAACAAAAACTAATGCTGTTGCTGGCAGCCTCAGCAGGGACACATCCAGTGGGCAGAGATGCTGTTCTTACACTGAGCAGTATCCACAAAGAAAAGCTCAAGAGTACTGGAGTGAACAATTTGCAGGCCCCTCCTCTGTGGGGTTTGTTGTGAGGATGGGAACCTTTTCTACCAGCAACTCTAAGTCTTGTTTTGAAAGAAATATTTTGATGATAGAAGCCAGAAGAATGTTGCCGGACATAGGAGAAAAACTAGTAGATTTTAATGAGGTGTAAAGAGTGGTTTGACTATTATTCTCTGCACCTCTTTTCTTTTTGTTTCCCATATCTCTGCAGATCCATTTTTGTAACTTCTCAGGCTCCTTGACTTTATTTTATTCTGCATCATCACTTCCACCAAGTACTGTAATGATTCAATGGTTCATTCAAAAGTTGAGAATTATTTCCCTTTATTATTTAATACTGCACAGCAAGAGATGGCTTATTCTGTGAGGAAATTCCTATTTGACTAGGGAAGTGAATGCTAGACCAGAAGATGAGAGGTAAAGATCCTGGATGGGATTTCTGGCTGTCAGAATGCTGTGGAATGGATCCTGCATCATAAAGATGCAACGCTATGGGAGAGAAAACCACTGCTACTTGTGAAGTGGTAAAGCCTTGTAGTCCATGGCTTGGGCTGAAACAGAAACAGCTACCATGAGTCTCTGCAGTAATTTGACCTACATATTTTAATTACTGTTTATCTTAATTTCTTTGTTTGCCTGACACAAAAAGCTGGTTGCCTATTTTCCATGAAAAAATAGCAGGTAGAAGAATTCAACACAGACTAAAACATATTTTAGAACTGAATTTGAAATTTCCAAAACTTTCTTTTTTTTTTTTCCCCTTAACTTTTACCAAATATTGATTTAAAGTTCTTATGCAAAATAAGAGTAGTGGATATACTAGCATGTTACTGAAAACATATACGTAACTTGAAATGTTCTATTCTAACTTCTTTTTTCATCATAGCAAATTGCTTTAGAATATATTTTCTCATAATTTTAGAATAGCTTTATAAACTAGATTTTTTAAAAAAATTTTTCCAAAATAATTATTTTAGATTGTTGTTCTACAGTTGACCTTTAAAAGCAAAGTAGATAGCTGAATATTTTGATTTTTTTCTAATTTGGAGGATTTATCATTATATACATTTAAGGAGGACATGTCACAAAGTACCAAAAACCTAGTAAAAAATATTACACAAAGAAAAGAAAAATGACAAAAACCTTTCAATATAGAAATGACGGTTTTGAAACTGAAACAGGGAAGATGAAAAATAGTTTTTAAATTGCACTATTGAAAGTAAATTGCAATACTGAAAGTATAACAGAGGGTCCACAGATCAAAATGACTCTAACGTGGGGCACTGCCTGCTATCTGTTGGGTGTGGGAAGCCCTCAACCAACCTGAAGTGCTGTGTGAGCATTATCAGAGCTGGAGTTTAATGACACAGAGTGGTTGGTTGTTTAATTATAAAGCTCCAAGGGCTCTGCCCAAATCCCTGTGACAGCAGAGGGTCCAAGGCTGCACTCAGCTCAGTGATATCCTGGCATGATAATCTCTTCTCCAGCAAGGATCTCTTCTGTGACCTTGTTTCACACTCTGTGTGAATGCATCACCTGAGGGTATTCCAGATTCTGGCGAAGCAGAACATGGTTTTGCTCTCCCTACCCTATTTTATTTTACCTCCATTAGACAAATCCCTGCTACACTGAAAAGCAAAATTAAGTCAGACTGTATTTTTTTTTTTTTTTTTTTTAGAAAAAAGGATCTATTTAAAAGAATTTGTTTGGTAAAGGACAGAACATGGTGCAAGACCTCTGACAAGTAGTGTGTTTTTGTACTACTTTACTGCAATCAGCTGTGTCAGAAGACACCTTTCATCAACTACCCTATAATTATGCTAAGGCTTTCAGCAAAAGACAAATCCCAATTGGCTGGGCCAGAGCCCTGCCTTTCTAGACAAGGATGATAATTTTGTCTACTCACCTGTTCATTCATTTCAGCAAGTCCTGGCCTGTGGAATCACTGAGGTGAGTATTTACTGATTATTTTTATGCTGTTTAAATTTTTACTATTTTTAAATTCAAATCTCACAGAGGGAAGGTAAAATTTGATAGGACTTTCCAGAAAGATTGTCAGGAGCCATGAGGTGGAACAACCATGTACCCGTGTTACACCCACCGAACTGTATGTGACACTATCAGCTGTTTCTCTCTCAGTGATTCATTTGAATTATTGCACACAGAAAAAGTTACTTATTAACTGCAAATAGCTGTCAGAGGTATTGAGTAAAATCTGTGTCTCCAGACAAACAAAATTGCTAAAACAATAAATAAGTGTTGTTTCAAGCTTTTTAGGTATAAGTCCTCAGTCTAGGCAATTTTTTTTAGGGGGTGGGAATAGGTCTCCTTTACAAGTGTGAGTATGCTACTAGCAATTTCTGTTTCTTTAGAAATCTAAGTTTATCAGTATAAACTTATGCCTGAGAAAATTTACCATGAAATTACTTCTCCTTAATGAATACTTCTAATCAGGGGTGAAAAAAAAGACACCTGCACGTTCTCAGTTTTTCAAGTCAGGTAAATGATATGTTGCAGTGTAATAGTTATTTTTTACACAAAGCCACAGGCAGGCAAGACAATCCACAAAATATCTGAGGCAAGAGGTTTGAGTCAGAGTTGCATGCAAGCACTGCAGCACGTGCTGGGGAATCTCACACAGGTGAGGGCTGCACAGGTATCCACCAAAGCCTTGCAGGAGAGAAAATCTGAGAGGGAGTGAGGATGTGGCAGTGAGAGCCAGGCCTGACTGCTACACCCTGTCCAAGTTCCAGTTCCCATGGCAAGTGATCCAAACCCATTCTCTCAACATGTTAAGGTCTCTTAAAACCAGTAGACATCACTGTGCTTCTCAGCTTTCTGTTTAGTCAGAGTTTGTGAGGGTCAGCAGGTTGTCTCAGCTAGAATAAGATGAGATGGTGGGGTCGGGTGTCCCAGCTGTATGTCTGTAGAGAAAGCACCAACTGTGCCACCCTAACCAGCGGCAGGACCAAACAAAAAGAACTCATTTCCTCAGCTCAGAGCCACAAGCCCTTGCTTTCAGCTCCTGCTGTAAATCCTTTTCCTTAGGCTTTCTCCAAGGGTTATGCTAATGTTCTTGCTCGGGCAAGCCTAACTGGGCTGCTTTCTTCTTTTCAGTTGATCTGTTAACTCTCTGCATACCCGTTTCCCAAAACAATGCTCGATAATGCTAATGCCTCCTTAATAAATCACCGGTTTGCTGCATAGCTTTGTATTCACTTTTGTTTTGAGACTTCGACATCTGTTTACCCATCTCTCCCACTTATCTCTAGGGATGGGTGGCAATTAGACTGGCTCCTCGGTATTAGTAGGTTTATCAAAATAACAAAAGGCTATGTGAGGGCTGTCAAGGAACAGCAGGTGAAAAAGAACACAGTGAGAAAGAGAAATTGCTCTTGAGGCAAGGTTTATTTCTTTACTGCAGTTTCATATTTTTGTCAGATTGTATTTATTTATATACAATCGTGGGAGAAAGGAATATGCAATGAATTACAGTCCCAGGAGAGGAAGATTAAAAAGAGGGAGTACTCAGGTACTGCAGAAGAGAACTTGAAATTGCATACTGTGAAGACATATATTAATATACAAAATGGTGTGAGGTAAATAATAGATATTTATTTCCATGAATAATTTGCTTTTGAGGACCCCTCACCCTCCTCCTGTTGCTCTAGCAACACACTCTATAGAGTGTGGCTACTGAATATCCAGGAACAATTTCATCCATGCAGGTTTCATATACCCCAGGGGTGTTTCTGCTCCCTTATGTTTGAAAGGTAGCACCATTATCATCTTACTTGAAGATTCCATTTTTTGTAAAAAGGATAGCACAATTTTGTGATTCAAACAGTTTCAGATACAGAATTTACTGCTGTGTTAGTTTTAATACTGCAATACTTCCCAGGATTATGCAAAAGTCTGTCCTTGCCTCCTCTCCAGAGCAATCTCACCTTTTCCAAAGGCACAGTTACTTTTGCAAGTGTAGATTTTTTAATGTTAGAAATGCTAGATTAGGGTAATTAATTTTTTGAAGGGGAAGTATAATTTTAACACAGATGTGAAATTATACCTGCTTTGTATAGAAATGCACTCCAGTTATTTCTATGCTGCATGTTGTATATTTTTTATGTTTGGTTCCGACCTCTGATTTTCAAAATAGTATTCATAAGGGAGATGATGATCATTGAGTGCTTACTAATAGTGGATTATAATCCTCCGTATTATAGGCCACCTTTGATACTGTCTGTACACTTGCACGTATAACATTGTCTTGTTTGGAAGAGCTCCCTGAGAAGATCTAGTAAAGTGCTTAGGAAGCCTGTTCTTGTACTGCAATGTGCACAGTGATCTACACTACAGGCCTTTGTAAATATTGCTGTCCAAAAGAATTTAAAATTATGCTGGAATACATGATGCTGCAGTAAATATGACACTGAACATCTTAAGTGATATCCCGAGTGGGTGTTGGACCAGGTGACCTTTAGATGTCCCTCCTAACTCAAATAATTCTCTGACTATGAAAATTTGACCTCCTACTTTGAGAAGTAGTCAGAACAAAGAAGAGGCTGAGTATACAAGCCCAAGGAAAATTGGGTTTGTGCCTTTTGTTTGTGTTTATTTTTTTGAAGCCTTCTGGTTAGAATTATTCCAGAGGTTTCAGTGTAATATAGTGAAAAATATATTTGACTAAAAACAAACCAAAGAAAACCACTAGATGCTTTTAAAAACTGGGCTGTGATTTGCCCAGTATTCTAGGTTAGGATAGCAGTGGTGTAGTACACTGATCCAAATATGCTTCCAGGTTCTTCTTGTCCTTAATTAGCTGTATATTAATAATCTATATTAATGGTAAATATACAATTATATTTTTAAATTCTATATTGACTCCTAAGGTATTTTTCTTCCTATGGAGAATATGTTTGGTCTTGTTTTGCCACAAAATACTAGAGATACAGCAGACAGTGAATGTTTTGCAGGGTAATCTTAGTGATATGCAATACTTAACAAAGTCACACATGATGGACTCTTTATTTTGTCTCTGATTTCTTCTGCAATGAAAACCATCATTACAAAATCTGAGTTCTGCCAAATCTATTTATACGTAGTATAGCAAAGGAAATTTTTCCAAGTACTCTTAGGAATGCATTCAGATAGTTTATTTGGCTAACTTGCTAAAAAACAAATCAAAACATCAATGAACAGGCTGGTATGATATTAAGAATTTGTATAAAATTGAGAATTAAGAGAAAAAAGAGAATGAAAAGCATAGAGATTTTACTAAATAGATGAAAGTAATCCTGGAACACTGCTGCAGCCATCATAAGACTATGAAAATAATTGGGTAAGTTTAGTAAAAATGAATAGTTTAACTAATTTAAATAAAATTAGTTAAAACCATATATTTAACTCATTTAAATAATTAAAAAGTTGTTTGACTACTTTTGCGTAGGTATTTTTAAGGAGGGTTGTCTGCAATGTGTATGCTCAGTTCCTGACCTTTACATCATGGGCATATTTTGATTTTTTTTCCATAGGCAACAGTCAGGAATGGTGGCAGAAATTTTTTGGGAGGTTTTTCCAGGTCTTCATGTACTCATTGTCCTGTGCTCAGAAATGGAACTCAGGAATGGGAGTAACCAATGATGAAAGAGACGATTTGGCAGTTCTTGATGATAAGGACAGCCACAGCACTGGGTGTAGTTTGACAAGCATCTCTTAAATCAGACATGCTGACTAAACTAGCCAGTTTTGCTGGTTCATGTACCTAATTATAAAATCCTCTTCCTCTCCTTTATATCACCTGAGGCATTTTCAACCTCAACAATTCATAACGTGGCCTCATTTACAGTTGCCTTAGCCTAGCTGAAAAAAATCTACTGATATGAGGGTGAGTTTTAAAATCGCTGTCAAGATCAGTGCTTACAAAATTCTGACTTTACAGAGATGTGAAGTTTAATGTGCTTGTAACAGTAAGGCTACATCCTCTGTGCAAATATCACCCTTCACAGGTTAAAACTGCCATCAGCTCTGTAGCACAGATGGTTCACACTTCCAGAGGTGGACCTTCTTTCTGTGGAGCTTTCCATTCCTCACAAATGCTAATGTTATCATCCCAACACCTATGTGTGTTTGTGTTAACTGAATGTCATTGCCTCTTCTTTAAGAAATGCCAGAATGACCCAAATGGGCAATAAGATACAACTACAATGTTATTCTACATTGGTAAGTATGTAGACTGTAGTCTAAAATGATAACTACATTAATGATCTTGGCACTGCAAGTATTCTTACATGCTGCTGTTCAACAAGACAGCACAGCTCAGTAACATTCACCTTCTGCCCTAGAAGTCATGAAAAGCATGCCTGCTTTTGTGTGTTCAAACTGGAAAATGCAAGATTTTACAGACTTTTGCTTGAAATTCAGTAAGTGTAACCAACACTATTAACATAAGAATATCAAATACTCTTTTTGCATATTGGCTTAAGTTTAATGTTATCTGACTTGACTAAGCAATGTCTAATTATATCAAGGCAGAATGTGGACTCTCGTGTCTAATTTTCATTAAATGCCTCAAAGCTGAATTCCTCTAGTGTTTAGTGGCAGGTTTTGAACATAAGCTGAGCAGTATAACCAATGCTTTTTCAGGCAATACACCATCCACTTGTGGGGCAACAAACATTGATTTGTGTGAAGTTCAAGGGTATGTATAATACTTCTTTCCCTTTTGTTTTTGAACTTTCTTTGGTCAAGTGGAACCTTTTCAGCGTCCACCTTTTCATGGACATGTAGCATGGCCCAAATCTATGACTGTGCAGTCACCAAAACACAAGAGCACACTTGCACTTTCAACCATGTGTGTTTCTGCAGTCCAGTTTATGCTGTGGAAAATGATGCAATAATTAAGCCAAGAAAATTAATAAGATTTCCGGTAGTGCTTAACCTTTACAAATGCCAGACTTGGGAAAATCTAAAGTTGAAGATTTTTCCCTAGACAAAAGGCACTTAGCTCCGTCAATATGTACTTCCAGTCAGGTATCCCATGAACAATTAGTGTTAATACATTGTAAAGTAATTGATTGTTTGACAAGGAGAAGACCAGCTTTATGACTCAGCTGACTTAGATAAACATCAAGGAGACTGAAGAGAGTAACACTTCTCAGAGCTGTCATTGTTAGTCTGGGAATGAAGGCAATCCTTTTAACTGGAAACTAACACATAAAATAATCTGTTAACTCATACCTGGTAGAGTACATCCCAGCAGATTTGGAGGAAAACCCTTTCCCAACAATCAGTTAAATGTAGCTTTGCAAGATTAACCAATAATAAATGAATTCTAGCAAAACCAGTAAATGTAATACTCAAAACAATGTCTTCCTTTTAACCAAACTCTTATAACCAAAGCCAGAGGAACAGTATAAACCATACTCATACAGCTTCTTTCTGAGGCCTTCCCACTTTATTCACCAATCACATAAAGATCACCATCCTGGCAAATGCTGGTGTGTATCAGCTGGTTCTGTGTGATAATTGATTTAATTTGAATAAGCTGCATTTGCATAAGTGAAAAGAATATTTCTCCAGAATTTCAGTACAGAATTCTTTAAGTTTGTCCTGGAAGTCTCCATCTGTATTCTCTCAGGATGTGTCACTTAGGATAATGCAGGAGTCAGGAAGACAGAGGCTCTAGTGTACCTCACAGTTACAGAAAGGAAAGGTGAAGGCTGGGACTTGGCTGTAATGTTTATGAGATGGTGGAGTTCAGGATCTCAAAAAGAGGCAACAAAGAAAATGGCAAGATCATAACCACTGCCTTCAGGAAAGCACATTTTGGCATCTAGAGGCATCAGCTTGGAAGAATTCCTTGGGAGACAGTCCTGGAGAGAAGGATCCAGGAGCTGACTGATTTTTGAGAATCACCTTTTCCAAGCTCAAAAATCTGCACGTAGATGAAATAAGAAATGGCAGGACAAGCTCCTGGCAAAGCTCAGACATAAAAAGGCAGCACACATGAGGTACTACCAGGGACAAGTGAACAAGAAACACTATCTGAGCTCTTGGGATGTGGTTAAGGAAGCCAGAGCCCACCTGGAATTGAATCTGGCAAAATGTGCGAAGGGCTTCTACTGCTATAGCAGCAGCAGCAGAAGAAAAGGGAACATGTGGGCCTAGTACTGAGTGGAGGCAGTAGGAGCTCCAGTAGTAAAGGAAAGGAGGGTCAGGAACATTTATGCAGACTGGACATACACAAGTTTATGGGACATAATGGTATGTGCCTGCAAGGAGTGGTATGTGCTGAAAAAGCTGTTGATATCATTGTAAGGTAATCTTGATCATCACAATGACTGGGGGAGGTTCCAAGGACTGGGAGAAAGCAAATGTAACTTTCTTAAAAAGGTTAAAAAAAGGAGATCCAAGGAACTATATAGGCTGTCCAAATCAGCTTCACCCCAAACACTGGGAGGTTGAGAGAGCAAATAATTCTGGTAAACATTTACATTAGGAACAAGAACGTGATTGCAAGTAGTCAGCATAAATTAACAAAGAGGAATTAGGCCTGCCCAACCTGTCAGCCTTCTAAAAAAAGATGAATGGCTTGGTGGACATGGGGAGAGAATTGGAGACTGTTGATCTTGATTTTAGAAAGGCTTTCAACATAGTCTCCTTAATGCTTTCACTGATAAAGTACAAGCTAGATAACTGGATGGTGAAACTGAAAACTGGCTGAACTGACAAGCTCAGTGGGTTGTGATCAGTCTAGAATGTACAGCTCCAGCCTCACCAAAGTCCAGCTGAAAGCTGTTTCTAGTAATGTACACTAAGGCTTCATACTAGGTCCAATACTAACATCCTGATTAATTATCTGAACAATGGGGAAGAGTGTTCCTGTGGCAAGTTTACAGATAATCCAGACTTGGGAGTGGTTGATATGCCGCAGGATCGTGCTGCCATTTAGAGGGACCTCCACAAACTGGAGAAAGAGGCTGACAGGAATCTCATGAAGTTCGACACAAGAAAATGTCAAGCCCTACACCAGGAAAGGAATAACCCCATGCACCAGTACAGGCTTGTGAGCTGAATGGCTGGAATGAAGTTGCAGAAAAAACTGACAGGATTGAGCAATGCATCTTTGCAGCAGTGAAGACCAACAGCCTTTTGAGTGGCATTAACAAGAGTATACAATGTGTTTATTTCTTCTATTTAGCACTGATGATGCCACATCTGGAGTGTTGTGTCCACGTTTGAGCTCCCCAGCACAATAAAGCAATGGACATGCTGGAGAAAATCTAGCAAATTGCTACAAAGATGAATAAGGGATTAAAGCATTTGTCATTTGTTGAGGAGAGGCTGAGAGAGCCAACATTTCTTAGATTGGAGGAGAGATGGCTTTTTCCTGCTGTCACCTCCGGGAAGTTGGGGAAAATGCATGCAGACCTGTTTTCTACAAGTTTCATCAAGCAGATGCCATGCAAATGAGGTACTGCTCTTGAAACAATTTAAATTAACAGAGCCACATCTTCTCTCCTGATGATCAGATCTACGATCTAAGTCTAGTCTATAAAACTGATTCTTGGCAGGGTTTCTTTGGTTATCACATCAGCAGCTGTAGAATGATGAAATATCTGCATGAACATTTAGATATCAGCCCATCTACTGATTCTGTACAAAGATTTGTAGATTCCACTCCTGGCTGAATTCAATAAATACAAAATTTTCTAATTTTCTTCGCTTTTGTTTTTAGCTTTTTTGTTGTTGTTTTTTGGTTGGTTGGTTGGGGTTTTTTTTGAATCCTTAGAGATTTTATATTGTCACTTTTTTAAAAAATTTATAGAGATTTTACATTGTCAGCCATTCCACAGCCCACTTCATGGTGACCCCTATTTTTTTGTGTACACACTCATATAATCCTTGCATACTCTATTGCCTCATCGCAAGGCCTCTACAGACAGTGACAGATTCAGGTTTGAATCATTTCAAAATCAGAATGAATGTAGATTAGTAGTTACTATACAGAGAATGCTTTAGCTAGTGGGATTCTGTGTAAAAGCTAGTGCCTGTACTGAGGCTTTGACCACTAAATGTGACTGCTTACTGTGGGTGTATGGGCAGCCTCAGCTTTCCTAATGAACTGCACCCCTGGGCAGACTTTGACTCAGGGCCACTCAATTTGTACATCTCAAATGGCCTGAAGTAACATACAGCCAGCCATATACCAAAGTGATACACAGGGGTTTGAGCCTGTTTAAAAGAGGCCAGGATAGAAGATAGAGTGCCTACAATATTTCAGATACCTCACTGAGGTAAATGAATATCCACCGATTGGTTTTTTGCAAGTGTGAAACACTCCAGGTTTATTTCACATTATCTTGTGTCTTCCCTTAACGGCGCTGTAAAATCAACAAAGAAAGAATTAGAACTTATTTTTTAAATGTAGGTGAGAAATGTTATATACACATTGCTGTTGATTAAGAGAAATCACTGTGAAACTGCTTATTTTTACAGACATCAGTAACTGGCACAATCAGGACTACTTCTGAGCACACTCACTCTGATTTATGAACCACTGAACAGTGTTCCACTGTCGGTTTTAAATCTAGGTTTTTTACATCTAAGTTTTAGGTGTAAAACGGACAGTGGAATATTACAGTTTATTTCTCTGTGGTTGCACACTGTCCTTTTCCTTCAAAGCAAGAATTACAACATATTCAAAATCAGAAATGGTATTTGTTTCAAGGTTAGAAATTAAATATTTATAATTTCTTACTTTGCATTTGCTTCTTTTTCTGCATTAGGTCTGAAAAGTTTCCTGCAGCCTGAAATGACAGAGAGCCTTGAAAAAAAGACACCACTATTTTACACCCAAGGAATATTGTTTATAGGTATTAATCTGAAGAAATATATTGTGTGGTAAACTTTTTGACAGACTTTTGAACACCCAGAGAGCATTTAATTTTTGTATGATCAGAAGCACCTAATGTCACTGCACATGCTACAATGGAAACTGTAAGACAAATGCAAAGTTTTGGCATCTATGTTACCTGTACATATCCTGTAGCACCTGGTGTGGTGTTTGCCACTCTTCTGGTTTCTTGCTGCTCATCTCTGAACATAAGAGCTCGTCCACTTGTTTCTAATTCACCTTTCCTTTCTATCTGGAATGCTCCTACAGAACTTTGTACTGAAAGGACTGGAGTGCAGCTGGACATGAATTTTTTTCTTCTAATTGGGAGTACACTAAAGACATCCATTGGGCAAAACATCACTCTCTTCTATCCAGACAGGCTTGGCTACTACCCTTACAAAAACGAAGTCACAGGAGAGGCATTCAATGGAGGACTCCCTCAACTATCGCTGCTGGAGAATCATTTAAAAAAAGCCAAAGAGGACATCCAATTCTACATTCCTTCAGATGAACAGTCTGGATTGGCTGTCATTGACTGGGAAAACTGGAGACCTGTGTGGATAAGGAACTGGGGATCAAAAGATATTTATAGACAGGAATCCATTGAGCTAGTTCAGCAGAGAGACCTCAGTCTATCAGAAGCTGAAGCCAGAACTATAGCTAAAATAGAATTTGAATTTGCAGCAAAATCATTTATGTTGGAAACTTTGAAGTTGGGCATAGAAATGAAACCAAATCGTCTGTGGGGATATTACCTTTACCCAGACTGTTATAACTATGATTACAAACAAAACCCACACAATTATACAGGAACCTGTTTAGATATTGAAATAGAAAGAAATAATGAGCTTAACTGGTTGTGGGAGAAAAGCACAGCACTTTTCCCATCTATCTATCTAGAGACAGCCTTAAAATCTTCCAGAAATGCTCGACTCTTTGTTCGTAACAGAGTTCAAGAAGCCATTAGAACTTCCTATGTCTCTAACTCTAGTCACCCCCTTCCAGTTTTTGTATATACACGTCCAGTATTCACAGATGTCTATGAGGAATATCTCTCTGAGGTGAGTGAAGCTAGACCTTAAATAGTTCAAATTTATATGACCAGAAATTACCAGGTAACACTTATTTAGCAAATACACTAACTTGCATCAGAAAGAAGTGTGCAACTTTGTCTAAAAAATTAAATTAATCTGTCAAAGAAATTTGACCAAAGGGAACATGAAGAGGTCTATTTTCAAGCCTTTCTCATTATATTTGTCAAATAGTATTTTATTCTCTGAGTTGTCCTCACATGTAACAAAATAGTACAAAACTAGAAAATATATTTAGCACACTTAGTCAGAGGAAAGAAATATGAGTAAAGTCTTGCAAAGAGAATTAGTAATACTGGGCTCACCTACTGCCAGCCTTTTAGGTTATAAGAAAAAAAATACAGTAAAAATGAGCCTTTATTTCCTTAAAAAGTGCTTAAAGCTAGTGAGAAAATACTGTCTTTAGCTGTACTCAAGTAGCTTTTAAAATGGTATTTCAGCATGTCATGGGATAGTTAAGGTTTGGCTCTGATTAAAATCCAATCATCTCACTGCAGTTCTGGCTATATTTTGCTATATTTTGCCCTTCACATTTTTCTAGACAACCACCTATCAGAGATACCCACCACTCTGGGGAATCTCTTGTTGGTGTTCCAGCCCATGAGGAAGGGGAAGTTAGAGTTCTGGTGATGGCATTCTGTCTGGTGTCCTCCAGCATTCTGGACAGAGCACTAGCAAGTGTTGTCCCCAGCTCTGTGGATACTTTCAGGGAGCAAGGTGTGCTGTCAGGGGCCCTGCTGGGATCCTAATTAATAACTGAAATACTATAATCTTTACATTAATTCTTTTTTTAAATTTGTGTTGTGCCCTACAGTAACTTGCTTTTTTATTGTCTTTTTGATTATCATGAAATCTCTCCCATACCATATAGGCCTTAACATTTTGCTTGGACTGGGATAATAACTGACCCTAAAAGGAGAACTGAATGGAAACAATTTTCCCAAACCAAACTCTGTTAAAGACCAGAGACATTCTCTAGGAAGGGGAGATTCCTACTGTTGAAAGCTCTTTCTCTTGCAACTTTTCTGTTTTTGTACTTTCTGGTAACAGAAATTAAGTGTAAAAAAAAACCCAAAAAAAAAAAAAAAAAAAAAAAAAACAAAAAAAAAAAAAAACCAAAAAAAGCCCCAAAAAAGAGATGTGCTTTCCAATATCTTTATCCCACAGCATTACCGAAACCAGTTGCTACCAACTCTGAGCAGCCAGAAGGCAATGCATCACAATGAGCCTTAACATGGTTGGAGTAGTGTATGTCATATGCCTAAGCAATGGCTCAGTTTTACAGCCTTGTTTTCTAACCAGATGACATATATAAATTAGATATTGTTGGCAACATTCTCTGGTATCACCTGTGCAATCCAATTCCAGGATAAAATTGTGCAATAGAGAGCAGGACGTGTGATATGTATCATTGCTTGCTGTCTTCAAAGTAGTTATTTTGGATATGTCATTTACTCTTATGCTTTTTTCCATTTGCCCTTATGTTATAGGTTAATTACATTTGTATGATTCTTTATATATTTTCCTTCAGGATGACCTGGTAAATACCATCGGAGAATCTGCTGCACTGGGTGCTTCTGGAATAGTGATCTGGGGTGATATGAATTTAACACAAAATAAGGTATGCTATATCAACTATTATATGCAATTTTGAAGGAGAAATTAAGTGAAAAAGATGTAAAGCATTATGATCACTTACATCATATCTTCTGCTATTAAAGTGATTACTCCATATTGCCAGTAGTTGTTTGTACTCAAAACCCAAGCATATCTGAGGCTTATTAAGGTCATTATTGACTACACAGAACAAGAGTTCAATCTTTAGTGTATTAGTACTGTTGACTCTGGGTAACTGGACAAGTTACTATGATAACTGTAGGCAAGTTATAACTTGTTTAATTAGTATAAGAAAGAATTCCTATATCTTCATTTTAGTCACGAAGTAAAGAAAAAATTACTTGGGCTTGCCTGGAACAATTTTTAAAAGACCCTTCTGCTTTTTGGAGTGGTGAATTCGGCAACAATATATCAAGCATTTGGAAAATCAGTCTGTAAAAGTTCAGCCCTAGACTATTCTCTGTGTTGTAAATACTACTTTGATTCATTTCATTGTATGAAACATCTGAGCCAGAAGAAAAAAAAAATTCTAGTTTGTTTTAGGAAAGGGAAATACATAGTTTGAGAAACTGCTACAAGGATGTTTTCATCATTCTTTCCAAGTAGTTCATTCATAACCAGACAAATTAGATTTAACAAACTATTTTATGGGAAGACTCTTGTGAAGTCTTCTGAGTGCAAAGGACCAAAATGCTTCATCCCTGCCAGACCTTCTGTCACAGACAAAAATGCCTCCACAGCTCTGTGAGGTTGTTATTCCCCAAAGCATCCCACTTTGACTTTTTTGTATGTGCCCGCCTTTGAGAAAGGATATTGTTGCACCTGGAACTTTTCTGTCCATTATCTCAATATCAGGACATAGATGAGAAGCAACTTTTGTAGTCTGAATTTTGAGATTCCTGTGAGAAAAAAAACTCTCCACAACCCAGACAGACTATATATTTGCGCACTAATTGAACCTGATTTTTATAGCATTCACAGTCACTAACATTTCAGCAATGAAATATTACCGCGAGCCTCACTTCTGCATCAACCAAAATTTATTGGAAATATTTTTAAATATACCTAAAAGAAAACAAAAAAAAACCCCCTACCTACATCTTAGATTCACCAAAGTCATCTCCATGGCTATAAATATTAGGCATATCTACATGTGGTATAGGACAAATGCCTATGATGTCAGAAATAGAGTTCCCCAAACATCTAGTTATTAAAATGTGCCAAGAATGCACAGAACACATGCCAATTTCATTATCAGTTAGAATGATCAATTATCTTAGCATACCTTCAATTTGACCATCCACAGTTCTTTTCATTTAAAAATGCCATGAAAGCTCCCTACCCTGTAGCCAGACTACTGAGGTCAGGGAAAGCTGAAAAGTGTCACAGAGATTACTTGATAGAAAAAGTATTTGTGTAGACTGAAGAAGTGAGTTGTTTTTTTTCCCAGATCCATTCAAACTATTTAGGACTTAAAAAGGAACTCCAATTCTTCATGAAACTTCTTTGAATGCATCTGATTCAAAAAGCTACATGAAATATATAGACAAAATGAAAGCTTAAAGACAACTGCTTTCTGATTTAACTGCTTTTTGTAACATCTCCAGCAACTACACAACGTAAATTTGCTGTGATCCTTGAATTTTGTAACAGCTTTTTAGATAAACTTGCTTCCAACAACAAGTTATAGCTATTATCAAATCCTCAGGGGAAACACTTATAGATATATACTGTATAACTGCTATTACAATGACAGCATTTTAATGGTTTCCATAATAAACTGTGGAGGTATAATGTTGTTTTCACAGAACACCTGTAGAACTCTGGACAACTACCTTAGGAGGACTTTGACCCCATACCTCATCAACATCACAATGGCAGCCAGAATATGTAGCCAAGTGCTATGCCAAGACTCTGGCGCTTGTGCACGGAAAAAATGGAATTCCAGTGACTATCTTCACTTGAACCCTGAGAATATTGCAATTCAAATGACAAAGGATGGAAAATACACTTTACAAGGGCAACCCTCATACAAGGATCTGCAAACATTCATAGAAAAATTTGATTGCCATTGTTATGCAGGGCAGAGCTGTGAACCTACAGCTGATATAAATGACATCCATTATGTCCATGCTTGCATTTCAGAAGATATTTGCATTCAGATATCCTCAAATTCACTTTCTAACATAGAAGCCTCTGAAGAAAAGATCCTGTCTAACAGAACTGCATTTTCACTTACCTCTGAGAGTAAGGTGACATTATCTACACATCCTGGAATAGAAGATTTCCAATCTACCTTTGGAAATAATATACTTAATACAACATCTGCAGAACATAACACTATTACAGCTGCCAGTAGCTATGATTTGGAAGAAAATGATACTCGTACTTTCAGTAGTTCTTCATCCTATAAGATAAGGATGTTTAATCTGTTTCACTTAATTCTATTTTTGAGAACCTTAATACAAATGACCCATGAAAGTGTGAATATCCTTTTCCCTGACTATATTTGAAATTCTAAAGGTTTTATTTACAAAACAAACCAACAAAATAATTCCTGAAAGGCTTATGGTCTTATCTGTATCAGGTAACCTTTTCTAAACCATAGGTGCCGCTTCAGCTTGAATGTATTTCTTCAGTTTAGTTCTATAAACTAATATTTGTGCCAAAGATATATTGCTCTATATATACTGATTATGCCATATGAGAGGATAATCCAGAATAAGAAACATTTTTTACAGTTTATATATTTAACCATTATATTTGGAAAAAAGTAAATGCTGACAATGTTCTTTTGGGTACTTCAAGTTAAAACAGTTAAATATATAATATATAAAATAAGTAATCAGTTTTGATGCTCTAAGAATTAATTTTATTCCACATGAATGGAATTAGCTCTTAAAAATATTTGGCTTAACTTTAGATCTGTGGAAATTTTGCAGCATAAAATTTATCTGATTAACGTAATGTTCCACCACTTTTCATAGAACCTTTAGGGATCCTGTAGTTTTTCTTTTAATGAGATATATTTGTAATTCTTCAAAAGGTTCTAATTTCAGTGTAAGTATTAACTTTGAATATTACTGCTTTATTATTTAAAATTTGAGCTGTAGCAGTTTATCCTTTCTTCTCACAAACCCTCCTCCTTATTTCAGATGTCCCTTCCTTGGTTTCCAGTTGTTTTGTCTTGCCAATAGTCACAGCTCATCTGCTCTGCCTATGCATTCCCTACCAGGACAGGTCACCAATCCTAGTTGCTCCATCCAGCCATCCCTAGGAACGGGATAGGGCTGTATGTGCCATTTGGACAAAAGTCTGTGCATGGGACTGTATGCCACATTATTTCCTGAAGAGTCTCTTTGGTGAAAACCAGTTTGCTCCTTTAGGAAAACCCAGCAGTGGCAACAGGAAAATAAGCATCACTGGGAACCTGGGACAATCTCAGGACCACCTTTCTGATTCAGTTTGCTGACAGAACTGGAAGTACCAGCTTAATTCTATTCCATTGCCAAAAGGAGTGTGAAAGTAGCAGAGATACATCAGAAGAAAACTACTCCCAGTATATATCAGATGTCTAGTTCTGATTAACATACAGTCAATTTAACATTTAGAAGCAATTAACTGAAGTTTATTTGATAAAATAACCTTTTCAAATTATTATGTCAGATGCTTAATACTCAGTTGGCCTTGTGATGGGTGAAGAGTGGCTGCTGGCATTGATACATTAAAAATCTCCCTAGAGCCAGACATGATCTGCATAAATAATTCACCACCTCCCACAGATATAGCCTGCAGCACTAATGAAAATAACCAGGACCTCAATATAGTGGCCATTTACTTATAAAAAGTTAATTTGTTAATCTAGCAGAAAACATGTATTATATCAATTTTCTTTGAATTTTCAGGTTGTTGGTCATAACAGAGATGCAGAAAAATAGATGAAGCCTTTAGACTTAACATGGAGAAATAATGTTTTATGGCTTTTGAACAGCAAGTTATCAAGAGGAAGTGACAATTTTCTCATCCCAGTTACAGTGATAAATCCACGAGTCAAAGCTGCTTCTGCTGTTAATTTTCCAAATGGAGTCATCAATAAAAAAACATATATGTAGTAGATTGTTTAGGACAAAAGAATCCATCTGGATTTGATCACCTGTGTAAAAGCATGCTTTTTTCCACTGCAGCTCTGATATTGGTTACTTCATCTTGGGTAAAGAAAAGACATGGTATCATAACTCCTGTGCCTGAACTCCCTTCACACTGCATTTGTGGTAACTATCAAATGGTTTCTAAAAACTGGAAACACCACTGCTAATGCCTTAGCCTAACTTGTATGACTTATATGAAATTATATTTTTTTCACAACGCTTTGACATGGCTAAACTGAAAGATACTGGATCTGTAGCACTTTGTGGTAGGACAGCTTGCAAGTTCACAAAATCTGCAAGTCTTGCCATGAATACTTTTGACTATCATCCAGGTAATAGCAACATTTGTGATGATTCAAGCAAGAAACCACCAAAAAAGGAGGAATGAGAAGATTAAATCACAGAAGAGTTGAAACAGAGCACCCAGTACCTCCCAACGGATGCAGAGTGAGTGAACTGCACAAGTGAAAGAGTGAAGCAGTGCGGAATGTGGAAAGACCAGTCTCTTCCCATTCAGCATTTTATCTACCTGTTACTTAATATTGACAACCTCTCCCCAAGGCTCACTGTAAAGATAAAGGAACACACCAACTGATATGTTAGACCTATTAATCCAATTCCATCTCTTTTTTTTTTTTTTTTTTTTTTCTTGAGAACAGCCAGGACCAGAAAAGTAAGAGGAAGTTGAGAGGAAAGCAGTCTATTGTAATAAACTGTGCCTTCCTAAGCTGCATGTTAAGTAGCTATCTACCTTCAGCTCTGATGTACAATGCTTAGCCAACCACCTTGCAAATGTTCATTCAGGATTATTTATGTTACTTTGTGTATCTGCAATTCATGCTTTAAATCCTACAGACTTCAGGATTTAGGTCTGCTATGTGTTAAATTACAGTATTTTCCAAATACATTATTCTTCTCTATATTAGATTTGTCTTACCTATATTCTATGATAGAGAGTCACCATGGAGTCAATGAGTCTCCATGGAGTAAAAGGAAAAAAGAAGGAAAGAGGTGCTATGACTTGCATTGCTGGCGACTATCACATGTTCAAAGCCAAATTGATTTTGGCCTGAAGTGGACCCCTTTCCAAAGAGATTTTCTTCTATTCAATGCATTGCCTGTAATCATTAGTTAGCCTTATAGTTTTCATTTCTTGCATTCTTGTAATTTTTAAAAGATTAAATACTAGAGAACAGTTCACTTTGATTGCCATTCATTATTTTGTATTTCTCCTTTTCAGAGAGCCCTCAGGCTGGCCATATGTAGGGACAGGGAAATGCTAAAGTGGGTTTGATGAAAGGGTCTGTTTAAGTGAAAGCTGATAAATACCCTCCTTCGATGTTTTGACATTATGCTAAAATTTTAATTGAAATTCTGCTTCTTTATCTGAATAATCTGGATCTAGTTTATTGTGTTGCTTATTCTGGGACATACAAAGATATTCTACTTCCAAGGGAGATGGCAATTGGCACTTAAAGAATCTGAACAGAATAAAACCAGTCTAGTCCTCGCCTTGCAGGTTTTTTTTTGTTTTTTTTTGGTAAAAATAACAACATGGAGAGATGTTTTGAGAGGCCAGTAAAATCACTTTGTAGGCAGTCTAGGATGTGACTAGTATCCCAAAGAGTTCTGCAAAACTTCCTTTATTCCCTGCATCACACTGGGTATCCTGTTGTAAATATATATATTAGCAAATAATTGTATGGAAGATTTGAGACCTGAGCAATATGTTCTAGACAACTTCCAGACAGATTAGATTTCTACATGTACTATCCATCACTTTTCAGTACAAACAACAGAGACAGTTATGTAATTTTAAAACACATTCTGTTATGAAGCACTGATGACCTTTATAAGATGACAACTAAATTCCATCCTTTAAGCATACACACCTAAAACTTACTTGAAAGACTTTTTTCACACTGTTCTTGTGCCAGCTCCTTTGCAATGGCAGATAGCCAGCTAAATTAGGGTCTGAGACTTCAAGTTGGAGTAACGAGCTTCATTTCAAAAAATAACTTCGATACAAAAAAAAAATGTTTATTGTGTGTCTTACAAAAATAACTGCTTTATTTTATGATTTCATCTTTCCTAAAGACTTTTTTTGTTGTTTGTTCTTGCAATTTTTTCTCCTGTACTACAGAAAACTATTGTATAGAAGGCTAGAAACAGATTCAAAAAGCTTACTAGTCTAACTTCATCCCCTACCACTTCTAAATGATTCCCAATGTGTAGCAATCCCAGACCTCCCTGCCTGTTTTTCTGGAAATACTTCATTGCATATTAACACTGCTTCACAACATTTTTCATTATGATGATGATCATGTAAACATGCTGTATTCAAGACAAATTCTAAGCTTTTGTGTATACCAGTCGAGGATCAGGGTCTTTACAGAATAGTTCTTTCACATAGCTGTTCCATAACTCTTGCAGCTACTCTTCACTGTCACTGCCACTCAGGACTGCAAAAGCTTCCCACATTTGTTGTCCCCTTGTTATATATAAGAAAGTAAAGAGCAAGAAGGTAAGGGGCACTTATCAACATTAACATCCTTAGGGGAATAACTTTGAATTTAATTATGTTCACTAATATGTTACCACCATCATAGTATATTGATTATAGTTCTCCTTGGTCAGTAGTAATTAGATGATATTTTTCAGTTTATGCTTGTGTAAATCTTAGTTTATAACTGACAAGCTATTTTATTGATGAGTTATCAACACAGACAGCATGAAAATTAATGTGGATCATTACTTTAATACATTCAACTGACATTTGTGTGCTCTGTGCACACAATTCCAGAGGGTGGTGCTCAGCACCACATATATGTGGGCTCTATGCAGTCACCTGTCTCTGCCTTTGTTTTTATATCAGGAAATATATTTATTCGACAGAACTCTTCAAGATCCTGCAGAAGAAAGATACCATATGTTGGCAGTCTCATGGACCATGCTGCTCCCTCAGGCTACTAGCAGGTTGAGACAAGACGACAGCTTGCTTGTGTCAAGTGATGATTTCCTGAGGCAGGGACAAAACAACCACCCATTTAAAGGGAGGCTAAGGGAATCCTGCAGTCCCACGATAACATGGTTAATGTCACAACAGAGCACAAAGTACCTTATTGCTGGGACAGCTGGTAATTAAGGGCAGAGGACTAACAACAGTCTTAGGCTGCCTGTAAATCCTATGCACTATTTCAGCATGAACTGCATATACCAAGTTTAGGCATCCAAATCACACCATTTTTGAGTTAAAAACCTTAATTTGACACTTTAATAGTCAGAAATCCTTCTTCACCTTAATCCTTAATTATACAGAAATCCTTCTTCACCTTTTCCCTCACCAGAGCATGACTGGAATTTAGGGCACATGCTAGAGCCTCTGGGGCTGCAGCCAGCAGAGGGTACAGATGACACATGCAGACACTGGTGGGTACCTCACTGAAAAGTTCAATATGCTCTTTCTGTTCCATTCAGTAATGCAGCTGCTTGACTCTGCCTACAAACAGAAAAGATGACTAGTCACTCCCTAATGTAGTGCCTCAATAGCAGAAAGGATTGATTCTACAAGTTTTCCCCCTTGAATGACTGGTGTATCAGGACAAACCAAAAAAAACAGTGAGACATTACCTCTTCTCATTCTCTCTGGAGATTTCATTCAGCTGAAAGCTTCGTCTCCTTGAGATCTGCCCAGGGAGGCAGTTGAATCACTATCCCTGGAAGCGTTCAAGAAACAACTAAATGTGGCACTTAGGTCTAGTTTACAAGGAGGTAATCACTCAAAGGTTGGACTTGATAGTCTTGGATGTCTTTTCCAATCATAATCATTCTATGATCTTCAGCTGTCACTAAAACGCATTCTTAAAATACAGATAATGTGATCAAATATCTTTGGTAGTGCTCCAAACTACAAATCTGAGTCTCAAATACCTTATTTCTTCCCAAATGTGAAAGATCTGAATATGCAGTGTCAGTTCAAGTTATTTTGCTGACCATGTGTTTATTGCATCCCCACCATTGTTCCCTGAAACATAAGACATTCTTTCATAAACCTTTATGAATGTCCCTCATCAATGACACTGTAACCTTTCCAGAGCATCAGACTTCAGTTGCAACTCTTGAGACTGGCAGATGGATCCAGGACAAGTGTTAGCCCTGTGTTTATGGGTAAAACAAGCCTTTCTCTAATGCTCTGTGGCAAGATTGTGTGCTGAATGTTGCTTTTATTCAGTGAAGGCAGAAGATTCTTGGTGAAGCAGCATGTCTCGTTGATCACAACACAAAACCACCATCACAACCATCTCTTGAGGCAAGGAGTCATACTATGGGTGATTTTCCAAAAACTACCACAGGAGAAACAAAATAAAAACATGGTAAGACTTAGATCTGGAAGCCTGTCACTACACAATGAAGAATTCAAGCAGAGTTTCCTGAGAACAGTGGAGGTCCTAGCCTAGGGGTGTGAGAACTGCCATCACTAGACGTGATGAACCTACAAAATCAATGCAGTCAAGCGGCCCCAGCACCACACCGACTCTCGTAAGGCAGCGCTGCCATCGCGGCTTCGGCCCCCTTTGCTGGCTGCGGGATGCTGTACAGCCCACCCAAGGCAGCAGCTCTGTGCCGCCACATCCTTCCACAGCCCGGGGACCAGCTGCTCCCAAACAGCATCTCCGCGGTGTCTGGAGCCGCCCCGCCACTCCCGCCCCGCGGCTGCATCCCCTCGCTGGGCGCTCAGGGCCACCCACCCCCGGCCAGCGCCGGCTCCTCGCAGGGCGCTGCCGCCTCTGCCCGTCCGCCCGGCCCGGCCCAACCCGGCCCGGCCCTACCCGGCCCAGCCCTGCCCTGCCCAGCCCAGCCCGGCCCAGCCCAGCCCAGCCCGGCCCAGCCCTACCCGGCCCGGCCCGGCCCGGCCCAGCCCAGCCCTACCCAGCCCAGCCCGGCCCCCTCCCCTGTCTGCAGCGAGTGGCGGCGGGAGAAGGGCGGCGGCGCCGTCACGTGAGGCGCTGCCTGGCGCTCGGCTCCCCTCGCAGCCCCGCCGCCGCCAGCCCGGCCGAGCCCCGCTGCCGCCTCGCCTCGCCTCGCCCGGCTCGTCTCGGCTCCCCGGCGCTCCCATGCCCAGCAGCGAAGCGGTGCCGCTGGGGCTGGGCGCCTGCCGCAGGTCGGGGGCGCTGGGCGGGATGCTGTCGCTGGTGGCGCGGCTGCTGGAGTGGCTGCGCTCGCTGTTCTGGAAGGAGGAGATGGAGCTCACGCTGGTGGGGCTGCAGTACTCGGGCAAGACCACGCTGCTCACCGTGCTGGCGGTACGCGGCCCCCGGCCCGGGGCGGGGCGGTGCGGGCCCAGCGGCGGGCCGGGCCGCGGGGTGCGGCGGGCGCAGGGGCCGCCCGGCGGGCGCAGGGGCCGCCGCCCCGCGGCCCTTCCCCGCAACAAGTGCGGGCTTTGCGGCTGAGCTGGTGCCTCCGCCTGCCGTGAGGTCCCGCGGCGATGCGGTGGGATCTGGGGGGATGCGGAGACAGGGAGGGAGGTAGGATGGGGGGGGGCGAGCGGGAGAGAGCATGAGGCGGCTTTTGCATCGTTTGCAACCTCGAGAATTTCACAGCAGAAGGTGAAAGTGTTTTCAGAGGGAGGAAGAAGATGTCTCCTGGGTCTGGCCGCAAAGTGTGCCCCTCTTGGAGCAGATTCATGGGCATGGGCTCTTGCCGTGGTTCAGGTTGGCTTTCCATGTTCAGTGTATTGCAGAATAATATATTGTGCATCCTTCAAGGCCACAAATTTCCCGTTACTGAATTCTCTCCTCCCATCAGTTGCAGCAATACTAATGCCTCCCATAAATCCTCCATAACTCTTCTCTAGCATTCAAGTCTGATTTCAGCATTTCGTTCCTCCACTGGTGATGGCCTTGCAGCCTCTCGAATGCTGACGCCTACCATGACATTTTCACTTCTGTCACCATGCTGAAATACATCCCTCTTCTATGTTTGCCGTGCCTTCCAAACTGCGTTTGGGTCCATCCCAAAGATTTGCTTTCCATCAGAGGATGGAAATAAATGTCACATTTGCTTACCACTAATCATGAAGCTTAGTGAAGCTTTTCTGCAAAGTGGTATCTCTTGTGAGGTGTATTGCAGCTTCAGCTGCTATGACATGAAAATTTCTAGATGTTCTTAAGTCCGTATCGTGAAAAGCTAGCAGATCATGGATCAAAACCATACTGGGAGGTGTGTGGATTATGGTCAGAGAGATTGAGGCAATGAAGACCTGAGTATATGATATTTGTTACTTGCTTTTGTATATGATTAAGGATTGAGGGGGGAAATACGAGATTATGCATTAGTGTGCATGAAGAAGTGGAGAGCAGGAGGAAAAGAAATGACAAGTGCCCAGTGAAAGTATATTTTGGATGACATCAGAAATCAGTGGAATATACCTGTAAGCTGGTATTTAAGCTGATTTGTCAGGCAGGTGATCTTACCAAGATAGGCCTTGGTGCTTCTTATGCCCATTGGAAGTGTTCATTTCCCAAGGGCAGGCCTTGCCAAGGAAAGGGGAAAAGGCATGATAAATTACCTTACTTCTTGGATTGTTATCATGAGCAGAGCAAAGAAGAGCACAGTGGTTCAGAGACCTCAGTGGTGTGTGATGCAGACTTTGTGTGCCCAACTGTTTGCCCACTCCCTTGTACTACTCCACCAATGGAATGGCATTGTAGGTGTTTGTCTCTGTGATGTTATCTTCAACACCAGAGCATACTGTTGAAGTAGAAAGGGCAAACAGATTGGGAGTTCTATGACTAGAGTGGGATGATGAAAACAGCTGTTGCAAAATAGTGGTTACTTAAAATGCAAACTGCAGTGGATCAAGAAAAACATTGGAAATTACAATTTTTTTCACTTTGCAAGAGCACTCAGATCCTATCGTGCTAAGACTGAATAAACACCCTTTGAGACAGTCTCTGCTCTCAAGAGTTTGAGCCATATTTAGTCCTTAGTTACCAATGGAAACCTTGGATAAAGTCACTGCCTTCTACTGTGGATGTGCATTGATGTAATGGAGTAGAATCTGGTCCATGATTGTTGGTATGGTAAGGGGTAATGATGGTGTGCATTATCAGTTCAACATTCAGAAACTTTCAGAGAACATTACAAACTTCTTAGCATTGGTTATTTTTCATTCATGTCAGGAGGTAATTTGGTTTTTATTGAAATACAATAATAAATTTTTTTGCACTTCTTAAATATTCATAAACATAGGCAATTTGTCATGTAAACCTTCCTTAGCAAGCACAGTAGTACAGACTTTTTACTTTATGTTGGTCAGGTGGTTACAACACTTAAAACACAGTAAACAGAGCTCTTGGACTAATGTGGCCAAATAATTGAACCTATTCCTTTCTTTTCTTCACTGTGTAGGAAAATAAAAAATGGTAGACATAATACTTCCTTTGTATCTGGTTCCATTCAACCAGAATGGGGAATTTTTAGAGGAAAAGACTAAAGACCAATGAAGATGATGCTAATTCTTTACATTCTGTCCCCAATATTAGAGGAGTTATGGTGGTTTGGTATTTTTTATTTATTTTATTTTTGTCTTCCAGTTTAGCGTATTACATATGATGTATAATTTGCTGACAGAAGTAGAATTCTGACTTTCTACAGCCTCCTGAGTTAAGTGTCTGGTTCTTCAGGCATTCCTGTCCTTGAGTAATGACACTACATTTTCAGTTTTTATGTGTTCATATATGTTTATATGTCAGTCTCCACAAATATAGGTACTACATATTTTAACAAATTCATATAATTATAGAATCATTAAGATTGGAAAAGAACTCCAAGACCATCAAGTCCAACATTTGACAGAACACCACCCTGTCAACTATGCCATAGCACAAAATGCCACATCCAGTCCATGCTTGAGCACTTCCAGGGATGGTGACTCCCCCATTTCTTGGGCAGACCAGTACCCAATACACAAGAGGGTTTACTGTTGGCTTTGTCTTACTACATCCAGTTTAAAACTTCTGTCAGTGCTGGGTATGTGTATATGTGTGGAACTGCAGGGGCTTTTGTCTTCACTTTTTTTTTTCCTACTGCTGTTGACAAGTTACTGAAGCAGGGAGGAAGAGGTAAAAAAAGGGACAAAATATGGTAAAGATGTATAGCACAGGATTTAGCAAGGAGATTCCTGTAAGGTTGAACAAGAAACTGATGGAAGTTGTTTCTTGTGTGAAGGATCTGATTCCAAACTCCAAAATCTTGTGAGACAATCATAACTGTCAAAAGTTACGCAGCTTTTAAAGCCCCAGATTAAAAATTATTAACCTTATATTCAAACTGGAGGCAGAGTGTGTTCTCACTCTACCACAAACAGGAAAGAGAAAAGTTTCAGAAATTGTGCAGATGCCAGGAATAGCCCCAGAGGGGTAGACTGAGAGCCACATTGCTGTGCAGTGCACCCAGAATTTCTGATCTTCCATTTCTCACATGAGAGGGAATTGACGGAACGTGACTGCATCCTGCCTTGTCCATATGCCCATATTTTCTTCCAAAAAAGAAAAACAACCCAGGCACATGGCTTGATGAGGTAAATATGGGCAGATAGATGCAGAAGGGCAGCGGCAGGCCCAGAAGGTGCTGCTTTCCTTGCTGGATGACTAGAAAAGCAGGATTGCTGTGTTTGTTGCAGAGAGAACCTGGACATCTGTATGGACATAACTAAAATGACGAACTGCCTATGTTATTGTACCGTGTCCAGGAGACACAATAGCTTGTTAATGATGCATTTCCAAAAGGAAAAATGTGTGATGAGTTACCTACTCAGATCTGAGTTGTCTTTATTCTCAAAAGGTGTCTTCTGTGTAGTGGGTAGAAGTCTGTGAAATTCCCATTGGTGTGATGGGAAGTGTCTGTTATGAAAACATTTCTCTGAACCTGGAGGAGGATACTGGGTGTTTATGTTTGGAGTTTATGGTACACTGAGTTAATGCCTTGTGCTTTTCTGTCTTAATGGCATTCTCTTAGCTCTGCAGCAGCATTCTTTTGCTGTCACCTACACTGCAGAAACAAGTCTGCACATAGTACTCTCTGCATGGGTAATCCCTCACTGTTTTTGTATTTGGAGTTAAGCTACTGGTAACAGTAGTTAGAAACAACAGGAAAAAAATCATGGTGTAGTCAGTTTTATAATATTTTGTCATATTGGGGGTAGGACTAGGTGACCGTTGAAGGTTTCTTTCAACTCAAATCATCCTACAGTTCTGTATTTTGGCTGTGCTGCTAAAGGATCAGATGAAGAATTATCTGAAGTCTCGTGGTTTCTGGGGTGATCTTTGTTGCTGAAGAGAATAAAAGATCATTTAAAGGGACTGAAATGAACAGTCTTCCTTGATGTGACAATGCAGTAATTGAAGTGCTGGCTAGTGTTCTTGCTGGAAATTAATGTGATATTTTACAGCATTGTAAAATAACATTTTTTTATATTGCAAATGAGAACCTTTCCTGTATGTATCAACTGTTTTATAATAAATATAATTTTGGTTTTATATTCTAGTCGGGGCAGTTCACAGAAGATATGATTCCTACAGTAGGCTTCAATATGAGAAAAATAACAAAAGGAAATGTTACCATAAAGGTAAGTGTGCATGTTTGAATTAATACAGAGGGAATAAATAATAGAGTAATTTCAACTGGAAATATGAAAGACAGGAAATTTCTTTTAAGATTATAAGGTCCCTTATCTGTTTTTCTAACTCCAGAGTAACTTTTTAAAAAACAATAGTAATACATTTCTCTGTTACATTAATCTGTTTGATTCATTGTATTCTATGCCAGGCAGATGCTTTGTTGCACTTTTCTTAGGAAGATCGTAAAATGTGGAGATACTGAGGTAGCTGAGTTGATTCCTGGGGCTCTATACATCTTCTTTCTTCCCCTTCCCCTCTGCTCCCAACTGTAAGTGAAATCTGGAGTGACTTGACCCCTAACTTAGGTATCTCAGTGGAGAGTGTGGTTTAGCTCACATGTTAGCTATGCTGAAGTAGAACATTGAGCTTAAGTCAGTTATCATGGAACCATCTCTTAGAGCTACAGAGACACATAGGCATCAAAGTAGAGATAAATCACTCCAGTGGCATTAAGGCACTGTCTGTTGTTTATGGAGGGAGCCTGGTTGATTAGTCAGGATGAAATTCACAACTTCTAGCTAAAAATAGGTAAAGGGAATGTAGATTTTTGTCTTGACCTTGACTTTTCCCTCCTTTTCCCTAATATATAAGTTCTTTTTTCCTCAGTTCTTCAGATACTCTTCCTTTGGTTTGGTATGACTCCTAAACCACTGATCAAATTTCGGAGATGCCACAGTCAATAAAAAAGTTACGCATACAACCATAGTTCATAAATAAACCACAGGAATAGGAATTTCCTTTGTTTTTTGTCTTTTGCATAGAAGCGATGAGGCCATGATTGATAGAGAGAAAACATAGGCATAGTTGTAGGGCTGTACCAATGCTGCTGCAGAATTGTTAAATGTAGAAGACAACAGAAAAGTTGTTGATGATTCATTAAACTAGGCAAAAATCTTTTGCTAGTAAGCAGTCATCAAAATAAAGTATTTTTTGAGCCAAGATAGTTCAAGAAGGAACTGACTCAGGGTTGTCTGAGCAAATGATGTTGCAAGATTAAGTTATGCAGAGAAGGTGTGGGTGAGTTTCTGTGGATCTCTTTTTTTACTCTTTGATCTCAAAAGTAATTTTATATATAGTTGTTATAATAGAATTTTTAAGAATAAGGAGATAGTGCTAACATATTAATATGTTTATTAGTTTCAAATATGGTTTTTGGTTTGGAAGCCAGTCTGCACAGGAAGATATCTTGACATGTTCTCACAGTCTCTGTTGCAACAGCATTCAGTGAAAGTGAGGGGTGTATGGGACTATGACTCTTACACTTCAATGCTTATTTCCTTAAAAGCCTGTCAGGATAAACTACTTGCACGTCACTATTCTTGTATCTAGGTCAAAATCTTACTGGTTATTACTAGATAAGGTTTCCAAAATTATTTTACTTTGAGAAAAATTACATCATCTGCTGATTAGTTGATGACTCAAGAATGATGAGCAGGTACCTCTTGCCAGAATCCTTTTATGAGCTATTTGTCGTCCAATAACAAAGGTTCAGTCTAAAATTTTCTTTAATCTTTTTATCCAAACAAAACAAGTAACCCTTCTCATAGATATATTATGATATTCAACTGTCAGCAGTTAAAATTCATGGATAAAGCCTTATTTTACTAAACCCATGAAGTACTTTGAACATGACAGGAATGATGTTTATGCTAAGCAAAGACCTGGCATTGTGTCTGACCTTTTTCAAAGGTTTCAGGGGGCACTACAAACAGAATCAATTAAACTTACTATAAAATTGAGGCTGAGAAATCATCTGGGTCAAAAAGTGATCAAGTGGAAAATTTGCATTCTATGTATAAGATTTATCACTTTTGGAAAAGTAAGTTGTAAACCCAGCAATTAGGTGATACTAATCCTTTATCTGTTTTTTGCTGTACTTTGGGGTAGTCCACTAAGAAGGAAGTACTATGCTGGTGCAGTATCACTGCCTGGTTTCTTTACTTCAGTTCCATCAGCAAATTCTGTACAGTTCCAGAAGGTGGAAAGAACTGAAGCACATGGTCTTCTTTTCTTTCCTCTGATTTTGGTGCTCATTTCCAAAAGCCAAAGATTTAATCTCATTTTTAGTCTCTAATCTTAATATGTAAAAGCATGGTCACGGGCATGCATGTGTGTATGAGTATTTGTCTGAGCCACACTACAAGAAAAACATTGATTTATGCAAATGGAAATGTTTCGTAGGAAGATGCCAGTTTTAGATGTTCCTGAATTGAAGCTAAACCTGTTTAGAATGTCAGCTTTAACCATGATTGTCAAATTTTGACATATCAATATGTTTAGTAACCTGTCACCTGTTATTTCCAAGAAGAGAAGGTAATAAAGGAAGGATTTTACCACACAGTATTTGAAATCTAAGTGGGCAACTTTATATTTTGAGGTTGTGGCTGTGGTATTGAAGTACAGGATGATTTCTACCATTGAAATATTTTATGTACTACAACTTGGAGATCTACTAGACATATTTTATTGGAGTTCATTACACCACTGATGGCTATCTTTTTTTCACTGTCAAAAACATCTGACTGAATGGCTTTGAGATTTTAATTCCAAATAAGTTTTGCGGTTTGCTGAGTAATTTGGCTTTGATTTTTTTTTTTGTTTTATGGATCTGCTTAGTATTAGCAGTCCTTTTGCTTTGGTGAGATTTACTATTCAACAATCTAGACAACAATTAATAAAATGTACTTCAACAAGTCAAGTTTCAAGAACCTCAGAAGACTTGAATCGTGAACTGCTGTTTAAAGTGATTGGGAATATCCAGATAAGCAGCCTTTGGTTCTTGCAGTGATGGTCTTAGAGCAGTCTCAGTTAAAAGGAAATAGAGTACCACAGACATGTGGTGCATACAGATAATGCCACAGATTCATTTCTCTTGCTCGTGCATTTGTTTTTCTTAAAATAGTTTGACCAGGCAGATTCTTCACTTCCTGGCCGTTGTGGTCTGGAGGGAGTGGAGAGCGGGGGACTGGGAACTGACGGGATGGGCTGTGGTCACCCCAGCTGTCACCACTAGATGCCGGTGTCCTTCCACCACACCCTGCACAGCCTGGCTGCGGGAGAGCAAAGCTGTGCTTCTTGCTGCTTGCACTTGGCTCTGATGTGGCAGAGAAGCAGGAGGAAGATACCAGCTCTTTGCATTCCTCTGCCAGCTTCCTGTTTTGCAGCACTCCTGCTCTGGACGGTAGTGTTTTCAGGTCTCTATGCCTCCTCACTGGAGCAGAATCCTCCTGCTTTGTAATGCTTCCTCCTACTATTTAGATTATCTTACCTGTCATATTGTCATTTCAAATGTCATGCAGTAATACAAACCTATGTGTGTACTCTGAGTGTAGCTCCAGCAGTGTTTAACACATACTGGCTGTTCTGTATGACTTGGGTCACTCTGACTTGGGTCACTCTGAAAGAGCTGTGCTGTGTCTGGCCTGATTTCAAGTCAAAGTGGTTATTTCGGTAAAAAATATGTTTTTGCTGGATGTCGCAGTGTTTTATGATAGTTATCTGTAAGGAAGAGCTGTACTGGTGATTTCAGAAGGGCTGTGATCCACAGCAGGAAGCCCAGTTACTAGTGCTAAATCCCAGGGGATTGTTTAGTGTATTCATTAATGACCTGGATTGTGGGACAAGGGTGTACCTTCGAGTTTGCTGGTAGTACAAAACTGGGAAGACTGGCTGGTGCAGCAGAGGGTTCTGTTGCCATCCAGAAGGACCTTGACAGGCTAGAGAAACGGACTGACAGAACCCTTAGGAAGTTAAGTACTTTGCTTTTGTGTCCTGTTTAAAACCCATCTGTTCATCCTTCTAGCGTTATATTTTGTGTCTCTGATAAAATTGCAAATATCCCCTGATCACTTAGAAATACTCTCTCCCATTAAAATGCTTCTGTGCTTGTTGTCAGGAGTTGAAGGTACTTTGTGAGCATTTTGTGTTGCAAGTCTATTTCCAGTTCTTCAGTGAAAATATTATTATTAAATTATGAACGTTGACATGCACATATAGCTTTTTTTTTTAATCTGATGTAAATAAAATGGTTTGTTTAAAAGTTGGACTTAATCATCAGTGAGGAGGGAGAACAGAATTCTTTAAAGGGCCAAGACAGATTTCAAAGAACGTAGTGTTCTAAGAAATATTGCCTGCAGAAAATGTAACCACCTTGCACATTTTTTTTACTGTAAGAATAACTATGAGGACATTTTGTATATATAGGATAAGTATTCTAAAGTAGTAAGATAAGTAGGTACTACAAGTTAGGCTGTATAGATTTTTATATGCAGGACAATTTATTAAGAAGATTGAGGTTATTAGTTTGTTTTATTCTTCTGTTTATTAGGCAAAAAAGATGGATTTTTTGATTTAAGATTTCAGTCTAGAATAGGGGATTGTTTAGGATTTGTCCTCGTGAGCTTAGCCAGGTAGGTGGTAAGTAACCCAGCCTAAGCCAGTTGTCTGAACTTGCTGGGGAGCAATGGTGCTTTGCAAGAATGGTTCACCAGGTAGACAGGGTGGGTGAAGCAAACAGAATAATTTCCTGCTGTGGGTGCCGTCTGAGCACTTCAGTAGCCAAAGAAGGAATTATGGTCACCTGGATTAATTGCCTAAATTTTAGGGGATTGGAGTTGTCCCATGTTTCCAGTTGTTCCCTATCATTACACACTGAGTTGGGTATGAATGCAATGACTGCTTGCTGTGGGTATGTGAGCTCATTGGTCACATCTTAGGCTTGTCCATGTACATTGTGGTGGACAGTGTGGTGGATGTTACTGGTGCTGCCTTATTCTGCCCAAATACTCCCCTCTGCTTGACAAATTCCTCATCTGTTTAGGTTAGATTTTCTGGCTGATACTTTCTGCATACTTCCAAAAGGAAAGATATATTTCAGAGTTGAAATATTTGTAGTGTTGGAGTCATCTTCCAGGTTGAGATGTCTGCATGTAAACAGCTATATGTCTGCACTGAGGCTTAAGCTCTTTTAAAAGTCAGACGAGCTGTAGTCAGTACTGTCAAACCTAGAGCATAATTCTGTCATCCTAAACAAGATGTTATATCTGATCAGCTGAGAGGCTGTCTAGACTTTGCTGATTACTGTGAGACTGAAAAAAGCCATGTAACATGGCATCTAGAAAACACTTTTCCTGCAACTTTCTGATGAACCATCAAGCCTTCCCACAATATGAGCTAATTTGAAGAAACACAGCTAGAGTGTTAATGAACCTTCCTGGAATTGAAAGCTTTCAAAAATCTTTGAACTTATTCATGTGCATTTTTGCTCAACTGTCATGCTACAGCTTTGTGCAAAAGTGAAGGATCAGCTCCTTAAATACAGCTGATAGCTACGGTCTTAAGGTGGAGTCTTAGATCCTCCTGAAATAACTGGAAAGAGATAAATCCCAAGTTTCGACTTTTAGAAGAATTTGATATATGTCAGGTAAGTATATGGAGTGGTTTTGTCATGTTGATCTAGTTTACAGATTAAAACACTGCACAAATTAATGACAGTGTAGACCTGCAAGTATAGTAAGAATTACTACACTATAGGAGTAGATAGGTACAAATAAACCACTGATGTTAAAATGCAGTACCAACAAGATACATGCCTTTGAGATTGAGCCTGAACAAGAAGTCCTTGAGATTTTACTGTGGGGCAATGGTACCATGTATCAAAGAAACTTTCTCTCAGTTTGGTCGTTCTGTAAGCTTTTGCTGATTCTTAAAATCAACTGATTTTAGTCAAAATTACTTTTTAAATATTATGAAACTTTATTCCTGTGGGGCCAGTAAAAGCCATGGGAGAAATTTGAAGACCAACGTCTTTTTAAAAACAGCCAGACAAAGTAAACTTCTTTATATAGCTGGCTGTATATTTAGCTGTTAAGTTTTAGTCTCCTGCCTATCCCCATTCATACCCAGAACATACTTTTTTACCGGTGTAAAATACTGGAAAGCAAAAATAGTTGATATACAAAAATGCAAGACTCATGCAAGAAAACTTCTTTAACACTAAGACTTCTCTCCTTTCCTTCATGGGTACCTCTTGTATTCTGTCTGTTCAGTTGTGTACTGTGAAAATGATTTGGTGCAGCACTTTGTGTTTTGTATTAAGTAGTTGAATCTTTCATTGGCTATTCTATATAATAAAGAGTATTAGAAAGTTACTATTAAAATCATTTTGATCTCAAAGGGAAAGAGATGAGGATTTTTTTTTTTTATTTCATACATTTATTTCTTTTCCATATTTCAGATCATTATTACTGTACTGATGCAAACTTGATTCCAAAGCACCTAGTCTTTATTGTGTCCTTCATGTTGTAGTTTAATGAATAGCTGTAAGCCTGATTAGGGATACTGACTGGAAATGACTTATCTTTCCATTGTTTCAAGGTGACTTTTTCTCCTAATGTGAGTAATCTTGTTCTGCAGTGCAATTTAATACCGTAAGATGTAGTATATCATCAAGCAAGGACAAAACCAGTATTTTTTATCTTGTATTATTTATTTTGTAATTAGTCCAGGCTACATAATCTTGTAGATTTTCATGGCTATCAGAATTCCAAAAATCTAATGACTACTAGCTTACCCTATTATCTTTCCCTTTTTTCCTCTGGTCTCCAAAGAAAACAATTTTGTTTCTTTTTTGAGGCACACAGAAGAGCACCAGATGGCTTTGGATAGTTTCAAGGTCTTGATGAGTTATTGGAGTAATTAGTGTTGGTGGGCGTTCTGTCACCTAACCGTACTGCTCAACTGTGCTCATCACGTTCAAGCTTTTAAAGCGTAAAGGTTTATTTTGCTAAGGCCTTTGATACAGTGCTTCAAATGTCAGTACAGATAATAATTGATACCCACTTCATGGTCAGAAGCTCTTTCATGTGTAAAATTTTTGATCTTATTCAGGCGATCAAAAAGCACTCTACATTTAGGCGATACGATGATTTTATGTTGGAAGGAGTGGTAAGATATCAATCAGGGAATTATTTTAATGGTGAATTGGGAAATATTTCTTTCTAAAATATGAGTACAAGATATTGAAAATTATACATAAATATGATTCACAGGCTGTGAAATTAAAAAAATATAGTGGACATTAATTGAAAAAGGCCTTATCTCAGGGGTGAAGTCTTGGTCTTTTGTGCAAAACTTTGTTGCCACAGCAGGCTTAAGTTGGATTTGTAGTGTAAAATGTTTATAGTGTTGTGAGGACAACTCTTAAAAAATTTTTTTTCTGTATATATTGCTACCAAATTTAGTTTCTTCTGTAATATGTATACCTCCTAGATCTGGTATACAATATATATTGTTTTGATAGCTAAATCTGCTTAAAAATAAGAAATAATTGCTTCTCTTTGTCCTTGGCAGAGGAACAAATCCATTACTTTAATTTTTCAGTGTTCATCACTGTCTTAATCTGTGTGTCACTTGCAACTGTCTTTGGATGTAGCTGTAACAGATGGCCTGCATGATGTAGATATGTTACCTGGTATTTTGATCAGAGAAACAGTTTTGAGACAAGATATTGTCATCCACCAAAAATACTATTTTTTTTGCAAGTAAAGCAGAATATGTAACTCCTGTAGAGAAAAATAGTATGTTAATGTTTTAATAAATAAGAATTTTATGGGATTACTGGACACTAATAGCATGTGTAAGTATTTATGAGTTTGGAGCTTTTATAACATCACATGCAGAATTTGAGCTTTCTTTCTTCAAGAAGCACTGCTTAATTACTTCAGGCCTACCCATACTATTGTTTCTTTTCTGGTTCTGGTTAATTAATCCATGTGTCTTTTAAAGCACATTTGTTGAACCAGTGGGAGAGCTATGGAGCTGTTGGAGCTCCTTGGATTGGGGAGTATCATCCCCTATGTGGATTCAGTCTCCTCTCCTACCAGCTCTTTGTTTATTTACTATCTGTCTTTATCCTGTTGATACATTTTGATACATAAGCTCTGGTGTCCCTAGCCACATTAAAAATTAACCTGTGTGACTGTTTCATACAATGATGGTACTCTTTTTTGTTTTGTGACTGCATTTGCAATAATTCACTTCAGTATCTGAGTAAGACTTTTCTGTTAGTGAGTGGGAAAGGGTAATATTCTCCAAAAGAACATTTGGAGCTTTAGGTGTCGCAGGCCTGACTTTTGTGAATGTGCTTGTCCCCCATCCATCAGCTGGAAGGGGTCAAGAAGACCTTTTAATAAAATTTTGGAATTGGCAATACAACTTGCATGCTGCATGTAAGAGTTAATTTATTCTGTTGAGTTAGGACTATGTCATCAAAAACTATTTTGGGGCTGGAGTGTTCTTACCTTTTCAGGTGTGGGACATTGGAGGACAACCAAGGTTTCGAAGCATGTGGGAGCGTTACTGCAGAGGAGTCAATGCAGTTGTGTAAGTTTACTTTTGTATGCTGTGCAATATGTATTATTATAAAATTAGGCATTACATTGTATATAAATAAAATAGATGTTTTTCTGTCCATGTCCATCATATAAGAAGACCCGATACATTAAAAGTAGTGTGTTGTCCACATACAGCAACCCAGACATGTAAGTAATTGCATATTCCAGGCCATTTTTTCCCCACAGGCTATATTTAACTCTGTCTTCCTATATCAACAAATGCAGGCTTATACAACTTTGGATTTTTCTAATGCTCTTGTCAATATCAACATATTTATCACATTTCGGGTGTTTTAATGCAAATTTCTGCAGGTAATGGTCAATACAGTAAATAACTATTCTTTGTTGCAGTTACATGGTGGATGCAGCAGACTTAGAAAAAGTAGAAGCTTCAAAGAATGAGCTACATAGTTTGATAGATAAGCCACAATTGCATGGAATTCCAGTAAGTATTTTCATTATTATTCTTACCTGCATGTTCACAGTGTGGCCTAAATCCTCATGAGTTGGTCCATCTGGTCTCTTGAAAGTTATATATGATGCAGTCTTGATACATTGAGTACTTTTAGAAAAATTGTGAATTTTTTTGTAACACTCAACAACTTATGAGTGCATTGTGTTTGTACATTTTCTTGGGTAAAGGTCAGAATGGATTTTGAAAAAATGTGTTTTCACGTGTGGCATTATCAGACTTCCAGTCAGTCCCTTGTTGGCTGAGTTTCAGCCAATGACCCAGGTATGTTTCTGGCAGTGTCTTACAGCACGTGAGATCAATCTTTCTGCAGGTTGGCAGACAGTAACATCAAGTAGTGTCCTCTGCCTCCAGAGGTGGAGTAGGAGCTTGGCTTTTTATGTGTCCTGGCTTTTTCTTGACTTAGTATTTCAAACTAAATTGTGTGGAAAAAATGCAAATATACATCTGTTCTCCAGTTGGAAGTGTCAAAGAATAGTGTATTCCTCGAAGTTCTAATGAGGAATATGAAGATGGAGACTAATGTTGTTTATTTAAATGTAATCTGCCAATTTAGGAATCCATCAGATTATCACTGATCTTTATGTTGACACCACCAAGCAAGAGTTCATACCTTGATTATAAGAAAGAAAACCATAGTACATACAAAAGAGGAAGAAGATGCTCACAACTTGATGGCTCTTCCTTGGTCCCTTTTTTGTAGGCAGTTACTTGGACACTTGGCCACTACAGGTAATCAAAGTTACCTGAGGGAGAGTGGACAGTGTAAGGACTTAAAGAGTGCAGTTCAAGTGTGTCGAAACACTTGTCAAAGCCACAGAAGGAACTTCCCATAAGATAAGCCACCAAAGCAGGAACTTGAGATAAGCACAGATGCCGCAGTAGGCAGGAGCTAATTTTAGGCCTAAAGGAGCTGAAGGTTCAGTTAGTATCTGGTCATGCTACCCATCTCGATGTTGCTACTACGGCAAACTGTGGGAAAGGAAGTATTTGTACACTTGCCATCAGCTATGGGCATGGCATCTACACCCCGTGGATATCTGGGACTTGGTCTGTATAAAATGGTACCTCCAGTATACAGTCAGTTTTCTCCTCTCTCCCTCCTCTCCTCCCACTATTCTCAAGGGAGAGTTTTTCAAGTGATTCTCCATTTTTGTAATAAGGTTTGCTATTGTTGTTGTGGTTTTGTATGTTAATTATCTGTTGAACAAATCCTACAGAAATCTACGGTTAGGCTGTTCATGGGGAGTGTCATTGCCTGTCCTTTGCATTCTCTTTATGTGCTTTTTTGCTTCTCACTTTTTCTTACTGAAAGGATTGGTCTCATATCTTCAGTAGTATTTAATTAAGTTCCTTACCTTTTATATGTTATAATATCACATTCCAAATGCCCAGTCGTCTGAACTGCACAGTAATTTCCAAGGTGTGGTGACATACTTTTTACTTACATTTATTTCATACGTAGTAATTAGTATTTAACTTCCTTCGATTTATTGTACTCAGAATTTGTTACTATAGGTTTTAGACCAACTTTATTAATCTAGACTGCAAGTAATGAGTTCAATATGTTCCAGATTCATGGGATATAATGGGACAGTCTTTACTTAGAATTGTAGCACATGTGGAAAACAATAATGCAATCATAACTAGAAAATCATCCATTGCTTACTTTATCTTGGAATGTGCTCAACCCATTTATCTGACCTTCATTTATACTTGAAGTCTTAAAAAAGGAGCTGTGAAGTTCCAGCCTCTTGTTTGATAAATTTTCTGCATTTCTTGGACTTAATTCCTAGTGGCTGCCTTTCAGATTTCTACCATGGATGCTCAGATTGGAGAGAGAGCTGGCTGGTGCTTAGGTGATACTTAGTTCAGAGGCTGAGCTGTTCAGTGCATCAGTGTTAAGCAAGGGAGCAAAAAAAAAACATAGAGAGAACTTTGTCTGGGTCTTCAGGACCAGTCTCTGCTGCTGAGGCCCTGCTTTTGATTAACATCAGTCCGGTCCTCTGAATGGAATATCCTTCAGTGGCTTGAGTGGTATCCTTGTGATGGGTGCTCTCTTCCGCATTTCTTTGCATTTAATCTGACACCATCCTATAGTGCCATCTAGATTCACTTCCAGAGGAGACTTCTGATACTAGTACTCTCAGAAATAATTTGATCCAGTTTTCAGAGAGTATACATCCAGCATCTGGCCCTGACTAGGAACAGGATTTCCATGATATTCCCACAGTCATTGGTCATTTTGACTATGTCCTCTGTTAGGTTCTAGATAGCTGCAAGATCCAGAATAACGCCAACAAAAAGTTACAGACAAAACCAAACTTTCGTTGCTCCTGGATTTAATATGTATATGAATTATTTCTTTCAGGTGTTAGTTCTTGGAAATAAACGAGACCTCCCAGGTGCACTGGATGAGAAGCAGTTAATTGAGAAATTGTAAGTAGCTGCTTATGTAAAAAACGGAGACACTGAAGTTTGATACGTAAATATTGGTAGTCTATGGCAATAACTGGCTATAAAATATGTTATTTTACGTTCTCAGATATTCCACTTTGAGCTCTGCTGGTGCCTGATGTAGTGATCTAGGCTGATAACTGACTGCAGTAGATTTGAATCTCTCTTAATTGTTGTTTGGTTGTGTAAAGTTATTTCAGATAATCCTGTTTTCCCATCACTGAGAATGGAACTGCTATGGATAGTGAAAGGGTCGTTTTGACTTCTCACAGTACAATGCAGTGTCAGTTTAATGCTTGAATGGCATTTGAAGAAAACCGTATCAATCTAGTGTTGGTAAATTTAAGCAAGTTAGGTATTTTTGCCATATATCCAAAGCATAACTTAGGGATTACTGAAACTAACAAATCGATGTGTAGTAAACGTAATTGTAAAGAAAATACACAATTTTGTAAAAATGACCAGTATAGCACAAATTTTGTAAAATAGGATTCACAAGTCACATTATTTTAATTAGTAGAAAGTGAAGTGAAGTTTTGGTATAGTAAGAGTGATCCAAAGACTGGATAACTACAGAATAGCTAAAGTTGGAAGGAATCTTGAGGTCACCTACCTGCTCAAGCAGAGACTTTTGCCCCTTGACGCAGATTGCTCTGGACCATGTCCAGACAGCTTTTGAACATCTCTGAGGATGGAGACTTTGCAGCCTCTCTGGGCTACCTTTGCTAGTGCTTGGTCACTCTCAGAGGTAAAAAGTGTTTCTGTGTGTCCAGAGGGAGCTTCCTGTGTTTCAGTTCCTGGCCATTGCCTCTTGTCTCATCACTGGGCTCCATCTTCTTAACAGGATCCGTTCGGATTTTTGTACATATTAATAAGAAGTTCACTAAGCCTTTTCTTCTCTGGGCTAAACAGTCCTAGCTCTTCAACCTTTCTTAGTATGTGACTTGCTCTAGTTCTTAATTATTTTAGTCATCCTTTACTGGACTCTATCCCTTAGATTCATATCTGTCTTGTACTGATGGTCCACAGCTGGTCAGCTGGTGCTGAGTAAAAGGTGAGGATCACCTCCTTCAGTCTGCTGGCAGCACACTTACTGCACCCCAGAATACCATTAGCATTTTTACCTCACTGCTTCATGGTGTTCAACCTGGTGACCTGCCAAGACCCCCATGTCCTTTCCTGCAAAGCTGCATTTCAGTTGGCATCTGACATGCCCTGGTGCCTGAGATTGTTCCTCCCCAGGTGTAGGACTTTGCACTTCCCCTTCTTGAAGTGCATGAGGTCCCTGCCAGCGCTTTTCTCCAGCCTGTGAGGTCCCTCTGGGTGGCAGCATCAATCCACCTCACCATCTGTGCATCCAACCCATACTTCCTTAGCTTGTCTGTGAGGATATTATGGAAGGCACTGTCAAAACCTTATTTCATCTACCAAACTGTAAATTTCATTGTAGAAGGTTTTTGAGTTGGTCAAGCATGATTTCCCTTGTATAAATCCATGCTGACTACTCCTGGTCACCTTCTTGTCTGTCACATGCCTGGGAATAGTTTCTAGGATTAGTTGTGTCATCACCTTCCCAGGAATCAAGGTGGGGCTGACTCATGTACTTCCCCAGGTCCTCCTTTTTCTGAAGAGTGACATTTGCTTTCCTCTACTCTTAGGCACCTCTCCCAGTTGACATGATTGTTCGAAGTGACCTCACAATAACATTGCCAGTTCCTTTATCACTTGTAGGTGCATCCCACCAAGGCTGATGGATTTCTCTATGTCAAGTTTGCTTATTTATTCACTGATCTGATCCTCTTCCATCAAGGGTACAAATTCTTTGCTCTTAATTTACTTGTGATCTCTGGGGCCCAGGGTTCCTGAAGGCTAATCTTGCTAGCAGAGGCAGCATTTCAATATGTAACCAGGTCCCCTGTCTCATCATTCAGTATTTTCTTATGTCTTCTGTTTGTCACTTCCTAGTTTTCTTTGACATCCCTCATGGTACCCAACTTCAGCTGGGCTTTGGCTGATCTACCAGTGTCTCTACATTTTTGGACAGTGTTTTTTTATTCCGCCAGGATACCTGTCTCTGCTTCGACCTTCTATATGTTTCCTTTTTATTACTGGATTTTGCCAAGAGCTTATTGTTCACCCACTTAATGCCTTTTGGCTTTTTTCCCAGGCTTGTTAGGATAGGTTGTTCTAAAGTTTGGAGATGAGCTTTGAAGATTAACCAGCTTTCTTAAGGCCTTCTTTGCTACAGGGCCTAACTTCATGGGACTTTTCCCTGAAGAGGCCATGTCTGCTCTCCTGAAGTCCAGGGAGGTCCCTATTTGTACTAGAATCTCTTGTATGGTCTTCAGACTTCTCAGTGTCTTCACTTTGCACCGGCTTCAGGAAAATGTTTTGTGCATGTCTTTGTCACTTGTGTGAGGATAAATAAATGAAAAAATAACAAAGATAACGAAGTGTTCAGAAGCTCTGAGGGGGATTGGAGAATTCTCAGAAAGAAGTTGATTAAGAATCAGATTCTTCCTAAATGTAGCGGCATCCTTTCAGCAGGAGTCAGATCTGATATATTAAGTATGATATAGTAAACATCCTAAAGACAAATGGTGTGATCATTTGAATAGATATTTTATTATGATTTACTGGAGAAAAGGGTGAAAGATAAGACATGGGTAATACTTGGTTGTGACCACAAAACATTATTTTTAGCTTATGGATTTTTCTGGTTTTATTTCTCACTGTTACACTGACCTAATGAGAAATTCAAATTTTTTTGAAGTGAACTTTATAACCTTTTTGTCCTTGCAGTTTAAGAAATGTGTGGTTTTCTGTGTGCAGTGGCATATTTTAAGAATTTAACATCTGAGAATAAAATTGAACCCACTGAGTAAAAAGCAGAAAACATATAATTTCATGGAAATTTCCTTTTTGTTCCTGTAGAAACCTTTCAGCTATTCAAGACAGAGAAATCTGCTGCTATTCTATTTCCTGTAAAGAGAAGGATAACATAGGTAAGCTGCTTCTAGTGTCATCAGTGTATGCTTTGTACTTTGGATCAGATCAGGTTTGAACATCTACCTCCACTATATTATTGAAGATCTCAATTTAGATTGAAAGATATTTTGCAAATATTGTATGTGACCATATTTGTTTCAACATAGAATTATGTGTAATTTTAAAAAACACTTGTAGAAGTATTTAGTTCCATGAGAAGTTAATTTGACAGGGACCTTGGAAAAGCATATTTAAAGCTTGGAATAATTGAATCCTTTACAAGAAACCTGTGTTACTTTTGAGAAAAAAGTAGCTGCATATGGAGGCCTTCCAGTTATTAGATGATCCTAAAAAACTTCGGTGATTTACTCCATACACAGTTTTATTTGCTAAGCAGGTTTTATGTGCCTGTGGCTGTTCCTTGAACTGAGGGATGGGTGCTTTTTTTCAAGTGGAAATGTAATGAGTGTATCCTGTAGTCAGTGAAGATCTATCCCCATGAACTTGTCTTCCATCTGCATTTGCTTTGTGCATTTTCCACTCTCTCCTGTCTTCTACTTTCCTGTCCCTTTTCTCTGTCATGTTCTGCCATTCCCTTCCCTCCATAGGGCAGGAGGAAGGGATGAAGCACAGGCTGAGCTAGCAGCAGCAGCAATTGTCTGGGGGCATGCTACCTCTGTGCCACCCTTCTTTGTGTGCTGCTGATACAAGTGGTGCTGGATGGAATGGGATCTAGCCTGGCTAAGTATTTATAGCTGCTATGCAAGGACACCTGACTTGATAGAAGAACTGGGCAGCTCTGTAGGGCTCAGCTGAGTGAGAAACTGTGAAAGTGGGAATAGGAAGAAAGCCACTTTCTCAGAGCAGCAGGGGAAATTTCCAGGCTACAAAGAGAGAACCAGGTGATGGTGAAATGGCACCTGGACTTCAGTGAACTGGAGGAGATTTCAGATGTGTGCAGAGATGTGTTAGGCAGTGAGGGCATCTCCTGGAAGTGGTGCACATGACTTGGGTATGTTAGTTTGAAGGAGACCAGACCCATGTTTGCTGCAGTTTGGGGTGCAGCTGTTACCTCTGAGTGAGGGAGATGCACAGAATGTGCTGCTACACTGGGGAAGATTAGACTTCAGGAGATAAGGACTGTAGAAGACAACACAAAGTAATTTCAGTAGTTGAATGGCAGTGAGCGTGATCAAGGTTTTAGAAATGCTGTGCTTGGTCCTCATCAAATTGGCAAGGCTGCAGCAGAGATTCTTAAAAGTGGGATTTTGACTGGAAACTAGTAAAAAACCAGTGTAATTTCTGAAAGAATCATAGAGAAAATATATTTTAGTCCCAGTCCATTTATCTGGATGCCCTGGAAGAGAAAAGCATGCAACACAAAGCATGCTAAAATTTGTATGAAAGAATGATCATTAATGTAGAACAGTGTAGATCACTTACTTGTGGAAGTTCTGGGATTAGTGATGGAAAAGACTCAAATCCTAACTGAGACTTGGTCAGGTATCTTCCAGTGTAATACTGTGCCTAGAAAGAGTGGCCAAGCTCTTGAGTATTTGCCAAAATAAAATAAAAAATGGGAGCACACTGCGTATACCATTTGGGACTGTGTGGGCATTGTTGAAGTACCATGTGCTGTATATTGTGGAAGACCTTGAGAAAAGAGGTTGGGCAAGAAGCTAGGGAGACCAAAGGGCTGGAATGTACCATTTATAATGAAAGACTGTTATGCTGTCTTACTAAATTGATGAAATTACTAGTCTGTTAAGGAGAAGACTGGGAGCTGTCTTCTGCTTCTGTGTTTTTGACTGATGTCAGTGCAGTTGAATGAGATGATACTGGTTTTTCAGCAAACTGCAGCCTAGCTAACTGGTCTCATCAGGAGATGTAGGTATAAGGCTGCCAGGTACTCTGTCCTGAGACACTGTGGAAGATAATTACATAATTATTAGCTTGGTATAAGTGCAGTGGGTTGCTTTTTTTCTGCAGTCTCAGTGTCTAAACTGGTCTGCAAGGATATTCATGGAGTGCTGTCTTAAGACAAATATGGCAACAAATTTCAATTTGAGGGCTAGAGCTGCTGCTGCCCCTTGACGTCCTTCCTGCCTTCCTGACAGATGTTACTGCCTTGAGGCAAAAACATCTAATCTGCTCATGAATCAGTTTGTGAACTGCTGCAGTTTTCAGCTCAATGCATTGGATTGCATCAGGAAGGGTGCCAATTTCACCTATCAAATTTTAGTCCAGTGTTGCATGTCTTTCAGAGACCTTGGACTCCTACAACCTACCTAAATAACTTCTTAATATATTGTGAGATGTTTGCCCTTCTCATTCCTTCTGTTTGTGTATTTGCCTTTGTTCTCACACAGCATTTCATTCTAGTGTGAATTTTACAGTTTGTTTTATGGTCATCTTAAATCTTTGCTTTTTCAACAGTTCGTTATCTATGGCTTAGAGAACCTGATCTCAGTCATCGTATTTCAAGAATACAAAATGCACATGATTTAAAAACATACAAAAATTTAAAAATACCTAGAAAAAAGCCATCTGGAGTTTGAAGTTCTGAACTTTACTTATGTATGAAATGGGAACTGGGGTTTCTGGGTTTTCTTTGGCTGAGGCTTTTGTATTTGTATTAACCTGCTGGTGTTGTGCTTCTACGGTCTGCAAGCAGGCTACTGAGTTTCTTATTTTGTTTCATCTATCCTGGCAGACATAACATTACAATGGCTTATTCAGCACTCCAAATCAAGAAACTGTTGAAGAAACTTTTGCTGAAGATAACTCTTCCCCAATCACTTTGACTCCTATCAGCTATACACACTGAAAAGATAAGGAATGCAACTGTCTATACTACCAGGAATCACTGTGGTCATATTTGTTAACAGAAGTAAATCTGACTTGTAACTTGTCTGTCTATTTTGATTTTTTCTTTTTTAAATCCAGATATTTGTCTGCCTAGGTGAAATTCCTGAACGCCTTAATACAAGACTGGAAGAAATCAGTAATTTTTTGAGCTGAAATGTTTTGAGTTTATGCATGCAAATTGTCAAATAAATAGTAATTTTTTTCTAATTTGAAACTGAATAAATTGTGCAGTGAAAACAAATGACTGGGTTTTTTTGAATGTAGCATATAATTATTCACACAGAATGTCTTCCCTCTGAACACATGTTGTTAAGTACTAATAATAAATTAAAACTATAATTAAGAGCTTCTTATTTGAACAAAATGCTGATATTCAGAACACTTCCACATTCTCTGGAAAAAAGTTATTTACGAAGTTATGTGTCTTTAGTAACTTAGCTTTTCCAGTAATTCCCTAATGTGAATTATTCATATGAATATTCTTTTGGAATTGAAAAATAAAACATTCTAGACAATTGTGTCCTTCTTTATTGGGAAAGGAAAGAATCTGGAATTGTAGTGGATATTTTTCTTTCTTAATCAGAGTGAAATAGCGAGCAGGTGCAATCATGTGCATCTTCTCTGATGTTATTAACCCCAAAATTAATGGATTTCCTAAGTATTTTTAATGTAAATGAAATGGTGTTTGTGGACTACTCTGTCCATTCCTGAACCTTTAGAATTTTCAAGTATACAAAATAAAATAGCTGGGATCTGAAGTAGGATTAGTTCTATGGAAACAGATTAAAGAAGCAGTTCACTTTTTAAATTTTGGTGCTTCTCTAACATCTTACAGATACCTTCTTCCAATTGCTCTTTCACTTAGATGAGCTCTCTGATGGGAACTTTTCTGTGAGTATGGAAATTTTATTACATATCGTAAGTTCATGTCAAGAAACAGTAGACAGGCACTCAGTGGCCAGGGGTTTCAAGGACACGTGCAGATCTAAGAGGGAGGAGGTCAGGCATAGTGTTCTAAAGACACTATAAATCAATTGATTGCTATAGTATTGAAAGGGCTATAAGTCATTTATGCAGTTCTTGCACTTAGGTACATGAACTATAGAAATAACATTTTTTTGTCACTTCTATTTGAGGGTACTTTTAGGCTACTGGCTCTGATAAGCTGCTAAGAACATACGGCATAGACTTGATAAAATCTTTCTTGAGTGTTATGGGAATGCTACTACAAATTGTTGATAATGTTTGCAGTCTCACCTGCAGAGGTGTAGCTACAGAGGCTCATTGTTCTGTGGTAGCATGAAAATAATTTGACTAAGTGCTAAGTGCTCTGTACATAAATAAGAGGTGGATGCTCCTGAAAGGGGATGTTGCAAATGACCTTCCAAAATCTGAGAAAACGATCCATCTAGTGGCAATTTGTATGGTGAAAAAACAGCACTTGGTGACAAAGGTGATGAATTTCAAATGCTCTTGTTGCTCATGGACTTTTGAAGGAGTAGAGCCATTGTAAAATATACTGGAATTGCACTCACTTGAGGGAAATAGAAAAGGTAGAAAACTCTCAGAATCTATGTGAAAATAAAACTCAGAGTAGAAGAATGCAAGAATACCAATATCCAAGGACAAGAAACAATAAGGCTGTGTTTTTAAGCTGTGTAGAGATGGGCCTTAGAAAATATGTTAAGCAAGAGAATAGAAAGATGTAAGTTTAATAATGAAGCTTTATCCATTGATTTTAAGCTAACCACAAGCAAGCATTGTAAAAAGCAAGGTGTACGTGTAACTTCAGTATCTGGCTTAAGCAAATGCCTGTAAGCTTTTAACAGTATTCTGTTGCCTCAAAATCTTTTTAAAATACTTTGTAATAATTTTGGCTGTTGTTGTGGTGAGAGCTTTTGCCATCTCCCGTGTCTCACCCTGTAATGAGGCTGATGTGCTGAAATAAAAGCTCTAAGATTGCCATACTTGCAGCCCTGTCCCATTGTTGTTACTGTGTAAAAGATCCAAAAGAAAATAGTGCCCTGTTTTGTTTTGAGAAACAAAATTGACTAGCTGTTAATTGTTGGATCCCAGAAACCTGGGTTTTTTGAGCTTCCTGTGCTTTCTGGTACTGACCCCCTGGAGAGCACTGCTTTTTACCTGAGGTCTTGGAGAAGGCTTCCAAATCTGAGTGATGGAGTTAAAGTCATGGATGTGTAGTTAAATAGAAGTGTGTGCTTTCACATGGTGAAGGGTTTTAAATTGTAATATAGGTGTGGAAGAAGATGAAGAATTTTGGGTGGTGTCTCTTTTGGTGCTCATCTTCCTTCTTCATGGTTTCAGGTAGTACTTTCTGGTTGGACAGTTAGTGCCACACTGAGGGTCATGGGAATTTAATTATTGGGTTAAAAGTATAAATAATATAGGTGTTATTCCTCTATTGGACTGGATCTGCCTCCATTTTCCTTGCTTCTAGCTGGTGGCTAGAAGTGTCACTGAACATTCTGTACTTTTTGATAAGATTTAATAAACAACCAAGCCTGAACATGAGAAAATCCCTTTCCTTTGTGTATTTTTTAATCTTAGCTCTGAGTGAAGGCAGAAGAGACTCCAGACAAACCACTAAGTAGTGCAAAAACACCCACCACTGTTACAGTCAACCTATTGGAAAGATACATAAAAGGTCCATTGCAAGAAGCGATGATGCTTGCCTCTGCCTGAGCCTGCAGGACATGCCGGGACGGAGTTCCAGAAGACACCCTGCTGAAAGAGCAAGGTGAGCTCTGGGGTGAGTTTAAGATGGGACAGGAATTGTCTGTTGAGAAATAGGATGTTTATCATCGACTGAAGCCAATTATCAAAACTAAACCTCATATTAATACTCAGAAAAATTAATTAAGAGATCCCCTAACTTGGGTCAGCACCACTTTTCCAACTGCAGACCCTGTGTCTGCTCTGACATATGAGTTGTGGGACTTGGCTAACTGGAGACTTTATAATGCCATCAAGCAACTCACCTGTGCCGCCTCTGCCTCCCCGTCCCCCTGCCTTCCTTCATTCTATCAACCATGTCATCCTTCCTTCATTCCATCAACCATATCAGCCTTCCTTCGTTCCAACTCTGTCCATTCCCTCTCCCCCTTCCCTTCCCCCTGCTGCTGCTGTGTCTCAGAAGGAGGGGGAAAGGTCAGTTCCCATTACAAAAGCGTCATGTCTTACACTAAGGGTAACTTTGCTGGTCTATGTTGAGATAATAAGGCTGTGAGCAAGAAGAGGGAGTTTAGTTCTGCAGCACAAGTGCCAGAGAGTGTTTCAGGATCAGACGATGCTGGGAGACAACCTGTTTTTGCTGCACAAATACTAGACACTGAATCCAGCCTGGATGATGATTTTGCCTTGATTTAATCTGATCCAAAGGCTCCCTCATTTTTTGTAAAACCTGGGGAGCCTTCAAAAACCAAACAGAAAAGTAATTCAGTATGCTTACCTGATTGATCTGAGATCAGACAGGATTTCAGGCAAGTTAAAGATTTTGACTCATTAAATGGACAACTCCTTACTATGCCTGTGAGATATGGGAGAAATAATCACAATCCTCAGTATGAATCTCCATCACATCTGGACTTCAAAGAACTCAAACAAGCTATAAAGGATAGTGGGCTGACTTCTCCTTATTTTGATAATGTGTTAAAAAGTATTTTTAATTCTTATGATCTCACACATATTGTCATATCATGGCTTCTATGACTTCAAGCAATTCTCAATATATTTTGTGGGACTTAGAGTGGAGAAAGCTCAACAGATTAATAGAAAACTATCTGGTAGTCTCAGTGCTCAGTTTAATATTGCTCAATTATCTGGAGACACACCTTTTGACAAACCTGAAGGTCAGGCACATTACTGCCCAGGGCTGTTCTAGGAGATATTAAGAATTCCATTAGAAAGGCTTTGCGTACTGTGGAGCCAGCAGACAGTCGTGGGAGTGCTTACTCCACAATAATGCAAGGTGAGACCAAGGCTTGTCGTACTTTTGTAGATCGATTGACACAGGCTCTTGAAAGGCTGTGCCCAGATGAGCAAGCCCACCCCTATCTTATTAAAAACCTTGCCTTTTCTAATGCTAACATGGAGTGCAAGAGAGTTATCTTAGCTTTGCCTAACCAACCACCGACTGTTCCCCAAATGCTTTCTGCTTGTAACAAACTTAACACCCCACAGCATATTGTTAAGGTCCAAGCTAATACTTTAGGAGAGCAGCTTGCAAAATCCAAAGATTCACTGGGAGATAAACTCAAAAAAGCCCCCAAAATATGAACAAAAACCCTGAGACAGGACAAATTGAAGGTCCTTTTCAACTAATAACCTGGGACTAAAAGTATGCTTGTGTTTCAGAGGTGTACGACCTAAGTCGGTTCCAGCAAAAAACATCGAACCATATCACACACAAGAACGCGCTGACAATTCCCAGAGCAGAGAAACAGGCACGCAGACGTGAGCTGAACAGAAGAGCTCTGGGTCACCCCTGACATTCCCTGTTCACCTGTAGAACCTGCAAACCTTGATTTTTTTTGTCAGTGGAGAAAGTGTGGAAATTGTAGGTTTTGTAGAGCTCTTTTGGCAAAAGCTTGGTATTCCCCCATTGAATTTTTAAAGGTAAAATTAGCCCTCTTTACTACAATTGGCTAGCCCCTGAACAAATCTGGGAGTTGAAATACATGGAGAAATCTTTTGTTCCAGTAAAAGATTGGCCAATACCTGTATATTATGATCCTTCAACCAAAAGGCAACTTAATAGTAAGTCAGGTGAAGTTGCCAACGAAAGCAATCGCATAAGTGATTGGGACATTTGGACCAAAGAAGTTCTCAAAGCAGTATCTGAACCCCAATAATTAGAGATGCTTGCTTCTTTAACAATGGATTTCTGCCTTGCATTTTCAGCTAGTGATGGGTGAGAAAGTGATCCTCCAAAGTACAGTGTTACTCCCCATTACCTTGTGTACAGAAACGTGAGGTTTTGGTGTAATTATTCAGATAGTTGGGATGGACTTTCCGGGGTTGACCAATATCCATGACAATTATGAAAGGATATTGGTTCTTTTGTGGAGATAGGGCTTGGCAAGGTCACACACCTTGAAGGTGGCCCATACAGCATTGGAAGGCTCACTGTGATAGCACCTAGTGCTAAAGCTGTTGTTAAAAAGAAACATAGGAAAAAAGATTTACCCATCAATATGAAGAAAGTTATAAGAGTGATTTTATGCCCTGGAAAGCTGTGAAAAGGGTTTCAGCCTTGAAACAATTAGATCAAGTTGGATGTTGGCTGAGTAAACAAACCAACGCCACATCCATTGCAATCAGTGATATGCTGACAAACATCAGCAGTGTTAGACATGCCACCATACAAAATAGAGCAGCAATTGATTTACTGGCACAGGGACATGGTTGCGAAGAATTTGAAGGATTGTGTTGTATGAACCTGTCTGACCACACCGAATCCATCCACGAAAGCATACAAAAGCTGAAAGATTTAATATCTCAAATCAAAAGAGATGATGGATCATGGTTGGATGATTTGTTTGAGGGATGGAGCTTTCCATCTCGGTTAAAGGAGATAGGTTTATATGTATTAATTGTTGTGGCGGTGATATTAGTAATAGTGCTTTGTTCACTTCAGTGCGTGTGACAGATGGTGGACAAAACCATCAAGGAACCTTTTGTCCTTCAAGAAAGAGATGCAGGAAAGGGAAGTACAGAGAGTTCACAGACTCTTATGCAGTTGTCTGCTGATCTCAAGTTACTGTATGATAGTGTAAGGAATGATGAAGGTTTTGATTTAAGGCCTTGGGTCAGAGATTTAACACAACAAGAGATAGAACTTGCATCTGGATTTGACTTACATCTTAGAATCAACCAGATCTTTCAAAACCTTAGAAGTACTGTAGTTCAAAGCAAGCAAAAAAGATGCCTTAGATAAACAAAAAGCAATATATCATGTAAAGTTTGTTAGTGTAGCCTTGTTTAGAAAGCTGATAACACTGTTTTGCTAGGTAAAGAAAAATGGACTGTAGTGGAGCTATGTAATGGAAGGTAATTAATATACAGCAAAGTCATTAAAAGGATTTCTTTAGGGTTGAACTGAGAGGGGGAATTGTGGGAAATTGTAAAGGTGTAAAATTCTCAGAAAAATTTGTTAAAACAAATCTCAGAATGGAGAAATGCAAGAATACCTAAGATGCAAGGACAAGAAACAATGGGGCTATGAGTGTAAAGATAGGCCTCAGGAAAATATGTTAAGCAAGATAGTAGAAATATGTAAGTTTAAAAATGAAGGTTTATCCAGTGTTTTAAGCTGTTACAAGCAAGCATTGTTCAAAGCAAGATGTACGTGCAGCCTTATTAATTGGCCTAAGCAATTGGCCTTATCAGCTCTTAATATTATGCTATTGGCTAGAAAGTTGTTAAAAGACTTTGTAACAAAAAGAACTTCATCTGCTGTTGCAAAGTGGCTGTAGCTGTTTCCAACTCCCGTGCTTGGCTCTGTAAAATGAGACTGATGATTGTGACGGAATAAAGCTTTGAGTCAGCTGCTCCAGCAGTCCCATCCCATTGTTTGTGTACATATATATGCAAATAGAAGAGAAAAAAAATATCCCAGAAACCACCAATTATGCACCATATGCTGATTTTTTTCCTCATTTCTCCTATTATGTGACCTTGTATACAAACCTTAGGCAAATCAGCACAGGCACTGGTTTCACTGTTACCATTTGCAACAGCCTGTGTGTTTTTCAACAATTTGCCTTCAAGTAATTTTTCAGAATGGGCTTAGCTGAAGGTGAGTGTTTACTGTCACATCCAATAGCTTTGTGGGTGAGATGAATTGTAGATGACTGACAGCTGTGACATCTTATTTCTGAGACTATATTGCTAGGAAGGGATCTAGACCACTGGAGACATCATTGCAGTGAAATTGTTTGGAGAGGTCACAAACATGTCTGCCAGGGAGCCTCTGTGCAGGGAGGTTTGCTCCCCTTAGTCAGGCAGCAATACATAATGCAGTGCCTTGCATGGATCCACACCTGGTGTTTCAGAAGCAGGGAGGGCGTGCAGAGACAAGGAGTGACCACACTGTTTTCTACTTCTCAGCACTCTGGGCCGGTGAGTGCAAGACACAGCAGCAGAGGCTACTCTTGTGCTCTGGCTCTGCTTGGGAGGTGGTGCGTACCCTGCTGTGCTTGAAGGTCCTGATGCCCACCCGGTATGTATGATGCTGGTAGTCTGATCAACATGCACAGCATCCTCCAGGCTCTGGGAAAAGAGCAGAGTTGAGGATGTAAACTGCTGAGGAGCTAGGACCTTCAGTTTAGGCACAGCTAGAAATCCCACAGCCTACAATGTCAAGGACCCTAAAGCAGCACAAGTGTTGCTGTCACCCAGAGCTATAAAGGACCACCAGGTGCCAACCATCTGTTTCACTTCCAGCACATTTTATTTATGAATCTTTTTTTCCTGCTAGCTATGTAATTCCTCCATGTTTCTTTTCCATTTGCTTTGTGTATTGTAGGAAGTAATCACGAACATAAAATTTTTAGTTAAATGATATTAAAAAAAACCCCAAAGTCAAGTTTTTTAAAAATGCATTATAAAACTTCTGCAGAGAGCAGTGACACATACATAATTTGTTCCTGAATAAGCTATTTTGTAAGATGCTGTTTTTCAGTCACCTGAGCAGCATATTAAATTGAATGCCTCAGTTCTGTGCTTTAGGACAGGGTGTACGTACCAGCTGTCACAAGACTTTTGAGCAAGTGATGGAACATGTACAAGAATTGTGTATAGTGACCCCAAAATTTTAAAGTTAGTGAAACAGAAGAAACTGTACTTTTGGCTCATGTCTCCACCGAGGCTCTTCTGCCTCTGGCTGTGCCCCAGCCTGGCCAGTGTCACGCACACTGTGATCCTGCAAGGGCCAGCACAGCAAACTCTGCCAAACCCAGGCCACAATATCATTGCTTGGAAGCCTGTAAGGTAGTGGGAATTGGGAGAAGGGCTGGCTCTGGCTATTTTGTGCACTGTGGTTTCCAGGCCAATTCATACCTTGGAGTTTATAAGTATTCATTTATACAGTACACCTGTGAAGCATTTGTTCTATGGATTTGTCTTACTCAAATGCCTTCAAAGAGCAGGACACATTTGTACATTTCCCTTCAAAAATCCCAGGGTACACTGACTGGAGCCTTAGTATGTCTCCATTATATGTTTATGCTTGGGACCTAAGAAACAGACATACTCTTATGAGGACTTCTTGAAGACACCTTTCTTCATTTGCAGCATCACATACAGGATTCCAAGAAGAAGAGGGAATCTGGAACTGGGCTAACAAGAAAAGGCATTTCTGGAGAGGAAGTGCAATCCAAGTTGTATGGGCAGTGTGAGAAAACATGAGTTAGTGGTGTGCTAGCATCAGGGATCATCCCTTCAGCAGTGCCAATTCTGCAAAGAGCTGGGGCAGAGCCAAGCAGCAGCCCTTGAGTGCTGCATGCAGTGTCTAAGCCCCTCACTTATCCTAATCCTGAGGGGGTTGGCCAGCACCAACTGCTGAACCTTGCAGGCCTGGTGGCTGGAAAATAAAAAAGGACAAGAGATGTGCAGCTGGACATCCGTGAGTCTCTGCTCTCCACTTGGAAAGGAACGAGCAGGATAAGAAACTACTGTACAGTTTCCCCATGGTCAGTGAGGTGCATACTCTTTGTGACATGATTAGGTAATCCTCCTTGCAGGCACTTGGAAATGCACTCATTCTGATGAAGGATGGGACTGGGATCATTTCTTGTGTCTGAGAAATTTTGAAGAAGCACAGCTTTTAATAGAGTGGACAGGTAGTCCTGTGACATCCCGTGGAACAGACTTTGTCCAGCTGCTGCTGGGATGGCCTTGGTCCCTCTGGAGGTGACTGTCAGCCAGCAGAAGCATTTGGAATTGCACTGAAATAGAACATTGAGAAGGGTTAGCCACCTCTGTATAGATTTTTCCAATATGTCTCCAAGGCCATGACAGTGTGGACAAGGTGTGTGCCCTTTTAATATTTTGGTTTGGGAGCTGCTGCTCTGGATGAGTTTACTTTTCATGGGCTTTTCATGTTTCCAGTACATCCTGTGATGGAGTCAAAGCTCCACTGAGTTGAAGAAATAGGCAAGTGATTCCTCTGTAATCTTTGAACATCTAATCTTTGCTAATAGAGGCAATTTGTCCCTGGGACTCAAAGGTAATCGTTTAGAAAATGCTTTTGTTTTCTGTCTGAGTTGGACCAGATTGCACATATTGCATATAATTTTGCAAAATGGTCCCCAAGGAGGGTAACTTGTCTACCTTTTAGTTTCAAAAATTGAAGCACTAGGATGCACCTATATAGGCAGTATACTTTGTCAGGGTAAGTTATTTACAGATAAGTGCACTTGAAGTAAGTGGGTTTGTTAAGCAGCATTGCCTGACTCTTTACTCATTGTTATCTATAGATTTCAGGGAAAGTAGTTTCACTCTAGTGGAAAGCAAGTCAATATATTTCCCTAATACATCCTTCAATGTAAAACCAGGCATATGCACTGCTGGTATTTATTTACTAATTAAAGGTCAAAAAATCCAAGTTTGCAGCATGTCACTTGATTTGGAGGCAACATGGTGCAGCCATATTGGACCAAGAGCTGTGTTGCAAAGATCCAAGAATAAAAGATGTCCCATGTTTTTCAACAGCCTGTTCCTTGTAATGTTGATAGCATTACCCAAGCAAGGTTATCCTCCTTATATGCTATGAAGAAGTTGTTCTCTAGTCTGAAAAAGACTGGAGTAGATCCTAAGGCAGTCAAGACCATTTATACAGCATCTTGTACCTTCCTTCAACAACTTCTTTTCTTCCCAAAGTTTATAGCAGTAGGACTTGAATGGAGTGTTTTAAAACACCCAAATAGCTGTATTTTTTTTTTTTTATTTTTGGCAGATGTGGTGAAGTCTAGTGGTGAAATACGGTGTGTCAGCTTCCCCTTTCTGCTTGCATATGGGCACAGAAACTCAAGGGATGGGTAGATCTCACAGAGTATACTGCTGCCTTCTGTATTCAGAAATGCAACTTTCTGGCTAAGAAAGAGGTGGTCTGATGCCTCTATAGTTCAGAACACAGCATAGAAATGTGTATATATATGTATATATGTAGGTATTACTGCATGAAGTGATTGAATGTATATCAGACATAGACCAGGAGGATTTCTTGACATCTGTTGGAGAGTATGTAAATGTATTCTTCAAAAAATAGATAAAATGAGACTTTTAGGAAAATAGTCACTCCTTTTTAGTCCCCAGAGAACAGTGATTTGTGTTTTGAAGGCTTAGGCTTTATTTTTAAACCTTTAATCCAAATCCACACTCTAGGTCTTGATCCATTCACAACCCCAAACACACATGCAGGAACTTTGATGGGATATAAAAGCGTATATCTATGTACTTTATGTGCAGCTGTACCTGCAGGTGGGTAGTTGGCTACCTGCCTACTTGATTAAGGTCAAAATTAACCAGATATTTGAAAGGAGAGGTCATCAGTCACAAGGAAAAAAGAGCCCTACATGGCCTCCCTTCTGTAGAAATTAATGTCGATTATCTATAAGCATTTGTGGTGTACTTATGGTGCATGGAAGTCTGTAAGTGCTCCAGAAAGAATCTATGAAGATACTCCATGTTAATTTTGATATTTATTATATACTTTGTCACTTAATTCGGGTTCCAGACCAGTTGAATTAAGAGCCTGTAATACCAGTTCACATCTGACAGCCTTCAGTAGGTGCCAACTTGGATCATTCCTCAGCATACCGAGTTCAGCTCCCAAACTATCACTCTGCCCGTTTTCTTGGTATGCAGCAGAGAGAAAATGCCCTGAGTGCTCTGGGTCTGACTGTTAATCTGATGACTACCCCATCAAGACATCTTGCATGTTTCTACAACCTCATCTTCTATGCTGAGTGAAGGAAACCATTTGTATCATGCACCTATTTATCAGCTGGTTTATCGCCTTGTGCTATACAGAAAAATCTACTAGTTTTCTGGAGGACCTCCTGAGGAGTGGAGAAATGGGTTGGTCACAAAGTAAGTTTCATTTGCCTTGAAAAATTGCATCATCTCTGAGAAAGATGAATTACTGTCCCTGTAAAGCAAGTCTCCCATGAAATGAAATGGAAGAGAATATGCTCTTAATATAAAATTCTCAGGAGGGCTGTCTTCTGTTTCCAGGACCTGAGTTTGATTTTGTTAGTTTTGCTTGTGAGGAAGCCAGATATTCCAGTCAGTGAGCCTTCTAACTCAGATTTTTTCAGTGTTTATGACCCAACCTGTATTGAATTTTTGAGATTATATGAATTGAGTTTAAACATGTTAGGTTAGTAACTGTCTCTTTTGTAAATGCACCGAGTGACAAAAAAATTGATGGAACATAAAATATCTCTGTATGGGGATACTATTTTAGTCAATGCAGTGAAGATTTAATAAGTGCCTAACTTCCAGAAGTTCTTTATTTGCTCATCAGTAAATGTGCATTACTTATTCTACATATCATTCATATTGCTGCCAATCTCCTTGGTCTGTCTGCTGCATGGTTTAGAAAGCAAAGGTATTTTGTCTCTGAAAAGTTAAGGCTAGCATGTCTCACAGAATGGGACCCCAGTGGATCATCTGGTCCAACCTCCCTGCTCAAGCAGGAGCATCCCAGAGCACATGGCATGAAATTATGTCCGGACACTTCTTGAATATCTCCAGTGAGGGAGACTCCACAGCCTCTCTGGGCAACCTTTCCCAGAGTTTGATCACCCACACTGTAAAGAAGTTCTTCCTCATATTCAAGTGGAACTTTCTGTGCATCAGTTTCTGCCCATTGCCTCATGTCCTATTGCTCAGCACTACTGAGAAGATCCTGCTCCATCCTCTTGGCACCCTCCCTTCCAATATTTATAGGCATTTGATGAGGCCTCGTCTCAGCTGTTTCTTCTAGAGGCTGAACAGCCCTGGCTCCCTCAGCCTTTCCTCTTAATAGACATGGGACATTAGTCCCTTAATCATCTGTTGTTCTCCCTGGCCCCACTCCAGGGGCTCCATTTCTCTTGTCCTGAGAAGCCCAGGCTTGAACACAGTGCTCCAGGTGTGGCCTCAGCAGAGCTGAGTAGAGGCAGGATGGACTCCCTTGATGTCTGTCCATGCTCTTTCTAAGGCTCCCTAGGATTCCATTGGCCATTTGGCTACAAGGACACACTGCTTGGCATTGGCAGGATGCTGTACAGCAGAGCCTCCAGATCCCTCTCTGCACAGCTGCTTTCCAGCAGATTGTTCCCCAGTCAGTACTGGTAACCTGGGTTTATTCTTCCCCAGGTGCAGGACCCATTCAGGCTTGGAGAGAGAAGAGGAATTGGAAGGCATTCTGATCAGTGGAAGAATAAAATCACCTAATGGGTTCTTAACCTTCCTTAACTTCTTGAATTCTCTTCACTCTCATTTCTCCAATAACTAGGAAGTCCTAAAGCTGTTCTTCATGTGCTGGACAAAACATTATTACATGCTTCATTTGCATCAATTACACAAAAATCAGGGTTGAATGGTTGGTAAGTGGGGGTAGAATGATACCTTTAGTGCTTCAAGAAAGCAATATTTAATAAAGACTACTCAGAAAGATCTATCATGCTAGCACCAACCATTCTCTCTGAAAATACAGGAATGCAGAAAGAATAAAATACACTTATGACTTATATTTTAGAGATACTACTAAAGAGATTAGCAAATAATCCCATATACATTTGCAATTTCATTGCTTGGAATATTTATTTGAGATTACATTATAGTAAGGTCACTGAAGCCCTTTCTTGCTTTATGTTAATGTGATCATCTGGAAATATTTTATGAGTTGGTTTATAGATTTCTATAAACAAAAAAACAAAAAATTAAAAGAATTGAGAAACAAGGCAGGCTTTATTGAAGGGAGTGATCATCATTCATAAGAACTTTGTTTTTCTACTAATTTTCCGACTGGGTGTATTAATTGGTTTTCAATGAAAAGGAAGTCAAGCTGTCACACTGCCTTACATGTACCAAAACAAAGTTCAAAGTTGTAGTTCAGTCTTCAGTCTATGTTGAACTAAGTGTAAAAGAGGAAAACAAACAAAATAATGCTGCAGTAGTCAAACTGCTGGGAAACTGATTGCTAATTAAATCTGGCATATCTGTCAAAATAACTGTGCAATACATTTGAAAAATGAGACTCCAAAGTCACATGTAAGAAATCTGAGCATCAGAACTTCTCAATTTACTTGAGCTGTAAACTAATAAATAAATGTCTTTAAAATGAGATGAAAGATGAGGGAACAGCAAGAGATATTTTCACACTGCACAGAAAAAAAGGTAATAATTTTAGTGGATATTTTTAATGACATTTAATTGCTGTAGTTTGAGTCTTAAACAGAGGATTCTAATGGGCACTGTAAAATTTTTGCCATTAGTTTTCAGTGCAATAAAATTAAATGCCTGATGCTGAGCTGGTATAAATCAGTGAAGTCAGTCAAGTCAGAGATACACTGAGGCTCAAGTCCCTTATTTTACATCAAGTGCAGCAAATCAGCACGATCAAACATTGCATACAGGAAAACATGTTGTGTGAATCCTGGGGTGGGAATGGAATCTTTTGGGGAGGAGAATTGGAGGTCATCATTGCTGACTGAGGTTTGCTTGTCCAGGGGCTAATGAAAACTGACAGATTACTCCTCAGGAAAAAAATATCTCCTCACAAAAATAACAACCATGCAAATTAATATGATACACAAAGGGAGTGAAGATTTATGTGGCTGTTTCCTGCATCCCTTTCATCTGGCTTCCTTTTTTTTTTGTGCTGCTCCCTAATGATGCTCATTTGTCTGCTTCACTTAGTGCCGCCTCCCCTTCCTCCCATACCCCTCTGTGATTGCTGGGGCACATGAGGCTGCATCTTTCTGGCCTCTCTCCATCCCCACTGAGGTGCTTTTGATGGCAGTCGAGCTGTTGTAGCTGAGGAAGCTCCTTAGCCCATCTCTTCATGCCAGTCCTCTGCCAGAGGTGATGTCCTCACAACACAGGTGCTGGGATGAGCTGCAGCCCTGCACTGCAGCTGCAGCAGGTCATAGCCTTGGTGGTGTGTTAGTTAGCAATCTGAGAGCTGCTGAGCTAGGAGTGAGCTGGTTTATTGCCTCCTTGGTTAACCTCTGCCTGCCAGGCTTCAACCTGGCAGAGGCAGTGAGGCAGAGCTGGGCTGCTGAGGCAGCAGCACAAGTCCATGCAGATCAGCAGGAAGATTCCTACTAATTTTAATGAAAATAGGACACTGGTTTAAGATTACCCACAAGACTCAGTTCTGCTGTGACTTTTACAAAGAGTTAGGAGGTCCACTTGAGCAAAATATGAGTAAAGCTCTCATTTCTGTTCTACCATATTGCACCTCAACTCAGCTGAGAAAAAATGCAGTTACCTTTCTCTATTTCCATCTTCCTTCTTACATTCCCTCCCTATTGTCTCTGCTCTGGTGCATCTGAAATTAAATTCTGGCTTTTTAGAACAAAGTCTCTGGCTTTCCATTTAAAGTGCAAGATATTAGGCTTTTTGGAATGTTGTGGCATGATAAATGTCTAATGGAAAATCTGTTTTCTGCACTTAGCTGGAGAGTAATTAATCCTAGGTCTTTTCCCTTCCTTCTGGGAATGGAACTATCAGCTACTTCCTGAGGATGAGAGGCAGTTGGCAAGAGGTAACCTTCTTGATGAAGTCAGATGCATGGTGAATTTCTCTGAAGATATTGATGTTGAGCAGGGTCTGTATATGAACAGAATGAAGCAAAACGAGGGGAAGGGAGGAGAGCTGAGGGAAACTACTTTGCTGCCTCCTTGTCCCTCAAAGCCAGGAACAGCTCACCCTGAAGGTTGTTGTAAGGTAGTTGGTTCACTGTTGTATCTCCTTTCATTCTAAAGTAGAATATATGAACAATACCAGATACATGTGTAAGTACACATACATGTGTACACATGCCCATATAGTATGATAGCTGATGCACTTTTTATTAAAATATATGATATAATATATTGGGCTTTGGTCTGAAGTTTGAGCTTTGACAGCACAATGTGAAGGGCTGTTTTGGTGAAAACCCTTCAGCATTAGATAATTTGCTAAATTCCTTACTCAAATATGGGAGAACTATTACAGATACATGCTCATTTACTTTAATTTCTGCATATTTGTGGCTTTGTATTTTGCAAATGTGTTTTCTGCCTTGTGTTTAGCAAATAAGCATTTTTTTTTTTACTTTCACATTAAAGAGATGAGATCATATTATGAAATAAAACTACTTTAAAAGATTTCATCTTATGATACAAAGCTATTTTTGAAGTCACTTTCAAATGTCAAGGCATCTCTTTTCTGCATACACTGTCATCTTTAGAAACAGGACATTGGGAAACCTAACAGGTCCTTGTCTCCCTAGAGCATTGCGCTTGGTTGGGAAGGGTTTAAGAGTGATGGACTGTTTTTTATGTTAGCTGCACAGGTTGCTAATCTTGATTCAATCTCTTTTGAAACAAGTGATGATCCTTTTAACATACATATAACTTGGAGTGGATATAGCCAGGAACTCCTTTCTGTCTCTGGGAGAAATTGCTTTTCTTTTCCACCTGGAGACATTTGTGTCCTGCTGTGTTTATTAAACTGCTAGCCTAGATATTGGTGAAACAGTGAATGAAAGAAAACTCAGTGTATATTCTTTTGCAGTTACAGACAAATGAAGCACACTGTTAGTTTTATTGCTTGTTTTTCTTTTCTAATCTCTTATACAAACCGAATATTTAAGAATGATAATGCAAAACTTAATCTGAAGAAACTGTCCTATACCAAAACCAGTAAGCAATGCAATGTCCCCATTCTTCTATCAGGAGAGGAAAAATAAACTAAGGTACTTCGAGATATATACATGCCAGAATACAGTAGTTGCTCAAAGCAAACTTCATCCTGCTTTTGATAATGGAGTAAAAATTCAGGATACTACAGCTATATTTTTGCAAGATAGGAGGGTTAAGCGGCAGAAAGATAAATTGGTTATCCAGAATCGTTCACAAGTTCTGTTTCCCACAAGCTGATGTACCTTCATCATTCTCCTCTGAGAGTAATAGTGATATTTTCCATTGTCTATGTGTATGTGGCAGCTGAATCAAGGGATTGCAACAAGATAAATCTATTTAAACCAAATAAATTACTGATAAGGTTTGAGGCTGCTTTCTGTCTTTTTTTCCCCTTCTTTTCCTGTAGGCTTTCCTGGAACCTGCTTGGCTGTGTGTTAAGAGTGAATGCTATGTTTGTTATTGGTTAGAGCAGTAAGTTTGCTGAAATGCTGCCTCTTCACTGAAAAGAACAGAAACCATCAGTCCATGGTTTGGGAGCTCCTGAGAAATAGCTGAATGCTGTTCCTCCATGGAAAGTCTGTTTCTATCTTAAATGAGTTGGATAAAGGCAGGGAAAGAAGGGAGTTTCTTAGTTCTTCACTGTTTCTTGAAAATACGGGATTTTAAAAAAAAATACGTAATGGTCGCTTTTAGCTAATACCTTTATAAAATGAAGTTATCCCTTGCATCATGAACTAGGATCATGCAGTACCCAAAGAAAGGGAACAACTTTCAACAGAGTGACTTTGCAGTGTGACAGAGACACACAAGTTTGGTGTGGGATGGCACTAATTGGGACAGATGTCATAGAGTAAGTACCAGGCAGAGCCTGCTGGCACTTCAGGTGCAACAGGATGAAAGATCTCACAGGTTTGGGATGGATCAGTACTGTCTCTGTTCATGCTATTTCAAACAAAGCTGCTAATTTAGAATATCTCTAGCAAATGTTGGATAAATGCAAATAAAATGTTGGGTATCTTCTTTATTGCTATTTTGCAGACTACAGTCACAGATGTATTCAAGCTACAATCTTCCCTCTGCATATTGTATCATGATAAAACTATGTAAGAAACTGGACAAAGATCTTCTTTTTTTGTTAAATTCCATTGCTTTTTTAAAATTCAGCTTTCTACCCCAGAGAGCTGCAAATTCTCTGAATAGACTACATTCAGGATCTTGGAGGACATGGGAGCAGTACTTCTGGAGAGGTCTCTTCTCTCATTATCCCAGAGAGGTATTATATGTGCACAGGCTGGTTATATGACATGCACAGTAAAATCCAGCCAGAGTCTTTGAACATATGGCACAGCAACAACTGTCTGCCTGCACAGATGGAGTGAATGGGGTGATTTATCTGTTCCTGTGCAGCAGCAGCTTCTGAGACACACCACAGTCACTATGGCCATGGAACATGGAAGATGCTAGCTGGGATGAGCTGACGTTCCAGCACTGATTAATGTGTCCTGTGACCAGTCCAAGCTGGCTTTCATCTGTATACTGAAAGATGACATTAGCACTCTGTTATCTGCCTGTATGATGTTGAGCATTATAGGTACCCTGAGCCAGGTTCACAGGTGTTAACAAGAGGGAAATACTAACTTGTATTCAGTCTTGAAAATTAATTGATCATGGGAGCCTGGTCTCAGTGTCTCAGCAAGTTTTGTCCTGGGAATCTTGCTGGAGATACTCAGTCTCATTAAGAGACTGAAGAATCACAAAATAACAGAATATGCTAAGTAGAAAGGGCCCCACAAGGATCATCCAGTTCAGCTCCTGCCCTGCACAGGGTCATCCCAAATAGTCACACCCTGTGCCTAAGAGCATTGTCCAAACACTTCTGGAGCTCTGTCAGGCTGGGGCTGTGAGCACTGCCCTGGGGAGCCTGTTCAGTGCCCAAACACCCTCTGGGGGAAGAACCTTTTCATAATATCCAATCTTCCTCACAGAGCTTCAGGCCATTCACTGAGGTCCTGCCACTGATCACCACAGAGAAGACATCAGCGTCTGCCCCTTCTTTTTCCCTCACAAGGAAGTTGTAGACTTTGATGAGATCCCAGCTGTTTTAGCAGTAATTTATTGCTTCAGTCAAACATTTTCCAACTGCCTCTACTTGATGTTTTCTGCTACAGGCTAAGAGCTTTTCTTTCTCTTTATGCTTTTATCAGGGTAGAAGGAAAAAAATATATTTTTAGTGATAGTAATGGGAACCATATTATAATCATAGCATTATACTGGGATGAAATAACATTTGAAAATATTCTTTGTAATCCACAACCTGCAAACTTAGAATCTTCCAACCTTTTCATATTTAACTGAAATTACTATGTTTTAACTAACTCTTTAATTTTTCAGTGATTTCCTTAAGTTCAGCAAAGCCTCATAAGGTTAAGGTCCACAAGCTAATGGTTTCTTGTGTGAGGGTGCTTAAAAACCTGTATGTCTCTCTCCTGTCATGGGAGGCTTTATCTCAAAAGCTACTGGATGGTTCAAAGACCTGTACTATTGGGTGGGGCAGCAGATTTGTCTCTAGTGGGAGAAATGAACAGCTTTAGTTTCACTGTGAAGCTCCAGGCAATACAGACAGCCAGGTAATATCCTGAATGTGCTTAAATCACTGGCAAAATATCTGCTGACTTCAATAAAGCCAGGATTTAATCCATGACATCTTTAATAATCTGTGTCAAAATGAGATCAGTTCTTTGCTGTGAGTGGGAAGACATGAAATTGTTTTAAAATGGAAAATGGACAAGTTGCCAGTAACTAAGAGACATCAGGGAATTCGAGAAGATTCCATCTGGGAAACATCTTCAGTTAGTCTTCCATGTATATAAAAATATGTTTCCTGTCTTCCACAGCTAATTAACTAGGAAGAAAAACAGTTCTCCTGGTGGGTATATCCAGTAGTCAGACTATCATATAAAATCAGCTAGTCATTGTCAGAAATACTGCTGGAATTTTGACTTTTATTGAAGTATCACCATGTCCCTTTTTCTTTAATCCGTACATCAGTCTGTAGGTGTTGAAACAAAACCTAAGCTGCTCTTTACAATTTATTCTTATAAACTAATATTTTATAGAACAATTAAGGTTAGAAGATAGGACTTGAGACTTCCAGGTTTCCAAAACCTTGAGCTCCGATGCAGAAAATGCAGTATATACAACTGTTCATTTTGGCTGAGATTGACTGGCAATGCCAATAATAACAGACACATATTTTAAAGTCCTGTGATTAAGTAACTTTTCTGCCTTCTTTGAGAAGTCCATAGCACTAAGTTAATGTTACAAGAAGGGAGAAATCTGATTCAAAAAATGTATACACCAGAGTTCACAGATTTGCCATTAATTATATAAACTAATACCATTAAAGTACTACAAGGATAAATGAAATTCTCCAGTCTTATTATAATAATAAAGTAGTTATTAAAGTTATAAATGCATCTTTATATCATTAGATAATTCTGTCAGTTTCTCTGGGTTTTACCATTCTGTAGACTTCTAAACATCTATTGACTGATAGATATAGATCTAGATTATATAGATGTAGATAGATATAGATATATAGTCCTCCCAAATTAAAATATACTGATTTTCCTGTGAAAAGCAACCAAATTCCTTTTCACCTGATGCTGAAGATTTGCCCGGAAAATTTTATTTTGCATCTTTACTTTTTAAGCAATGGCTAGTTAACCATCTGTGTTCCTCTGTGATAATCATAGCTGGAATTTTTTTTCTCTCTTTAATAGCAGTAATCATAAGAAAGTAACTGTTGGGTTAATCAAAGTGGCTTTCTTCTCAATTCCATCTTCAGGGGAGCTTCTAAAAAGCCAATTCAAATGCTATATTGCATTTAGCAAATATTTCCGGAGAAACATTATAGCTACAAGTTAAGCAGAGAACATCTTCTGCTAAAACACGAGGTTTTTCTGTGGCAATACAGTGTGTGAAAGAGAAAACAAAGCCAATATAGCCTCTGAAAGAGCTGAAATGCTTTCTACTCTATGGTAAAGGGAAGAACACAATGCTATGGAAGTCTGGAGAAAAGGAACAAAGTATTGATTTCCTTTTTGGTGCCCATTTATTGGGATAATTGCTTCAGTTGTAGAATCACAATTTTCAGAATAGGAAAAGTGTGTCTCCACTCACTAGTTTTATAATGGCGGCTGATATAGTAAAATGTAGAGTCCTGCAAGAGAGGGCCTTTATCTCATCTACTGCTGACTATAAAGCCAAGTTTCTCAATTGTCTTCGGATTTCTTTGCCCTTATTGGTCTTGCTGTGCCAGAGCAGAGACAAAGAAAGAACTTACAGTAATTTCATGACTATAAGGCACACCTGATTATAAGGCACGCTTCCAGGTGTCGGCAAATTTCTGAACTTTTGCCCATATATAAGGCGCACTGGACTATAAGGCTCACCTTTTTTTTGCAGCGAGGATCCGCTGCTGGCTCCCCCCATGGCCCCGCCTGCACCCACCGACCGTGGCCCTGCCGGCTCCCCCCACGGCTCGTGGCTCACACTTCCAGGTTGGCAAATTCCGAACTTTGTCCGTATGTAAGGCGCACTGGACTATAAGGGGCACTTCCAGGTTTGGGCCAAAATTTTAGTCAAAAGGGTGCGCCTTACAGCCATGAAATTACTGTACTTTGAGTCCCAGATATTCCTAACATACACGTAATGCAGTCATGTTGCATGTCGAGGAATATTATAAAACTATCAGGCAGAAATAAGTGGATCTGAAAGGGTGTTTGCCTTTCAGTCCTACCTACCCATAGGATTGTTTGTGCATCTGATGTCTGTATGAAAAAAGTAGAAATAACCCAAGGACATCACATAAATTTGCCATCTTCTAATAAGAGCATAATCCTCTAGGTAAAAATTAGATTTTCTCAAGCTACAATTCTCCCAGTGCAAATCTCGTGTTCCCCAGCTTTATAGTGGTCTGGACTGAGCAGGGAAATGGAGGAGTGTTCCCACATGAATCCTACCTCTTCTGATGCATGGCTACCCTCCTTGAACCAGGGAACTTGAGAGCAGCAACCCTTCCAGGCTGTGGGCAGCCCAAATCAGGCTCACTCTTGCTTGGCAGGGGTCCCTGCAGGGTAGGCTGCTGTGCACAAGGACAGGCAGCAGCACTGCTGTGTTTCAGCTGGCAGGAGCAGGCTGAGAGCCTGTGCTAAGTGCTGCCTATTGATCGGCTCGAGCTGGCTGCCTGCTCAGCTGTGCAGGGACAAGTGGCCCTTTGAGTCTCTGCATACACTGAGAAGTTGAGAGATGCAAACCCCCAATTTAGGCTCTCCAAATTGCTCTCTGGAGGTGTTCAGAGCTGTCTTATTCTGCCTATTGTGCATTTAAAGCAGTTGGGCATGTTTCCTGCACAGCTTGCACTACATATAAAAGGACAGTTGCCTGATTTTAAGATGAGCTTAGTTTGGACATATGCTCATGGTAGGGTGGAATCCAACCAAGGTTCACTGTGAGGGTGTTCTCTCTCTCTGAAATGGAAATGACAACTCTCTGCATGGAATCTGTGTAGTTTTCTACACATTAAGAAACTGACGTGCCTCTGATTGTGCTAAAGCCTACATTGGACTGAGCCCCTTCAAGCCCCCCAGCTTGTCTGTGCTGTACCCTTCTGTTAATGCCCAAAGCCAGTGTTGTTCCACTGCATCTTTTTTATGCCTTTAATGAAAGACAACAGAAATATATAATTGCAAATCTGTGGCTTCTGGCAGAATGTAAAATTTGTGGGAAGGAACCACTCTGTTCAGGCTGTATTTGCTGCAATCTTTTCCGTGAGAAACATCACATATGCCACTTAACAATTGTTAATAGGAACCAGAAGCTTAATTAGCAGCTTACCAGATGAACAAAGGGTATTTAAAAAAAACCAGTTCCCCAAGGATATGCATAGATATCTAGGAATAAGAGTTCATTCTGTAGCTGAATTTTTGTAAATACTGAATTTGTAGCTGAGTTCAGCATTTCCACGTGGTCAGTAGCTCTGCAATGCGGGGCCTAAGCAGTGATGCATATCAAAGTTATAGCACATAGTCTTGCATTTTACTCCAGCACTGAGTTGCACTGTGCCAGACTTCAAGGATAGAGACAACATAACCACACATAACCACTCTCATATGTTGCTAGTGTTCTCAGTGTTCCCACTGTTTTGCTTTTTTGTCCCATCCCTTCTCTATGTATTTGACTTTGGCTTTTATTAGTCTGTGTATGCTTTCAAAAATATGGCAATCATTTCAAGGTGCGGATGTATGCTGTATTTGAGTTTACAAGAATTAATTTTTTTTCATTGCTTTGTTTTGTTAAGAGAGGAATTCCAAAAAGCTGGGCAGCTGAATAAAATCTACAAGGGTTTAGGAGAGAGCAACTGTTTTTAAGAAGTGAGCTCTGATAATAAGTGAACTCACTGTCTTGGGAAGAAAGGAACTGCTGAAAAGTAGTCAGATTTCAAAAAGGACCTTGTTTTTCCTTAATGCAGGAGTGCAGCGCTGAGTCTGGACAACTTCATCTCAGATTTAGTATAATGTGAAACAGTTGATGTGCCTGGATGTCTCCTGGAAAATATATACCTATTACTTGTGTCACCTTGTGCTAAGTGCACCTACCACAAGCTGCAGTTATTTCATTACCAAAGTAAGGTCTAAAACCCTTATGTTACTAGTGGTTTATCAGTATCTGTGACAAAACCCTGCCAGATTCCAGGTGGATCCGTGTTCAGCTTTCTCTTCCTTTCTCCTATACTCATTCATATGTACTATTATTGCAGGGCAGTAGGGTTCAGAGACTTCTGTTTGCAAACCTTGTTGTGATAATGTGCAATTTTGATCACACCAGGCACCAAGGTGAGTGCCTACAGATATGTGAACTGACTTTGTCTCAGATATGTAAACTGAGGAAAAATCTCACTGAAGTATTTGTGCTTCAGAATTAATGACCCTCAGTGGTTGGCTCTACATTTTGGAGATAATTTAAAGCAGGCAGTAAAAGGAAATGATTGCATGAAAGAATATTAAAAGAATAATATTGAAAAGAAGTTGCTTTTGGCACAGCTTAAGCCAGCCCCATCATGCATGGCAGGTGGCCGTGTGTGCACAGTATGGCAGTCAGCGATGGCACTGGCACACAGCCCGTCCTTTTGTGCCACCCTTTCATTTGTTCAAATTCATTATTCAAAATTATCCTACGCTTTAACAGGTGCCCATGATGTTGAAATGCAAGTAGGCCCACAACAGATGCCCACATTGATTTTTTTTTTTGGCTTAGATTTGCATCTTATATTTGCCATGAGGATATTTCTAGTGGGGAATGAAGGAAGAATAGGCTTCCTACCTCTGCTGTTGGATGCTTATAGATGGACACTCTCTTGGAGCAGTTTTTGGCATGGGATGAGTATCATAAATTTGTTACTGGAAACAGTTAGGGTGGCTCTATGATCAGAGATCAGTCCTGCATTGAAACTCTGAGAAATAAGGGTCCCCAAGGATCATCTTCAGAGAACAGAGGTGGGCTCACTCTTCCTTTATTTGCTTTAGCTGACAGAGCAACCTCTCTTCCAGATGCTGTTTGCTGACAGATTGTATTTGCAACAAAATGTGTCATCTCAGTGTTCTATTTTTGAATACACTTAATTAAAATCCATTCATGCAGATGTAAAAACATTTACCATTTAAGGATACTATGAAAAGGACATAGAGAGGACTTCTATTCCTGTAACTTTTTTGCCCTGTATTTTGGGCTTTTCAGTGCCTATCTGAATTTTCCAGGATATTCTTAGATTACCTGTTTGACTAAAGTGGCTTTCAAATATAGATGCTCCAAATGGAAATGCTTACAGAGAAACCATTCAATAATCAAAGTCCTTCATTTCCCATCACTCAGCTATCTGTAGATTTTGAAATGCAGCCTCATGACTCTGACAAGGGCTCCATGCTCAATTGCCAAGATTGAAAATGGTGCACCTGCTACAAATATATAAACCACCACTTCAGAAAAAAAAAGTAAAGATTTAATAAAAACACCTCAAGGGTCTTATCTACATTAGATCTAATCATACAAGACAAAGAAATAGTCTGAGAGTGTTAATCTACAAAACTAAGCACTCCAAAGTGGCTAATCTCGAGTACCCATACCCGCCTGGTTGCTCATGGTTATGGATGATATCCTATTTTTAGAGGATCTGTATGTGTGCTGCACTGGGAGTCTGCACAATATCTGCATATGGACAGCAGAGTTGTGATGTACAGGAAGGATCTCCAAATATACATCAGAATTTAAGCAAATTAGAAAGAAGTCTAGAACTGCAAAGCATTTTAAGGTCTCAGAATTAATGCACTGGTTTACCATGCCAACTAGCTTTTCTCTTTGGTGTAAGGTGGTTTCTGTGGATGACTATAAAGAGAATATTTTTAAAATAAGCAATACAGCTAAAGACCAAGACCAAGGTCTGATCTGCTAGTAAACAGACATTTAACAAAAAAAAAAAAAGCAACAACCCACTTATATGATTCTGACTCATTTGAAAATGCCCAGATGAGCCAAGCAAGTCATTAGATTGTTGTATATATAACCACCTGTCTCTGAATACCTACTAGGAAGTGTGCATAGGCAAGCACAGGGGACAAAGGTGTAGCCATTTAAACTGCAAGGTAGAGATGGCATCTGACTTTCCTGATGCCACAGTTGCAAAAACAGACCAAAAAAAAGGTCAAAAGAAGGTCAAAGAAGTTCTTGGAAACAAAATAAAAACATTTGGGATTCTGGAAGCAAAAGAAATAATGGCATTAAAGAAAAGTAAAATTGTCCAGAATAATAGCAATTTGCTAGCACTGCTGTTGAGTAAACACAACAGATTCTTCTGCCTGCGACAGTTCTGCCATTAGCACAAGAGAATCATTCATTCCATAGCACTGAAGAAAACAAACAGAGATCTGTAGTTAATTTGCAGTGAAATCCTGAGACAGCAGCCTCAAGAAGATGAGGACAAAGGACCTTGACAATACCCTCCACAAGCTGCACCTATAATACGAGTGAAAACATTGTGTGTGTGATCAGAAAACCAATGAAACAGCCTGCAGGTCTGCAAGAAACAAACCGAGGAACTGCCAACCAGAGGCAGAGGAGATGGAGTATGTGTGTGCTGGATGGGCTTACAGCACACCCAGGGAAAAGTGGGTAATGCCCTCCTAGAACTGAGGGAAAGTTGAAAGAGACAGGGTGTGATACAGAGGATGGAGGTAGAATAATCTGAAGAATCATCAGAGAAAATTAGATTGAAGGGGAACTAGAGAGCTCTCACTAAATTCACCCCTAGCCCAAGGCACATCAAACTCTCCTCCCACCATCATGCAGAAAAAGCAATGAAGTCCGCATTGTAGTGAAGGTGAGGCTGCTGAAATGCCCAGGAAGTCCCAACTCTACCACTGAACCAAGCATGATCATTTTGCATTGCTGTGGTGGAGACTAGTTGATATTTTAAAATGTCAGCCACTGCAGTCCCTGTCTTCATCAAGACCTTTCACTCTGTGAATTATCAATTCACCACCAGCCCTGAGGTCAGACAAAAATAACTGCTCATCAGACAGATGTCCATTCCTAATGCAGGCAAGCCCATGTGTACAGCCCCTCTGTGAGTTACACAACCTGGTTCCTTCTGTCAGAGCATGAACCGTTCATCTCAGGTGAGCTCTCTACCAACCCATAAAGCAGGCTGAAAGGGCAGAGCAGGAGACACAGCCTGTGTCACATCTTTATCTGGCCAAATAAGCCTAAACTCACCAAAGCTGGCACTTCTGACAACTGATTGAATTCATGAAAATGGGAGGTATCAGTGACATAAGTGATGTCAGTAATGTCAGGGCTGTCTTTTCTCATGGACTTGCTAGTTGCTAATCAGCAGTGAATATTTTGCATCTTTTTTGTGATTTTCTGTTGCATTTACAGTTACTTTGGCATGTAAGTATATGATCTATAATAGAAACAGCTACAAAATGCTGAGAGAAGCTGAGCTTTGAGATAGAAGATGATGAAAACTCAATCAGTGACTCTTATCATTCAATAAAAGTCTTTTTAATACTGGAAGTGAATAAAGATAATGTTTTCTTATCTGAGTAATGCTGGATTGACACTAATTTTATTTTAATAAGTCAGGTTTGGATCACTTTTCCCAACTGTGAGTGCATAATGAAAATCAATAAATTAACCATTTCAGTCTAAACAAAATCTAGGAATCACAATGAAAATTCAATTGCAGGAAAATTCCTTTGGCAGTAAATAAAATTTTATAGCACATGTAAATAACAGTTCAAGTGGCTCAATTTAGCAGTGACAAAAGCTGTTTTCAATTCAGAGTAATTGTTCAAATTGCCCCCTTATACAAAAAAAGCAGTTAAAATGAGCCAATTGATGTAAGCATTGAAAAGAATTGTTTTCAAGTGTAGGCATTCTGTTAAAGCTGTTTAAAATTAAGTAGAATGTTGCCAAATTGATGCAATTACTTAGATATCATAAAAAGGGTTTTAAAACTATAAATGCATCTGCTAACAGTATTAAATTGAGGCAATTATCCAACAGGAGTTTTAACCTTCATCTAGCCACCAGGAATCTATTTGCACATGAGAGGTAGTTCCATATATCTCACTTTATGTTGATAATTAAGGAGGGGAATTACCTGGAGACAGATCACCAACATGAGTTTTCAGAGGTGTGCCTATCTTCAGCCAGTGTTAATCCATGTGTTGTGGATGCTGTGTTCACATTAATCGGTGCTGTGTGAACTGTACTGATATTATTCACCTTTATGTTTCATGTATGCACCTTTGGTTATTTAGTCAATTAGTCTTACACTCGAAAGCATCTGGAAGCAAACCAACCCCATTAACAGAGAGCAATTTTATGAAATGAGACCTGTGCAATTCTTGTTCTCTGCATCTATGGTGGACAACTTGGTGCCACACAGCCCAGTACCCTGCCTGTTTCAGTCATGGCAGGTGCTGGGTGTGTTGCTGCTCTTGCAGTCTGCCCAGAGAAAGCTATCTGGTAAAACAGACATCACTCAGGGTGGTGGGCTCTTGCCAGTCTTACAACACTCACTTCATTCTGGATGTTCTGTGTAGAGGTGGGCCAGTCACATACTTCCAGAAACACCAAGTCACATCAGTGCCACTGGCACTTACACTCTTTTATCCTCAATATTAGCCTAGGAGTGTGAGCTACTTTTAGGTAAGCCCTCAGAAGTTCAGATTTCCGTTGCTGGGTTTCCCAAGTTCCTGCAGTCCAGTCCTGCTCTAGCAGGCACACATCCCAAACCACTGAGGTGCCTTTGTTGAGGAGGACATAAAATCCATGTCTCTTGTGTCTTATCTGCAAGACTGTCTCTTGAGATTCCAGATAAAAAATGCTTTTCTGACACAGATACTTCATTTTGGAGGCACTTTGTGTCCTTACCATGCGTCTGGAGAAAGACAGTTGGAGTTGATCTAAACCTTTCTTGTCAGCATTTCCTAATAGCTATCTTAGGTAGCTCCTGAGATACACTGTTCAGTACAATGAACCACTATCAGTCCTATCTGGAGATGCTTTACTTCCCCACACAATGCTCAGGCATTTCTGGGCAACAGATTCCTGACTGAGATCCAGGTACCTGCAAGAGCCTTGCAACTTTCAGCATTGCAACACCTAAGCCCACTTCCAGATAGTTACCTTGGTTCCCATCTGTTAGTGGGAGCAACAGTGCTTATCTTGTAGGAGGAGTGGTGTCAGATGGTTAAAAAGGGCTGTCTGCTTGTCAGAAGATGTAGCGAAGAAAGACATCTGAAGGAAAGGAAGGAACAGGTAGGATTTTTAATAGATTAACCTGATTCCTGATCAATTTTATTCTGCCATGATCTCTCCTAGGGGGAACAAAAAAATAGTACACGCTCAAAAAATACATTTGTTTGAGTTGCATTTCCCTCCTTTTCTGAGTATAAGGTTTTGAGGTTCAAAGTTCTGATGCTCTGAGTGGGCTCTTACATTGGGGAGGAGAAGGGTACTTAGCACTCAACTGTGGTACTGCCTTCTGGGCTGAATGTTCTCTACTGGAACTGAAAGACTCTCACTCATGCTTTTTTATGTCCACCATTTTTTGAGTCCATTCATTTAGCATCCTTCAGTTTGTCCAACTGTATCAAGGCAGAGAGATTCCCATATGGCTTGGACAGTCAGGTAAGGATCATAGCCATATAGAAATCACTTTCTACAAAACATTATGTTCCTACTGCATAAACTTATTGCAGTCTTCCAAATGACCAGTCAGAGCTGCAGTCTGGGGTGCAGGGGACAGATGTGACAGAGGGAACAGTAACAGAGAGCCACTGGCAAATTTGCACCCACCAAAGAAAAGGCCAATAGTCAAAAATATCTGGTTATCATACATACCATGCACAAATGCATAAAAGTTACAGTTACTTAATGGCATTTCAGACATTGTATTTCAAAGTGGTATTTATTAACTGTAATGCAAATAATACACCTTAGAGAGGTAAAATGAAAATTACAGAACATTATAAGAAAAATCTCTTGTTCTTTGTTAAAATATCTTCCCATACCTTTAAAATTTTGGGATGTATCTTCCTCAATTCATTTGCTTAATACTTCTTCTTCTAATGTCAAGGCTCTGACAATTTGTCTAAAATAATATTATTTAAGTCATCAGAGAGCAGCTATCAATACTTAACTATCAGACCGGCAAGTTTCACTCTGAGTAGAGATCCAAGCTCTGTTGTGAGTCCATTCAATATTTTAATTAAAGTCCTAGAAGTGGGAATTGCAGATAAATTCAGGCTGGGAAGGTCCTTTAATTTAGAATAGTGGTCTAGAATTCCACATTTTATCAATAAATTCAGAATATATTCTTGAAAAGTAGGAGGCTGCTAAACAGGAAGAAGTGGAAAATATTATTTGTGCATAGGAGTAATCAATCACACAAAATCAAGACTGGAAAAGAATCACAGACCTCTCAGGAAAAAGAGATTTTTAGCAAGATACATAAATAGGAAGCGGGGTAGATCCTATTTAACATTTCTTTCATTATAGGCAGTTGTAAATAGCATGTCAAATGAAATATCATGTCCATGTGGGGTATTGCATGTCAAGACAAACATGGACAAGGTAGATCAAATTTTAGAGCCAAACATCAGAAAAATCAGGAAAACAAAATATGTGGGCAAAGAATGAAGGAGGTCGATTGGTTTAATATGGAGCAGGGACTAACGCAGGAGACACAGCTATAATCTCAAATTTTAAAAAATATTTTTGCAAAAGGGAAGTAAATAAACTGTTCTCATACCTGCTGCAGATGGGATAAAAGCCGAGAATCTTGAACTGGAGCGAAGAAAATTTGAAATCTTCTAAGAGGTAGAAGATTTAAGAACTCAAGAGAATGTGTAAGGAGATTGTGAAATCACTGTTCGTTGAGGGTTTTAAAGAACAGATTAAACCAATCTCTACAAGGAACAAGATACTGTGAAACCTGCCATTGAGCATGACAGAGGGAAAATTAAATGAGCTGTTTTGTTTGTTTTTTTTAATTCTTCACTCGAGAGCATCTTCAGCAAAGTGTTCAGAAAAGAATCGTTCAGCCTCAGATGGCCATGCCCAAATTCTAGACTGTTCAGACTCTGTTCGTATTGACTGCTTTCCTCCTTTTTCAGATGAAACTCAAATTTACAAACAACCTAATTACTTTGCTGCATTTATTCTATTGATCAGTTATTACTATCTGATTCAGCATAAGATGTACACAATTCTGCAGGAAAACTATATTTGGAATTCATAGACTTTCATTTTACCAGAGTATGTTCTCATCAATGAACAACAGGCAAGAAAACTTTTTCTATTGGCCTCTGCTTTTAAATCTTTTTCCACTTTCACATTTTATAGTATCAGAGTTCAATGGATTTTTAGGAAGGTTATTCTATCTTTTAATCTCCAGAGCCTGTTCCTCCATTTCTCAGGCAGGCAAGCTGAGCCACTGTGATTTCACAGCATAATGTTTGCCTTTTCCTTTTCTTCTGGAAAGAAACATCTTGCTGCCTTCCTGCCTCCTTTGTCTTTATCCATTTATTTCACCGTATTCTTTCAGTTTGAGGAGGTCACTATATAAGGCATGGTACATGCCCTGTGTGTAATTCACAAAGGAGTTTCTTGTGTCTTGAGAGTGCAAATTATTATCAGTGTAAATTTAAACAAATCAGCTTACTTAAAATATTTTCTAGGCATTTTTTTTCATGTTGACTGCTCATAGCTGGACTCTCAGTTTTCTGTGGCTTCGTTGTGCCAGTAATAGAGAGCCCACACTGTGTTTCTTCTGAGACCTCAGCTGTACCTTTCTACATTTCTTTTTTTTGGAAAAGACCACATTGTGTCCCGTAGTATGCTTTATTCATGTTTTTTTTGTTTGTTGGTGTTGGTTTGTGGGAATTTCTGGCTATTGAAGTTTGTTTTTTTCTAATACAGGAAATCAAAAGCTATTGCTGTAAAGCAGAAAACAGAACTCAAAACTTGATATCTCCATGATTTTATGCTCCCTGAGCTGCTAAGAGTAATTGTTATTTCATTTTGCTAAGCCTGATTGTATCATACTTTGTAGAGGATTTTTTTACAATGACATTCCTTTCTATATTGTAATCTCCACAGAGAAACAATTGTCTCCTGTTTCTGTGCAATGCCTAGCTCCCCGGCATCATACTCTTATTCCAAGTATTGAGAACTTACTGTACTGCAGATGATGAATGAGAACAGATCATGCTAGTTGCATGACCCAGGTGCAATGTAACAAATAACCATTCAAATAACAATAACTTTTTCTTGAGGATTTAGTTTTCTTGTACTGTGGAGGAAAACCTCTTTTAAATGAGAGGTTTGAAGGAAGAAGAACGATATTCTACAACTGATATTTTCATCCATACTATTCACTGTTCTGAAAAGATCCAAAAGATAGCAGTGGCCAAGAAGACTAACACTCCGTAAATATGTCAAGAAACATTTTTCCAAAGAAGTAGCTGAGACTGCAGTTTTCTAGTAAGATGTGGTGCTGTCCTAAGTTTGTGGCTTTTTATGGGGTCCATGTGGCTCTTTATGCATAAATATCACTGTGACTAGAGTCTATTGTGTGCAAATGGCTGAGAATCCTTCAGATATTTCAGTGTTATTTTTCTGCTAGTGATTAAAATCTTGGACATGTGCCTGTCATTCATTATTCAACATGAAAAAAAAATTGGTCACAGGCAGAAAACAAGAACAATACCAACAAGCTTATTTAGCATAATGTATAATTAAAATGAATAATTTCAGTCAACAAATTCAAAATCTGGTCCCTTAGTAATGCTTCCAAATAACCCATAGATACTGAGAAAAGATTGCATTGCAAATTTTTTTTTTGGGGGGTGGGGAGGGAAAGGTGAAATCAAACCCATAATTCTTTAGTAAGCAAATTAACCATTTGGTTGTCCATTGGCCCCAGCTCTTAAGTGTTAGTGTTGCTGAAGCTATTTCAGGTGTTAGATTTGTTGAACATTGTATTTCCTTTTCAAACGTCCATATGAGTTTATATTAGTAAATATTAAGCTACTCATTAACTGCCCAACAATTTCACTTTTGACAGTCTTCGCAAAGATACTTAAACTTGGTTTTTCAAACTTGGTTTTTCAGCTCTTGGATGTTGTAGGCAGGGCATGACTCAGTACAATGCCAATGTGCAACAGCTTTGCTTAGGAGGAAAGAAGGAGTAAGACAATTCAGTGGCTGCTAACTTTGAACTTTTAGGAAAGATATTACCTTGAACTGAAATTTCTATGGACAGATTTCAGTGAAGGAAACTTACCACTGAATGCTAAAGGATCATATATTAATTCAATATCTTTACTTTTTGAATATTAGAATTCAAAATGCAAGTAGCCTGGGATGCTCTACTGCTTTAAGACATAAAACTGTCACTGAGAGGATGTCTTTGTGTATTGACCTACTTTTATACCCTGTTACACAGATGCATCCCTTACTTTTGGCATACTAATGTCTTGAGCAAAATGCAGTTGCAGACATGATCTGAACAAGTTTGATAAAAACAGACTGACAGCTAGTTTCTCTGCACCTCTCCTGAATGCAATTAAAAAAAAAAAAAAAAAGATAAAAACCCCCAGATTTTCTGAGATGCATCAAATGTATTTTGGAGTTCTGATGACCTCAATTATGTGCAGCAGTTCACAAATTTAACATTCAGAGTACATCACATGAAAGTCAGGCAGTTACAGTGAAGGCCAAAACTTTTATGGTTAACTGGAAAAGAAGATCTGAATAGTAATTATATTAACAGGGCAACACTCTCTGCTCCTCAGTTTGGATGAGCAGATAAGAAAATTGTGTTATAAGCTTTCCCAATTATGTCACAAGCAGAGTATTGGGCAGATTTTTTTCTATATTTGTTTCTATTCAAACTAATTTTTAGATTATTAGAAACCAATAGCTTATCCCTTCTCCCAAAACCTACATGCAATAAGGAGCAAGTTAACTAGATGGTAACCCTAGCCATCAAAAACAGCTTGTCAGATGAATTTATAATTTAATTATTTATTTGTATTTTTGGGATTTATCAGGTGTATTGTGACTTAACTCCCCAGCTAGACTGGCTACCTGCACAATTTACAAACTCACTGGTGCATCCCAAGGAAGAGATGCCGCCTTTCTGGGTGGTCTCTGCCCTGACTCAGACAGCCACTGTCATTTCTGAGATAATGAAAGGGTTCACTGGCCCTAAAGTAGCCATCTAACAGTTAGACTTGCATATCTGAATTTTTTACACTGAAATAGTTTTACATTTAGTGTAGAGAAATACTAACCTCCAGAAAGTAATTTTATCCAACTCTCATAAGAAAGACAGGACACAGGAATCATCTCCTGAAGCTCTTTCACTCTATTGACTGCACAGAGCAAAGGGTGGGGAACAAGGCTTTGATACACAACTGTTAAAGGACTTTGGTTAGTATGGATGAATCCCACACAAACTGTTTTTGACTAATTATTAAACTTAAAATTAGAGACTTCATCTCTGCAGGAGATTTCCTGTGGCAGGAGTTTTCTTGGCAGACTGTTAATGTGTATATGGGTCACTAAGTTTTGCTTTGGGTAGTATTGCTGAGTATTTTAGTCTAAGTTAAACCTCTCTGAAGATAATTACTCAAAAAGTAAAATGTCACACAATCTGTGTAAGGAGAGAAAGCTGTGGTATGATAGCAGCATTTTTAGACATCATTCATAAAAGTGGCTTAGAAGGGAACATCTACATGTTCCTTCAGCTCCTACATTAGCCAACTAGTTCCTTTCCAGTTTCATGTATAAATATGCATATGAAACTGTAAATGACTCTTATAAGTCTACCTAGCTCTGACACCTTTCTCTAAGCAGCATTCTTCAATTGCAGCATTGGAGAGAAAATTTTATTTTTTAATTCGCATAAATAAATCTCCAGACGACCTTTTTGGAGATACCAAAAGAAGTCTAGAGGGCCACATGAAAGGAAGAATGTGAGATACAGGAGGAGTTGTGTATTGCATTTTGGCTCTGAGATTAAAGGAAAAAATCTGGAAAAGTGACAGGGAGATAACAAGGTTTCAGCTTTTGACTTTATTTTTTTTTTTAAGGAATCAAACTCTGGTACATGTTTGTGTCAAGATGTTTAACTCAGGAATTCTTAAAAAGGAGTATTTCAATTCCCTTCCCTCTATTTTATAAACAAAATTATTTGCTCAATTCAATCCTAGAATACTCAGTTTCTCTGAATTAAGTTTTTTGCAAAAACTTAGCAGTCCAAGAAAGGTTGGTCAGTCTTTCTTCAGAACATCCATATTAAGTTGTTGCCTATGTCAGCTTTTCAAGAGTTAAATCATGTGAGCTTGGGACCTGGTCCTGTATGTTTCATTGCTCAACTGGAGCTGTGAACCAAATGAAAGGTATATATGTGACTTACCAAAATGCTAAAGCTGCAGCAAGCACATAAAAGCAGGGAGAATTGCAGGGTCAGAGCTTTACTTATTAAATGAATCCCAGAAGACATTTTCTGTGGCTGTGTTAGCCACCTGTTGTGTTCAGGTTCCTGAATATAACACATTCCCTGTGAATAGGGAAGCTAAATCTCTTGTGTATTTGGTCTCCTTTGCATGTTTGCCCCCTATGAGGTAATTGGAGCAAGCATTAGCTGATCTGAACAGTAACAGTTTGCATTCATTTGCATCAGCACCTTTGTCTGCAGGGATGAAAGATGATGGGGATCTAAATAGGAGCTGAAAAGACTATCTGGAAACAAGCAAGGAAACACTGGAAAATTCATGCTGATGTTACTGTGGCAGGTTTCAGGAGCCTTCATATTGCTTATAAAGGCACCCATGGACAGTTTTTAAAGCGTTTATCTAGAAACTTTTTCTTTTTTATTAACACAGAAAAACCTAGGACAAGTTGCATCAGGGTGATGTTTAGAATAGCGAGGATGATACCTTTCTTAATGATAGTCAATTGAAATATGATTCCCAAGTAGAAATGGTTTCAGGAAGACCAGCCAAAATATACCCACTTGTTCAGGCATAAAGACTTTTTTAAAAATACATATTGTAAAAATTTTGTCCTCATTAAATGAATTTTTTAACCCACTAGAAGATTTGTCTGCTTTCAGATGGATTCTCCTTTAGCTTAACAGCTGTATTCACAATATTCAAATTTCTTGAAATGTGCAGTCTGCATAACAAAGATGTTTTTCTTCTTTCTTCTATTTATAATTTAGCATGACTATCCTACATTTAAGCCAATATAAGTTTTAATAAAGTCAGTGACTTCCTTGACCACGGCTAGAACAAGAGACTTTCAGAGCGTGCCCTCTGAATTTGGTTTGACATAGTTATTACACTGAAGGGCATTACTTGTCACTGTGTCCTTTCACACACCCAGACAAAAACATATTCTACTTTGTAATATTCCTAATATCAGCAGTACTGTCTTAGGTAATGATTGAAAGTCAGGTCTAATATTAACACACAGCTGTAGAGCACAAATACCTGACAGAATTTAATGAATATGTTATGGCTCTGAATCTTTTACCTTGACTTTGTGATTCTTCTGATGACTTGCAGTATCTCTTGAAGGACAGAAAATGATAGGATTTTTTTCCCCTGGTGATACTTAAGGTGCTATTTATTTTGATGTTATTTTACTGCAGAGAGGATTTGATGTTCACAGTAAGTGTCACAATCAAAGGCAAGCCAATAGCTCCTGGGATCATGTTGAGTTGCTGCCTTTTAACACTAGAGGGAAGTGTATGTAAAGGCACTAAGAATCATGCAGGCTGCACTTTGGTACTTTATTAGATAAAGAGCATTTTTTTTTAAAGGTTGAATATTTGGGAGCATAAATGTTGAAAGGCAAAACAGTATAATGTATGGGGCAGTGATTGAGACAACCTGAATCCTGTGAGCAGCCTTCTGGTGTTTTCTGGCCAGGCATTTTTCCTCCCTTTAATCTGTTTGGACTGCCCATTCTTTCAGGGCAGCAGGTTGTGCCAGTTTTGGAGTTGACAGAGAGCATCACGCACTCCCAGCTGCAAGAGCATACAACTGTCTTGAGAATAAGTAGTAATTTGAAAACAAGAAAGAATAGAAACGTTTATGGCTTATAGGATGCCATTCCTATAGCTGTCAGTCTTCAGACTCTTTTATGCACACAGTCAGTCCTAGAGCCTTCCCAGTACCATTAAGCACTTTGGGTATTTCCCCCTTTGCTATAGGGCATATAACAAACCTTTGCAACAGAGAGGAAAGACTGTTAACTGAGTGTTGTAAGGATGTTTACTCCATTTTATTTATTCTGGATTAGATGTGCCCTCTCCATTAAAAATAAAGTCTCAGCAAATTCACAGATTCACAGAATATTTTGAGATGGAAGGGACCTGCAGGAATCACCAACTCCAGCTTGTAAGTAAATGGCTCATACAGGGACTGAGTACAAAACCTTGATGTTATTAGCAGCATGTTCTGTAGAAGTATTAATCTCCTTTGCAGGGAAAACTTTACCCGATAAGTGCTATTCTTCATTTGTCTTGTCAGATCATGAGGCACAAGTCTCCATATAAAAAGAATCCCTTGGTGATGTTATGCTGACCCATGTGACTCCTGATCCACTGCCCACTTCAGCTAGAGGAGAGTCCCACGTCTTCACTGAGCCTTAGAATTGTACATTGATACACATAATCATATGGCTGGAGTGTCAGGTAAAGCTGGGGATTGAAAGGAAATCAGAAGAGACTTACATAGAGGAATAGCATTCAGGGTAAAGTTTAGCTGAGAATTATTTTCTAACTCTGGTCATCTGTATGATCATCTTTCTCATACCAGTATCTCAGCAGAGGAATTGTTCTTTCTGAAAATTTCTCACGGGAGAACTGTGAGTCAATAGACAGGTATAGCTTTTGGGGCATCCAATTAAACAGTGGTACTGCAGAAGAGGTTGTTACAGTTTGTGATAAATAATAACATTAAATAGTTGCACAGAATGTGCTTTAAAAAATTAAAGAACCTGACTTTGTTGTTTTATTAGCAGATAGCCATGAAAAATGTGAGGAAAGGAGCTATTTGTCATAGCTAAAGTGTAGCAAAATTATGTTATATCTTCACACACATTGAAAATGTTAAAATGGGTGGCCAGGTTATTCTATCAAAACACAAATTAGTGTCTGTCATAAAATCATCAACCCATTGAAAACACTTATGTCTCTGTCTTGTTTTTCTTTACATCTGTACAGCTTAGCTTTTGGTAACTGCTTCTTCTTCAGATCTTGTGCTATTTCTGTCCTGTCTCAAACTATGTACAAAATGCTCAGGGATTTATGCAATCCCACAACTCCTCATTCCAGTCTTACGTTACACATGGCTTCTCCAAATCCTCACTTTTTCAAATCCTCATGGGCTATGTTCCTTCCCCCAGATGTGTTTATACTGGACTTCACTCAACTTATGCCTGACCAGTGCTTTTTATCCCTTGGTAATTTTTAAAAAAACAATCCTATATTTTTAAAGCCATAATCCCATTAAATAATACCTTTTTTATTTTTTTTCATTTAATGTTGAAGAAAAAGTGAATTATTCAATTCCAATTGAATGGAAAAAAAGAAATTTTTTTTTTTCCTTGCAAAAAACCTAAAAATACAGTAATTTACTAATTCATGCTGGATGAAATACTCTGTTCAGTCAGCTCTTCCCCTCAATGTTTTCTTTCCAAGCACTTCTCACATTGGCAATAGAAACAAAGCTGGATTTACCATTGCTGAGGGAGCATAAGTATTTTATTCAGCTGCTGTCAAACTGGGTTTGATCAATTATTGATTTAGCCAGCTACTGGTTGTAATACTTGTTTCCAATGAATAAGCTGAAATTCAACTCTTTACTTGACGGAACTGAAAAGTTCATCTAGAACCCAATAGGTGCAAGCTGCTTGATGCCTCAAATATCTCATCTGCTCATATTACTCAGTGAAGAAAACTCACCCAAATTTCATAAGAATATTTACTGCATGATATTAATAAAATAGCATAATTTAAAAATCTGGGGGTTTATTTAGACATTTTCTGATTAGCAGATAAAATAATGAAGCATGGTGTTAGATTCACACAATCACTCGGTTGTGACAGTAAAGCTATAATCTAAGGGGCAGAGTAAACCTTTATGAGGACCCTTTATCATCATATTAAAGAAGTAAGAAAAGGTGATTCTGCTGGATTTGGTTTGACAGGAGAGGAATGACCAATATTTCCACCATTTGTAGATGAAAGAAAAAGCAGATCTCATAACCTTCTCAGAAAAAATCACATCATCTAAGGGACCCTTTTTTTCCACAACATCCAAGAGCTGAATGTGCATGGGACTGAAGAGTTTGGGGAAGTTTGGATGAGCATTTCAAACCTGGTAGTTCTTAAAATGTCCTTGTCCCTTGATTTTTTGATTCATTTAACCTGAAACCAGTGTGAATTCACATGTGCCTTTGTTTCAGGCCAGAATTTTAGTATATTCTGGCAATTTCAATTCATTGGTTTCACTTTACTATTTGGGTTTCATGATTTCCACAGGAAAAAAATGGACATCTCTCCGTATGACCATTGTGATTTGTTTTCATATCCCTTAAGTTTTCTTCTTTTCATCTGCCAGCCTATCTGTATAATTCTGCACTCTCCCCCCTCCACCTCCCAAGTACCCACCTTTTGAGGAAAAAGCAAAGGATAGGGGAAGAATGCAGGGAAATGCAGTATGGAGCGTTTTATGCCTATAGATTATGCATCAGAAATCATTAAGGTACAAGTGATTGAATTGACATTTTTAACCTTACTGGCATAAGACTACTTCATCTTCTTACATGACAGCATAGCCAAGGGCTGTAGTCCAAGGGCAGCTGAACTTACAGTTCCCAATTGTCTTGTCATGCTGAATGAAAGCAGCTCAAAAGCTTCTTCTCTCATAAATACCTTTTAGTTCTATTGAAAGCCATTTGGACTCTTTTCTTCTATTCCCACAAAGAGAAGATTTTTTTCAGTTTTCATTGGCCTGCAGGTCTCCCTTGATATTGCAATGGTGATTAGCTGAGGTGAACACCTGGATTTTTATTTATCTGAACACAGTAATTTCAGCTAACCAGAGGAGACAGAAAACTGAATATCATGTTAATGGAGAGTTTTCACTTCTGTAGTGTGTACACTTGATTTGATTTTTTGCACTTGTTTAAAGGATTATTATTTTTTCATTCATTGTAGTTTAATCAGAAAGTGAGAAGTGCTGCCATTTCCTGCTCTGGAAGTTCTAAAATATTTTAGGTGTCAGATGTTTTGCTTCCAGGAGTTATGACAAACATAAACACATTTATTTCAAATAACTAGTCAAGAGGCCTAGATTGGAAAATGCAAAGGAATCAAAACATAGCCATTTACTTATAGTCAAACTTGCATGCAGTTGCATACTCAAAGTGAAAAGATGGGTAACCCGCTAAAAAAGAGACACCTCTTCAGCTCTGTTTTGGCCAGAGATTCTTCTTCTAGCCCAGATGTAGCACAGGTACTCTTCTCTTTTCCTAAAGTTTGTCTCAAGTGTGTTCCTGCCAGGCTGATTTTACAGGCTGAAGTTTCTTTCTCCTACACTTTATGTATTTCTCTTGTCATTTAATGTATACTGAAAAACATGGCACTGTCAGGGCAAAGGGAGGCCAGCTAAGAGGTAAAACGATGCTGGTTGAAGAATCACTTGGAGAGGGATGGGGAAGTTGAAAGGGAGATTTTCCTTCCTTTATAAAGATTATTATTTTGTTTTTTTAAAAAGCTGCCTTTTTTCCTAAAAAACAAAAACAAAAACCAGTTTTTGTTACCATATACACTTTTCCCTAGGACTGAATTTGACTCCCCTCTCTCTCTGGAATTTTTCTATCATGACATGTGAACCTCCCTGCCTAGTGGGGCCTCTTGAGGGATACAGGGAATGATTGCTGTCACCCTGAGTATCTCCTGCCTCCCAGGTGGCGGTCCTGTGGAACTGGAGACACATGGACACAATTTTCCTCAGACAGACCAAAGATATTCTTTCCATGGGAAGACTTAAAGTGATGCGTCTTTCAAATGCTACCGTCATCCTGTCTGCTCTTTTCCAGTTTTCTTTGTAAGAGAGCCCTTCAAATGGGATGCTGGGCAGATGAAGGGCTAGCATTTCCATTTGAATTACTTGTACTCTTAGTGAGAGTGGCAGTCTGCAAATCTAAGCAAAAGGACTTGTTCTCTTCTGTTGTGTAACTCATTGGAGGAGAGAGATCCTTTTCGCAGAATCACATAATCATTCAAGTTGGAAATGATCTTTAAGATAATTCAGTCCAACTATAAACCTAAAAATTTTATCTCCAGCACAAAACCATGCCCCTAAGCACCATGTCAACAGGGCAGATTGGAGTTTCAGTAGCTAATTTTTTTCTCCATTAACTAGGCAAAAAATTTGGGCAGTTAATTTGCTTCTCGTCATCCGGACTAACATGAAGCCATATTGAAAGTCAAGACTCGAACTACTCAAATAGAATCCTATCTCTAATTTTCTTTTCCTGACTTAAAACTCTGAAACAGAAATGGCATTGCAGACAATAGGGCATCCTCTGCTGGCTCCCATCCTGTCAGAGGATGATGCCTGCTAGTGCTGAGTTCAGTGTGCCCACTTGGTCACAGAAGTACGGAGAGAGATGGATGCTGTATGAACTGTGCCATTATTTCATGGAATACAGTATCTTCATGGAACACAAAGAAAATACTACATTATGGAATCAGTCCAGTTATTTGTTGTTCTAGTGTCAAGGAATGCTCTTTAATATAAGGAGATCTAAGAAACTTACAGTAATTTCACGAATACAAGCCGCACCAATTTGACTAAGATTTTGCGCCTAAACCGGAAATGCGGCTAATAAACAGGAGCGGCTAATATGTGAATAATTTTCTGACATTTACAACCTCAGAAGCACCAGCCAGAGTGCAAACCCGAGCAGCTGCAAAGTCGGCATTTTGCAATTGTTACAAATCGCTACTCTGTTGCACCACGGGTGGAGCCTGGCTGCCTGCAGGCAGCACGGGGGGCGGGGAGAGAGGAGGGAGAGGTCTTTCCTTCCCTCCTCTGCCACAGCCCGGGGAAGAAACGGGGGGGCCCCACGCCGCCATTGCCGCGGCTCAGGGAGGAGGGGGGGGACACGGGCCGCCACTGCTGCGGCTTGGGGAGGCGGCGGGGTGCTCCGTCCCCGCCCGCCGCCGCCGCAGGAGCGGGGGGGCTCCGTCCCTGCCTGCCACCACAGGGCAGCGCCGGGCCGTGGTGACCGAGCCCAGTGGCAGAGGCGGCTGGCCCCCAGTGGTCCCGCCGAGCGGCAGCGCCGGGCTGGGCTACCTGGCCCCATCAACAGCCCCGAGCAGGCCGAGCCTGCACAGCCTTAGCTGAGCCAGTAAACCCCGCCCTGCCGCCGTTCTGTTACTATTTGGCAACTTTGTTGCACGCGGGTCCTCGCTGCAAACGACAGAGCGGCTTATACTCGGGTGCGGCTTATTTATGGACAAAAAACGAAATATTTGGCAACACCCCGAGATGTGGCTTATACTCAGTGCGGCTTGTATTCATGAATTTACTGTATTTTGGCTGGACTTCTAGCAAAAAAAAAAAAAAAAATTAAAAAATTCCAAAACCAAACCCAAAACAACAAAAAATTAAAAAGCAATTCCTGTTTTCTTCTACTACTTAGTATTCAGTTGTAGTCTTATTCAGCACAGCTGGTAGCATTTTCTTCCAGCCAGAATGACGTGACAGCCTATTGCTGAGCACTCAGATTTCAGGGCAGAGCTTTCGATACAGCCGTGTTTAAGTAATGAGATGGCTCCTGGGATACACATACAGGTTTTGTATCAGAGGGAACATCTGTAGATAATCCCTTCAAGTAAAAACTTGGGGTTTAGCTACTTTAGCAAGCAAATAAATGATATGAACTGTGTAACAGTCTTCCAGATGTGATGAATTGGTGACACAGCTGATTCAGCTGTAGGACATAAACTAGCACTTGCTACACTTCAGATTTTTCAAGAAGAAAATCTCTCGGAGACAAAACAAAAATTGATTGTGTGAAGCACATAATACCAACAGAAGTTTATTTTTATCATCATTTCTGTCCTTTAGGTATGCTGTTCCACAGTTTTTTCCTAGTACCCTGTAGTGATTGGTAGCAATACTGAATTCTAGTAAGTGTTTATGTCTAGCTACAGGTTGAATTATTTTAAGAGATTAATTTTCAATTTACTAATTATGGATGCAAGTAGCTGAAATTTTTGGATCATCCACATTTTTTGCTGTGCAGTAGCATGCTTGATCAGAAATTATTTTAGGGTACAACAGCTAATCGAGGACAGACTGGGATATTGCTGAGTTTCATGCTTTAAATGTTGAAATAACTTAAGAAAATTAAAAGTAGTAAATTTAAAAAGTAAATCCTTCAGATGGTGTTTCTCCACTCTGCTGTTTGGAATGCAATAATCAGCTGACATTCCTTTTATGATATATCATTCTGATATAAATGCTACAACCGACCAAACTTAAAAATTTGCATTAGGAAATATTCCATCAGTCCAGATATTCTATATTCTTGTACTGTGCTTAGAGCAGGTCTGAACTTTGTTATTGTTTTTCAGACAAAAACTGATTTGGGTTTTATCTGTAGATAAGATCTGCAAATTACTTACATTTGATGAGAATCTTTCTTTCTCTATCATCTTCCTTATTTACCAAAGTAGAATTATGTAATTAGATAAAAATCAGAGTAATTATATTAACCCCCCCTAAGTCTCTGTTCAGTTTTGTGTTTAGTCTGGAGTGTATTTTGGTTGATGAGAGTGCATTTACACAGAACAGGGTGAGACTTTCAGGGTCAACTTTCTGCAGAAATGGGGTCTGGGAAAGTGGTGTGGGATTTGGGCGCAAGCAGGGAAATCACCACCTGAGGCTGAGCTGAGTGCCACTGATGATGGTGAGGGGTTAACTCAGTCCACCTTCCTCTGTCGGGTGGGTGTTGTTAAAGAACAAATTTCCCAGGATAGCCTGTGGGTAATGGAAAAGGGGGAGAGTATAAAAGCAAAAAGGAGTAAGGCAAAATTTTGGAAGAATGGAACAAAAGGGTAGAAGACCTGGAGGTAAAGTAAAATCAAGAGTAAGTGATATTGCTAGCTTCAAGACCACAGGCAAAAGGAGCATTGATGAGTAGAAGATGAGAGGAAGGCCAGAAATATTAATCATGGTGACAGCTTGGATTATATTTTCAGACTATGTTCCTGCACTTTCTCACAGGCTGGTTCCTTTCTACACTGTCTTTTCTCTTTCCTCCTCTCTTACTCTCAAATAAGCTCAGCTGCAAGAGCTGGAAATGAAAATCAGTGAGATGAAACTGAAAAACTGCAATTTTACAGCCAGTAAAAGTACAAATGAAAAACTGTGTGCTAGTGCAGTATATAAAGTATCCTCTAAAAAGTTGCCCATTAATACAGAAAGATCAGCATCTGCAGAACAGTTTTTTGCATATTTATCTTGATTCATCATAACTTTTTTTTTCTTTTGCTGCTCACAAGGGAGGAATATGAGTAACTACATTTTTTACTATGGAAAGGTTTTTAAGTAATCATTCCTTGGAAAGGTAAATAGTACCAACAAGGAATGAATCCTAGTGATTCCAAGACTAACTTTTGTAACACTTCTAAAGTCCACAAAACTTTTAATAGAATTTTGCATTGTCCTGCTTGTCAAAGTAGTCTCTATAATAAAATGAAACTAGAAATGTGTTAGTGATACTCCTAAGCTAAAGTGGCCTTTGATCTATTTTTGCCTTTCAACAGATGTTATGTGTTGATTTCATAAAAATAAAGGTACAAACCAAATAAAATTGGCAATAGAGATTTCCCAGTATGGAAAAATTAAACATTCTTGTGTTCATTCTATTATTTATTCATTCATTCATTACTGCACAATTCATCCCCTGGAGAGAAAGAATAAGTTATGGCCTTTTGAATGGTTTAAATTATTGTTATCCATAAAGTCAAATGTTTTGTGCTGTGTGTCATTTTAAATGTGGCCATGCCAGGTATTGAAGAATTTTTTCATTAATACATAGGAATATGAAAATGACCAGATCATGAAGCCTGAAGGACAGCAGAATTTCTAAACCATAATTCTGATTAGAAATAGGCTGCATTAGTTCAAATGCCATATGGAATTCAGCTCAACTAGAATTAGTTATTTAAAGGTCTAAGCAAATCAGATAGATCTTCTTTATGATCATAGCCCAGAGAAAGTGTCCAAGTGGAAAGGCTTTTTTCACTGCTACTCTCCCTCATTAACTGCAGTGGGAACAGTGAGACTTGCTCTGATTAAACGAATTGGTTGCTAGGTCTAAATGCTACATGATCTTACGAAAAATGAACATGTCAGATAGCTACCAGGAATCAGCTTAGACAGAAGATTTGGCTATGTTATTTCAAGGCAATGAGATAGTACTGCAAAGGGAGTTAGTTGTATGATCTTTTGATCCTGGTTTAGTTGAGATTACAAAAGAAGGGAAATTAGGCAAGAGTGGTCACACTGAATTCAGTCAGGTACTTTTAAAGTGATTGCAGAATAGGGGGATGAAAGAATAAGTGGCAACAAGGGTATGATGTAGGAAAATAGTTGGGTTATCTTGGGCTCTGATTTAATTTACAGCAGAATGACTTGAGGTAGAACTGAAAATCCAAGATTGTTTTCAGTTTACATTTGCTTTACAGTCATACAGCACATATCACTTTGTCAGAGAGATTTATGGTGGCTTCCAGCCTTCCCATCCTTTTCCTGTTGACATCCTCAGCTGTAGATGACTAATTGGCAAAGGGGATAAGCTTTTCAGAATCTACAACTGCAAAAACATTTATCTCCCTACCTCTCCCTGCCCAAACAGGTCACAGTGAGCAACTTCCTTTTGGTGTTAAGATTATCTGGTTGAAAAAATCAACTATGCAAGAAGCCACCCAGCCAGTGAGCCCTACTTGCTCAAAACAAAGCTTTGAACAAGAAAATACAGAGCTATTGCCAAATGTTATTCCTTAAACTGATAGTGGGTAATGCACTGCACTTAGGTACTCTTCTTGCTTATGTCAGGCACATCAAAGTAAACCCCAAAATGGCATATAAGTATTTTTTCCAGTAGAGGAAAAACTCATGCTAGTCAATTTTCCTTCACCTAAAAAAGAAAACGAGGGAAATAGGCACTAAATAGAAACTTGCAGAGTTATAGCTGCAGGGAACATAGATTGATTGTCCGCTCAGTAATTAAAATCACATAATAAGTTTTCAGTCACCACCAAAGCAATTATTCAGACTTCAGAAAGTGCACATTAAAGGCTTGATAAAGTTTTTAGGTGACAATTGAATACATTGCTAAGGATCTTACACCCTAAAATGGATCCAATTAAAGATCACTGAACATCTATTTTCTCTTCACCAGCTGAATAAAGTAATCAATGAAAATTAATTTTAAAAAGTTCAAACAAATCTTCTTTTTCAGTTTGTTTTGTCTTTGCCAAATTAGAAAACAAGTGAGAAATAGTCATGTGTTTACTGAAGCATTACATTGGCCATAGCAGAATATTTGATTTTCTGACACTTAAAGGACAAATAATAAAATGAGGAGCTAGAATTAATGATATTTTAGTCATTGATTTCTCTTATCCAGTTTCTAAGGCCTAGGAAAATCCTCAGCAAGACCAAAGGCTTGTGTTCATTTCTCTGCTATATTTATCTCTGTTATACTTAGTAGATTTGAACCAGTATATCTAGGAAACTTCCCTGCATACATACATACCATGCTAGTATAAATAAGATCATTCTTCACTGAGGTGTCCTTCCTCTGTCTTCTTGGTCATATGTTGTTTCCTATTAATATCGAAAGACTCACTGGAGCAGGGACTGGAATGAAAATGTCCAACATCCTATGAGAGTACCCAGCAGATCAAGCTAGGTAGTGAAATAACTCACTCCTTCCCATGATGGTTCAATGAATTTTAAATAGTTTACACCGAACATAGCTGCACTAACAGACTGCTAGTACTTCATTGGTGTGTGCCAGATGTGAGTTCAGATCCCTTCAGGCAGAAAGGTTTGATCCCTGGTCTCTCAAGCAGTGAACAAGTGCCTGAGCTAGTGGATGAAAAGAAATGGTAATAACACCTTTCCCTCAAATATTTACTAATATTTGGACAAATTGGACCCAGTCCCTGAAGAATTTCTATTGGAAAAGCAATTTTTTAATGCAAAATTAGTTACATAAAAAATAAAAGCAAACATGAAACAATTGCATACAGGATGTCAAACGTCTTTTCTGTGTTGAAAATGTTTCATTTCAGGGCTCTACCTTGCAAAATGATTCACATGACTGCATATGAGTCTTCCTTTCTTCATCATCAAAGATCACTTCCCCAGTGCTGTGCAGCATCAGTACTCTGTATCAGCAATTATTTACTGTATGACTCCAGACCAGCAATGAAAATATTGAACAGTGCAGGACCAATTACTGTCCTGTGCAGGACTCCTGAAATATTCTTCTCTGACAAAAAGTCCAGTGAACTTCTTACTGCAGCATCCTGTAGGTTCCTCTGCCTAAATGCTATTTAAAATCTTTTGGTGGCCTGAAAAATTCCTTCTAACACACGTTTTTGTGTAAGACAAGCCTTTTTCACCAGGGCCTGATCAGCAGGGCTTTTGAGGCATCTAAACATAGAGGAAAAAGATGGAATAGACTTAACTATGCTAGAAAAGTGATTACTGCATTTCACCTCTGAGCTGTGTGGATGAAGCAGTGGGGGAGAAGCTGTGCTGTTGTAAACCATGGCATGACAGTTTTCCTCTTCCATCTCCATTTTTGTCACTTTGGCTTCACTTGTCATAAAATTATGTGGAGAATGGGGGAAATGAAGATCTAAAAATCCATCTACTTGTTATTATAAGGAGTTAGTTTGATTGTTGTGGGTCTGCCAAAGTGCAGAAGTGAGACAGAGACCATTTCAATTCTTTGCTCTGGTACACATGTACACATATACATGTACACATGTACCTCTCTAATATTACTCAAATTTCCCTAGAGGGAGTTCTCTGGTGCTGAGCAGAGGAAGGCTTGATGTGGCTGCATGGCATCAGTGAAAATCCAAAAATCCTCTACAAGAGATATTGCTGTACCTATGTTGCAGACACAGTGAAATTTCCCTGTTTTCTTTTTTCTTATTTTTATTTTTTTTCTTTTTAAAATTTTTTTTCTTCTGTTTGCCTTTGGGCATGCAGTATAAAATCCCAGAAACTCACAAGATCTGTGAGAATGTACCCAAACTGACAGGAGATATGATTTTGCCCTCTGGGATTTCTAGCTTTTCACATGTTACAATGTAAATTATGAGTAAACGAGAGAGCTTTTCAATTTTAAATTAAGGTATGGTAGGCCCAGTGGGAACTCTCAGTGGGTTCTGAGGTGTGATAGAAAGCAAGTTATCTGGTTATTTTGGGAGTTTTACTATTTGATGAAGAAGCAGAAAAGCCAGCTTCCAAGACAGAAATTACTCTGGAAATGGGAAAAGCTCATTTCCACTGGCTTTCTGAATCATATTCACTGAATAACAATGATGGAATGAGCAATGTCTGTCCAAAGTACAGTGGTACATCTTCCACATGTTTTTGCTAAAATTACTGTGAGAACTTCATATTTTTGATACTTTTAAAGAACTATAGTTACTAACAATCAAAGATAAACCAATAATGGTAGAGAGTTACTCCTATGGGCAGGTCAATTTCTGCAATATATTTCCTCAGACTGTAGAAAATGGAAATTATCATTCTTTAAGGAATAAGAGTCAATATAAGAAATGGAAAAGGAAAATGTGTTTCTGCTGATTTTAATCACCTTTGACATGTACACCTACACTGATTATATCCTAGGGGATATGTGACCTTCCTTCACACTTGAGTCTCAGAACTGGCAGGTAGGAGATTCTGGATGTTACTGGCTCTGTTTGTATCTGGATTGCATCCTGTTTCTATTATTCTGTGCAGCTACTTGATCCACAGGACAGCAGAATGGAATGCTGCCACCCTCCTCTCATGGTCTGCTTGCTGCAGATGCTGTCCATCTGTCTGTCCCACCAGCACAGCACACAGGGAGGCTGCATCCCAAAGTACCCTGAGGTGGGCAGGATGCTGCCCTCAGCAGGGAGCTGCATGCAGAAATAAAAACGTGGCCTGGTGGGCTCCAGTCCCCACAATTGTTCCTCACAAGATTGGACTTTAGACAACCTATTTGGTGCAAAGATAGATTAAATGGTTCAGATGGATGTCTCAAAGGAAAACAAGAGGAGGTAGGGGGCATAGGTGGATCGTACATCGCTGCAGACCAGCGCAAGAGAGGCTCAAAATTTGCATGTTAATAAAACCAAGAAAAAGCAGCTTGCTGCTCTGGAGATGTCACATACTACAAAAACCAGCCAGTCCATGGTGCTAATACTTGCTGTTAGTTTGGAAGACAGGAACAGACAGTGCAATGCAATGCTTACAAACACAACTATTTCTAGTGCAACACTGAGAAGTATCTTGCCTGGACATAGCTTGGTAACTCTATCCCCTAACAATAGTAGTGTTACAGTATTAAAAGGAGAAAAAAAAAGAAAAAAGGAGAAATAAAATCACAGGAATCGGACACTCACAGACTTGTACAAATTATTGTTTCATGTGAGGTAAATTCTCTCTGTTCCAAACAATAAAATCCCATTTTCAATTGAATTATAGTATTTTACAAATGCCATAAATGTGAATATGCTGGAAGCAGAGAAGTTTAAAGTACTGTTGTATACTTCAGTGATAAACAATTGTGGCAAACCTGCCAAGGTCCAGCACTTCAGAGTAGTTAGATAACAGAGAGCAGTGCCAAAGCAATAAAGTCAAATGCTCCATACTGATACTTCAAGCTTTATATGCATTTATGACAATACACACAGAGCAGTACCTCATCCATAGTAATGAATTTAGACAAAGTGACTGTTGGGGAGCCTACACTAGATGCAAGTGATGCTCTAAAAACAATCATAAAAAGCAATAACTTAACCAAATCCTATCTGTCCAACGATTCAGAAAAGATGACAACTTTTATGGGTTTACTAAATTAATAGGCCATTCTGATTTTTTCATTTTTTCTCATTTGCTTTCCTTCTCTCCCTTGCTATCAGCAGGGCAGTCAGGCCTGCAAGGCAGAGTATTCTTTACAAGGAGCTGAGCTGGGCAGTGAAAACATCATGCCAATCTGCATAGCTGTTTCTTTCACAGGATCAGAGAACAGTTAGGTTTGGAAGGAACTTCTAGAAATCATGTAGTCCAGCTACTGATGAGAGTTTGTACTTCAGTTACCTTGAGAGAGCTCGTAATTTGTTTCAGAAAACTGGGATTTCTTCCCTCTGATTACCTTTACAGAGGAGAAAATAACTTGTTTGTTTTGGGGTGTTTGGGAGGAATAATTTTGGGCTTAGATTTTTGGGGTTTTTTGTAATAAATTTACTCTTTCTACAACTCAGTGGGGTGAAATCTCTAAAGCCATACCAGGGCATAGCACATCATCTTTCACACAAAGCTGTCCAAGTCTCAGGTCGGTAATAGCCAGGAGAGTGAAAGCAGTGTTGCTTGAGCCAAATAGCTGAAAACATGCAGCTGAGTTCAGCTGTCCAAATGTGAGCAGGCTGTGCTCTTTGGCAGCTCACTACTGCAGTTGTGTCAGCTTTAACATACCATGATTTGAGTGGACAGGTAAAAATTGGATGTCACACTTGCCTAGGTTTGATCAACCCTGCTGGTAATGCACATGTTTGTTTTGCATGACAAAATAACAGGTTTGATGGATTAGCTGAAGGCAGACTTCAGGCAGTGTACCCTCTAAAGGATTTTGGATTTCAGCCTACAGACATTCCCAAACACTTTCCTCAACAAAGTCCATTTTGAAAGGTCCTGCAGGGATTGCTATGGAAGCTAAATAATATGAGAAAGTCCAATTACAGCACAGGCAGAACCAATCTTTGTCACTGCTATTACAGCCTGACTGCTAATTATCTGTTTTATGGACTTGCTATGGGGCACAATAGGGTACATAGATCTAGTCCTTAGTCTGCACCCACTCTGTCTCTTGCTGTAACATAGTCCCAGCAAGCTGGGACTCAATTTTTCTCACCTGTCAAACGGGGATAGCTATATTTGCCCTCTTGCCTGGTGAGTGTTATAAAGATTAACAGGTGTCTGTGCAGTGCTTCAGCATACAGGCCTGCCAGGAGTTGTTATTGTTCCCCATTTTGAAAATCCTATGTTTAGTATACTGGTTCTAGGTAAGAGGAACATTTTTATCTTTGTCATCCTATTTTCTCCCTCCCAGATGTTCTGAAGTTTCAGTCATGCAGTGATATGGAAAACCTTATGTGCTACTGGCTCTTCAATAAACCTGAAGGTGTTTGTTTGTTTGGTAGTCAAAGCAATGCAAGGGATTTTCATACTGTAGCTAGAATTGTCTTTATTTGTTTCCCAATGGGTTTCAGGAACTCATTAAATTCTTGTTAAAACTTTAAAGGAAAAATCAAATGTTTTAATGTCTTTTCTCCATTTTAATTCTAAGTCAAGGGCATTTTAATGTATAAAATGAAACTAATAATTCCTATGGAAAAATACTGGAAAATAACTGCTCTTAGTACCATTTGTGGTCCTCTTCCCTAAGAAAATACAGAAAAATAAAAGGGCATTAACCATGAAGATCATGTTACACAGAGAAGTATCTTTCAGAGAGACATGACCAGCCTAAGAACAGCTTCTGAGGAGGCTGATTTAGAAAAGCACAATGGAACAAAGAAACCAAAACATTAGCCTAGAAGGTTTTCAATTTCATTTGAGTAGCCCTTAAGCTATTGCATCTTTATAGTAATGAGTATGATTAGAAAAAATGAAAAAAACCCTTTTGCCTTAAAAAGGGTTAAAATATGTTAAACTGTTGGAGAACATCCAGTCAAAGGGCCATGAGGGGTCCCCTTGAGGGGAAGCTGTATGAGGATAAGCTGTGGTCACTTGGCTTGTTCAGCCTGGAGGAGACTGAGGGGAGACCTCATTGTGGTCTTCAACATCCTCACAAGGGGAAGGGGAGGGGCAGGCACTGATGTCTTCTCTCTGGTGACCACTGACAGAACCTGAGGGAATGGCCTGAAGCTGTGTCAGGGAGGTTTATGTTGGATATTAGAAAAAATGTCTTCAGCCAGAGGGTGTTTGGGCACTGGAACACCTCCCTAGGGAAGTGGGAAGCTCCAGTCACAGCTCCCCAGTCACAGCACCAGCCTAATAGAGCTCAAAAAGTGTTTGGATGATGCTTTCAGGCAGAGGGTGTGACTCTTGGCTTGTTCTGTGCAGGGCCAGGAGTTAGACTGAATTGTCCTGATGAGTCCCTTCCAGCTTAGTATATTCTGTGAATCTATGAGCCTTTAGTACCTAGAGCACAAGAGATATTAAAGCAACTCCTAGAATTACATAGTTGAGTTCTCTGAAAAGGAACACCCTTGGAAGAGTCCTTGCCATTGAATCCTCCTTTCTTCACCATCACAATCTCTGGCTTATGTAATATTTAATTTAATCACTTACTTTGTAAAAGAGCTGTCTTGAAACTTAGATCAAAGTCAGTATCACTAATTAAAAAATTTAGAAGTGTTGGCCTTTTGTTCTGTATCCCCTATCACTTTTGGATCCTCTGTCTCCGCAAGGTAGTGAAAATAGACATTCAGAAGTAAACATTAACCACAGAAGATCGTCATTCTCTTCTATTTTGTATATTAATATCCTCTTGTAGGATTTGGTGCTGTTTCTGCTGCATCAAAGAACAGGACTGGTCCCCTAAAGATGTAATCTATTTTTCCTTCATTGGTTATTTATTTTTGTGATCCAAGTGCAATTTTGGAGATGGATCTCCTGTAGAAAACAAATATTAGGCTTAAGATAAATTTATTCTCTATCCAGTACATATAAATCTAAAGTGTTGAGAATAAGTAAATTGTAAACAATCTATGTCCTTGGTAATGGACATAAAATGCTATTTATCAGTCTCCATGGTGCCAAAATGAGGTGCAATGCCAAAAAGGGTGTAAATATTACCATTTGTAGTGCCATTAAAATGGAAATTAGGGAATCAATCATGATTTGTTTTACAATCCATAATTTAGGTGAAACTTGTGGTACTGTTTGATGCTTCAGATTCAGATTTGACAGCCCCAAGATGATAACATACCATTTTTTATTGAATACTGTTAGGCCATGATGCTGTACGTGGAATTTACAAGGCATATTTTAAAGTGCAATGAAATGTAGACGTGCTCAAGATAGTAACTAATCTCTTATTTCAGCATTAAATAGCAGTCCTGGCCATTTGGGATAACTTTTCTTATAGTTCCCCCTTCATAATATCTCAGGACTTTGTAGTAGTTGATTAAGCAGCTTGACAACCATCTGTTTCATATGGTAAATTCTCTTCCTCATCCTCTTCCTTCAGTGCATGCAGTAAAAGCACTGATTTTTCATAGCAGGTTTTTTTTTTTTAAATATACTTCCAACTGCCAGCCGAAACCCAGCTGAGGAATGTGTCTTGCCTTTAGAGGGCACAAACATGGGGATGTTCTGCTGATCAAGAACCTGAGAATGAAATAAATGGCAAATTGCAGCCTTTTGTAACTGCACTTGGTTTTACATCTGATACCTAACAGACTTGGTCATGGATAAGGTTCTCATTAAAGCAAAAATATGTGGGAAAATGGTAAGAGAGGTATCAAAATTTAACTGTATTTCTTTTTCAAATTGTCGTTTTCATTGCTATTATGGAGTCTTTTGTTTACCATTTTTCTTCAATATTGCTGGTATTTTGGAAAATTATACTACTAAGCCAAGACACTTTTTCTTTCCTCAGACTTTCATGTAGATATAGTTTAGTATCTGCTGCATATTCCCACCTCCTACAGCAGGACAGGAAACGTGTTGAAACTATTTAAGAGAAGACAAGTTACATTTTTTGCTCAGTTAGAAACCTTCTGATTTCCATAAATGTGTGGGAGCACTCTGGACATAACTCTCACTTCTGACTTGCACTTATCCCTTTGCTGATTTTTTTTGTAATGGTTATAATTTACTTGACTTATATATTTATAGAAAGGAATAAATTGCCATTTCAGGCTTCAATTTGTCATGCCTGGTCTGATACTTCTCACAAAGTATAGAAACTCAGCCCTGTATTCTTCCTCCTTATCTCTTATATGAGGTTTGACCTCTTATTTTCTTTGCAAGGTCAGGTTGGATGGGGCGTTGAGCAACCTGGTCTAGTAGGAGATGTTCCTGCCCATGACAGGGGGCTGGAACTAGATGATCTTTCAGGTCTTTTCCAACCCAAGGCACTCTTTCATTCTGTGATTGTTTAACATAGAGGTTCTGACAAGTTCTCTGTATTGTTGGCAAGTGTTTAGTAATGCTTTGTACAATGAGACAGGTATCAGCAGTGTTACTGTTCTAGCAGAAACCACTCTTTTAAAACATCATGGGGTCACTGTTACATTGCTCTGGTCTCATCACATGCACTACTGAGTTAACCTTGAGTTCAAAAGCAGATTATCTTTCTCTGATGTTTCAACAGGAAGAGCTCCTAACTTAATGTGGTTTTCTCTATGTGTTCAGAACTGATATCGCTAATTCACTTTATACTATTGCATTATTTTATATTTCATACTCCTTTAATTATGTCTTTCTCTATGTAGGATACTTCTACCTTCCCTGCCTTGATGATACTTTCAGTATTGTGCCAGGGATGGATTTCATCAACATACAGTGTTTTATAGTCACTAATGTAAACAATGACTCCTTATGAACTGCACTGGTTACTTATTTTCTGCCAAATACCTCTCCCTTCAGTTCTACCCATTATCATTTACTGTTTATGCCATTCTCTTCCCTGACAAGACCCTGAGTCACCTACATCTCTGAAATCAGTTAGGTAAGACCTACTCGTTACAAACTGCCCCAAAATTTTGAACTCAAGAAATCAGCTTTAATGAGAATATGAACAATTAACTCCCAAAACCAGAAAAAATACAATGTACACAGGCAAGAGACATTAGTAAAAAAGTACTACTTGATATTTACCCAGTGCCCATTTGGTGCTTATGGAAAGCTCTTTCCTTTTGTGTTTGCCCTCAGTTAGGTCAATGACTTCTGAGTTGCAGGAAATTTCTCAATCATCTCTGGCTGACTGGAAAATCTTTCTGCCCCCTCTGACACCTCCCTGTCCTCTCATGTCCCTACAGGAACATTTGAGATTCTCAGCCTGAGTTCCAGCTCCCAGCTCTGCCTGTTTTCTCTCTCATTCCTTGGCCGTCTCTCAAAGCTGCTGACCTTCAGGCAAAGCTATTTGCCTCCAAGAGAAGGAGCAAGCCTCTGCTCTTCCCAGGTGTTATACCTTGCTTGCTCCCTCTGATGCCTTGAGAGGCTTCCTGAAACAGAGGCTAGACAGAGTTAAAGGAATAAAGTAGGTCTTTAAAAGGCCTTTAAAGGATACACCCTGGGCAGTTCAAGAGCCTGGCCGAGGCTACACCCAAGATGGATCCAAGATGGACACAATATGGACAACCAGTCACGAATTTTCACACTTTTATGTTTTGGTCCATTTACATCTTGGGGTTAATTGTCTAATTACAGCTTCAGGTTATGAAGTCCCATCCCCCTCATTTGATCTCTTCAACTCACCATTGTTTGTGCTTTTTGGGCCTGAAGTTGTCCTTGGTTCTCAAGCTGGAAAAGAATTGTTTTGTCTAACTACCTTGTGAAGAGAACTTATTAACACTTTATAGGAAGTTCAGAGTCCCACACCAAGCCAGCACAGTATCTGAGAAATATGAAAGCTAAAACTTAAGGCATCCACTCTTTTACTAGACTATACCATTAATGAAGAACCAGGAATTAAAACAAATCACACACAGTGATATTTCTAATGTATTCCTTATGGATACTTTATTAATCTCTAAATTTTCCAGCTTAACTAATGCTTACATATTTACAGAAGAATATTAAACATTTGTTAAAATCCAGATAAATGAGATATACTTCACTTAGTTTGGCCAAAGACCATCAAAGAAAGCTTCCAAGTCAATCTCTTAATAAGTCTCCTTAGCAAAATACATTGGATTTTGTCTCAGATACCTCTAATTTTTTAGTCATTCCTTCCTTCAAAGTCTGTTCTCCAGCTTGCTAGGTTGGAGTCTAGACTGAAATTGCTCACACTTTCCTAAATATAGATACCTCATTTGCTGCCTTCAATTATGCCGAAGGATTTGCTAAAATACTTGCTGTGGGATTTACAAATTCAGTACCAATTCTGAGCAAATTATCTCACTACCTGCCCTATGTTCATTATGTTTTTACTCTGCATCAGCGACAATTTCTAGTTTTAAAGATGCATTCTCATTATCTAGTTTCATTTTGCATTCGTTTTCTACATCATCAATCTTGGAAGCTAACCAAAGTATATTTAGCTTTGGACTACACAAATATTATATTGTGCTTTACCTTTTTAGCATTCTTGTGCCCCTGCTCTATAATAATTTATTTATACGGCTGGAAAAATTTTCTCCTTGCCCTCCTTCAAAAGCTGAAATAGCTTGATTATTTTTGGTTAATATCATAGCAAACTTTGCCTGGCTTATCCTTCAATATATAGATGTCTGTGTTCTTTTTTTGATTCTGTTCTTTTTTAAAAATATCCTTCTTATTCTCAGTTTGTTTTTTTTTCCCTAAATATTCCAGTGGATCAGGAAGATCTTTGTTCAAGGTTTTCATTCATTGTGAAATACACACTCTGGATCATGTTAGGTCCTTTGATATGTAGAAAAAGCACTTTCAAGGGTTTTTCTGTGCCTTTACTGGTTTGATTTTACTATGAAGTTTCTTTGAATTGTGAACACGGGTTATTGAAAAAAGTCTTAGCTACAGACTTACATTTATTTTTTTTGATTTTACTCAAACAGAATTAATGTTTTACTTCACAATCCAAGATTATTTTCTGCAAGTTTCTGAAATGTCTTATTTCTTAATAAAATCAAGTTTAAACAGCATCCTTTTTCTTATTACAGTGACTACAATGAAGGCATCTTCTGTCACACCCAAGGAAATATTTTCCAAGCTGTTTCTACTAACCTTCTCTCTGGAACATTTCTGGGTAGTAATTTTCTCTCTAATAACATTAAAGATTTCCTATCCATATCCAAAACACATGAAGAGATTCTCTGCCAGACGTCAGGCATCAATCCAGGGGAAGCTGTTTTATTGCCTTTGTTTTATTTCCTTGTAAAATATATGCCTTAGGAGATAAATGCAAAATAATTTTATTCCCACTTAGGGAATTTTGCCTGAGTGGAATTTAGCATTTGGTTTTGGGACACTATACAGAGCTTTGACTAACTCTGGGCTCTGCATCTCAGGGCAAAATGATTAATTTTACATGCATCTTAGGCACCTCATGTCTGAAATAGACTGGTACAGGCAGAGCAGAGAACGCATCCTGTATCTCATGAGTAGTGATGGTGAATACCTCTTTTCCCTCATGTTACTGGAGCAATAAACCAGCCTGAGAGTCAATCCAGTGATGATGTTGATGACATTGAGGGATACCCAATAATACTGGGTCAGGCAAATCCTAAAAGAGGATTTTATGTAAAGAACAAAGGGATACATTTCCTTTTCACTTTACTGAAACAAACATAGTCCTGTAAGTGACTATGTAATGAATGTGAACACCAGAACAGCTTTTGGAGTGAGGGGAGAGAAAACAAATGTAAATAACATGGAACTTTTTATTGCTGATTGCCTGTGTTAAGCCCTAACAGCATGTGATGCAATATTTGTCTTTCATCTAATTAAAGATGAATCAAAGCAAAAAACATTCTCTTAGTCATCCAAACCCACCCATTTTACACCCAATTTATCTCCTCTGGAGTGAAGTTCTGCCTGGTTTTTTTCTTGTGGTCAAGTTTACGAGAAGTTTAGTTGGTCTAAGTTACAGTAATTTCACGAATACAAGCCGCAGCAATTTGACAAAAATTTTGGTGGAAACCCGGAAGTGCGGCTAATAGTCGGGTGCGGCTAATATATTAATAATTTTCTGACATTTACAACCCCAGACATGCCAGCCAGAGTGCCGAGCCAAGCACCGGCCAGTAAAAGCCGGCATTTCGCAATTGTTACAGTGTTACCGTGTTGCCCTGGCTCCCTGCAGGCAGCACGGGGGGCGGGGAGAGAGGCGGGAGAGCTCTCTTCTTCCCTCCTCTGCCGCAGCCCAGGGGAGGGGGGGGGGGGGGCGCCGCCATTGCCGCGGCCCGGGGAGCCGACGGGGGGGGCCGCACCGCCATTGCCGCGGCTCCGGGAGCCGACGGGAACCCTGCGCAGCCATTGCCGCGGCCCGGGGAGGTGGGGGGAAGTGCGCGCCACCATTGCCGCGGCTCGGGGAGGAGGCGGGGTGCTTTGTCCGCGCCCACCGCCGGCGCCACGGGCGCAGGAAAGCTCCGTCCCCGCCCGCTGCCGCTGCCGTAGGAGCAGGGGAAGCTCCGTCCCTGCCTGCCACCGCGGGGCAGCGCCGACCCGGGGTGACCGAGCCCAGTGGCAGCGGCAGCCGGCCCCGAGCGGCAGCGCCGGGCTGGGCCACCTGGCCCCGTCAGCGGCCCCTAGCGGGCCGAGCCTGCACAGCCTTAGCTCAGCCAGTAAACCCCGCCCTCCCGCGGTTCTGTTACTAATTGCACGCGGGTCCTCGCTGCGAACGACAGAGCGGCTTATATTCGGGTGCGGCTTATCTATGGACAAAAACCGAAATATTTGCCAACACCCAGAGATGCGGCTTATAGTCAGTGCAGCTTGTATTCGTGAATTTACTGTAATTCTTCTACCACAGGGCTGATCTCTCCTATACCTGCAGAGTAAAACCCAACCACACGCTGCCATCTCTTCCCTTATGGCCCCAGTAGTGCCATGAATTCTGGGAGAGCCTTACCCAACTGAAATATCATTCCCTCAGTAAGTTGTGATTAATTCTCAAGTCCTTGACTGAGCAAACACTTTTATACCAGAGCCACCAACTCCCAACTGGCACCTGGGAAAGATTGGCTTGGATCTGATACTGCAAATGACTGCAGGAAGTAATTCCACCCCTGTTGGAGTCCTCTGCCTAGCTATTAGGTCCAATCTAATATGCTATAAATGTGTAAATGCAGTGCATGGTTAAGGTTGTTTGCTTAAATGTGATTATTTTGCTTTAAAGGGATATTCTTTATCACCCAAATTTGTGAGCACACATAGTTTGCATACAATAACATCTAAGATGCATGAAGATATTTCTAGGTGTTACTTAAAAAAAACAAAAAACCCCCCACGAAAAACCCCTCAAAAACAACAACAGCAACAAAACCCCAAACCCCAAAATAAAAAAAAAAAAAAAAAAATCAAATGCAAACCAAACAAAACCACACACAATTGAAATATTTAGAAAAGACACTCCGGGATTTTCTGGTCTTCATGCATCTTATGCCATCTTAGTGCATGTTCATAAGACAAAAATAATCTGAGGTGAGTAACTATCACTTCCTGCTAAAATATATGTTTTGCAAGATGTATACCCTGTGCACTAGGAATGAAATAAAATAAAAATATATGGACAGTACTAGGTAATATTTTCTTTGTTGCCAAAGAAGGACAGTACATGCATAAATTTGTTTTCTGGCTCTTTTAGAGAGCATTACAAATTTAGGACATGTTTCTGGTGCTGCTGTTGGCTGCTCCTTTCCTTGAAGTCTTCATGTCTTTTCATATCAGTTATTTTCTCTGTCTGTTAGATGCTAGGAAGCAGAATGTCTCCAGAGACAGTTTTCCTTCTTGACTATTTCTGTTTCAAAAAGTTTCCCTATGGTAAAGAAAATAAGAGATTTAGTAGCCAGGCTTTTAGTTTGCTGCTTGCCATAGTTCTGCTACCTTGAAGTACAGCTATACTCTGCTGGGGTGTTTGCTCTCTGTTTAAGTCCATTTTGAAGGGAAAGCTCTTGCAACCTCTAAAGGAGGTCACATCCAGTGCTTAGAATAAATGAGGGCACCTATATGCAAGGACTTTCCTTCAATGCAAAGTTCTTCTGTGACCAGCAATCGTGCTTTAATGACTTCCTGCATATCCTGTAAGTGACCTGGGGAAGCATTTTCACTCCTTAAGAAGACGTACAAGTTCTCTGTCAAGCAGCAGAGTTACTACCACTGACACAGCATGGTATGCTAAAAAAAATGCAGGCAGTTGTTACCTGGGATTTGTGCAGTGAAGGTGTGTGGCCACTACAACATGCTGCCCATGGCACTCAGTAGCTGTTGTTCCATAAACAGCCACCACAGTTAGAAAATGAACTTTTTCTTCTTGCTCTTTGCATTTATTCAGATGAATGTAGATGGCACAGATACTTTCTTTTTGACTGGAATTTTGAATGGATATACCAGAGATATTTGATTTAGAGAAGCATGCCAATAAATGCCACTTTCAGAAATGCCTTGGGACAGTGCAGAACAGAAATGATACAGAGTGGAGATGCCCAGCTTGAGTAGGAGGGTCCTAGTGCTGTGACAACTGGGGCAGATCTGAAAAGACAGTCTAGTTTTGAGTAATTTTCGGTTTACTTTGGATATAAGGAGTTTAGTGCTTGAAATGTCATTCCTTACAATGTAATACAATGTGATAATACATTGGGATATCTTTTACTTGTACATAAATACCTCCTTGTTGTTCTGGAATTGCTGGTGCTTGAAATGCAGGGAGCGATATGCCTTCCTGCTACTGAAAAAAATGTACCAGACTTTATTACAGGAATATGAGGTATTTCACACTTAATTACTATCAAGAATATCCCCAGATCAATAAAGATGTCTTTTTTTAGAACCATCTATTTTTTTTCACTTCTATTTTTTTTTTCAGAAGTCTGCATTGTCTTATTGGTACCCTGGCTGATCCAGTTAGCACTGTAATATAACACCTGAGTGTGTGGGGATGTTCATGCCATGGGTATTTGTCATTTTGAGAGTAGTTTCTGTTTGGTGGGGCTGGAGGTTCCCTCTGTCTGACCCTGCAAGCAATGAGGGGATATGGAAAGAAATGAACTAAAGATTTACTGTTGCTCTAGCAAATCAAAACTCCAGTGAAAAATAATGCAGAAGGGGTAGCTAGAGTTTTCTGATAACTCATACAGATTCATGGGGAAACCAAAGCCAATGAATTTAATCTCTTGGTTTGTGGGTGGTGAGGAGCCGAGCCAGGACAGCATGCAATGGCACACTCTGTAGCAAGAGGAGGAAGAGAAAGGATATTAATCTGGTCGCTGTTTCTATATCTGAAAATAGGCTGTTTAGTTTTGGGTGGGAATTTTTTGTTCTGTTTTGGGTTTTTGGTTTTTTTTATTGCCAAGGTTTTACATCTTATGAGTATTCAGACAGGCTGTGAGGATAGGTTATGTTATCGTGTCTGAGATGCAAATGCACAAATTCAGTTTGGATGAGTTAAAATAATTTCACAAGCCATGTTGCCATGTTGGTCTCTTCCCCTGTGTAGCTCTGTATTTGTCTGTGTTTTTGGAAGCAGTCATCAAATCACACACACACATTCACACACACACCCCTGACACACACACCCCTGACACACACACACAGACACACACGCAAACTCTGCAGATGTAGAAGCTGATTCGTTTGAAAAGGGAGAAAACAAAGTGCTACCAGTTTTAAATTTGCTAGTCACTACATTCCCCCTTCTTTCCAGGATGAAGGTCAGGTGAAAGATATACTCCAGGCACAAGGGAAGGTGCAAAACTCCAGGCTGCCAAGATTCAAATGTGTGGTGTCATCGTGAGTGTATATATAGATGCTCAAAAAAGGCATATCCTCCAAGTCTTCTCTGTTAAATTTCAAGAATTCAACTCCAATCCATCACTTTCATTGCACCCAGAAGCACAAAGTAGCTGACCCCAGGGGCAAGATTTATGTTAAAGACTCTAGGAGACCTAAAGTGAATTAACAATTTAAAGAGGGAAAGACACAGAGGTGAGTTGTGTGAACAAAGCCTGACTGCCTTACTGACCTTTGTTGCAGTGCTACCACTGAGTTAACAAGGAGCAATCCCATAATTTTTGTACTAGGAAAGAGGAATGCTATAAAGCACCTAAGCAAGTAGTCCAGAAAAGGCCAGAGGTATTGTGGTTTCTGACCTTAGAGCTGAAAGAGAGATCTTGATGTTTTAGAGGATGATCCACATATACCTCCCTGCAATTCCTTCAAAAATTGGTGTGGAGTAAGCCATGGAGGCAAGTCAGGTGGAAGGACGTTTGGATTTTGCCTTCTCAGCCTGAAGCAGGTGCTTGTCTGCACAGATGTGCCCAAACTGAAATACTTGTAATTCTGCAGAGGAGAGCACTGCTAAAACAAAAGTGTGTCTGTCATGATAGGCTCCCTTCAGAGGTATAGGCAAGAGTAGTTTGAAGACAGCAACTCCTCCATGTTGATTTTGTACATCTCCTTTAGACACAAAATTCCCATGTCAGCCACTTGCTTTTTTTTCTGAATAGAAATCTTTAAATATAATTCTGGCTGATGGTATTGAGAACTGAGACTAGAGATGCTTGGAAAAACAGCAGAGCCAATTTTGCTCTGCTGCATTTCAATGACAAGTGACTCTAGGGATGGAACTGAACATTTTGCCACAAAAGGCATCCTTGTAATCTAAGTACTTGTGACTTTTAAAAGATGGAAATTCTTCAAATAAAATGTATTTTCAATTTTCAAGATTTTATTCTAAATTAAAATACTCTTGACTAAAATTAAATAAGGTGTTGACAGAAACATAAAAGCGATTTTCTTTATGTTTTTCTCCCAGGAAATGAATCTACTTTCCAAACTTCCCATCATGGAATAGATTTTATTCTTATCTACACCCACCCAGATCTGCTGGTTCATGACTACAGGGATAGCTGCAGATACAGTTTAGCCCTCAGATTTAGAGTTAAGTCAGAGTCTGTTTCAAAGACGTGGTCAAAATCTCCCTTCAATTACCTTCACGCAAGTCTCCCCCTTTACAGAATAAATGATTTTTACTGCTTTGTGGGTTTTACCAAGCCCTGAGCATTATTGGGCTGTAGGTTTTAGGCTTTGAAATAGGTTACAGGATAAGAAATCATAAATATTCATTCTTTAGCAACAGCCTCTGAACAGCTTCCTCACTGCTGCTGGCTGGGGCTGCCTATAATCGCGTGCCGTCAGGCTCCCTGCCCTTTGCCCTCCTCACTCAATCAGGACAGGAAATGAGGTAAAATAATGAAGCAGGGCTTTAAAATATTGATTTCCATGTATGGGCTACACCATGTAGTATTACTTTCAAGAAAAATAGCTCTGAAAGAGGCATTTTCAGCAGAAGAAATGTCGCAGGTAAACTGTGGAAAAGCAGTTGCTTGTTGTGGGTTCCTAGACCAAGGGACGTGCTGAACCACACCATGGCACACTGTTGGAAAAAACAGAATATACAATTGCTGTATCTTAATCGACCTTCCTCAGGAAGCATTTAAAGATTACTTGCTGATAGAATGCAGCAATTAATATCTAGCCATGCTTTGCATTCAAATATGGATAGAATGGTCTGAAGGACGAGGGGACAGTATTTGAATATCGGGGAAGACTGTCATTGATCTTCTAATCTCTTGGGGATATTTAGCATACATAAGCTCAGAGAAAGTTGTTTTTGAAAGGGAATTGGAAATTATTGACTGCAATGAAAGACTTTTAAAACTGCTTTGCTAAAGCCACCTCTTCTCCTGTTTGGTTGGGGATTAAGTGTCCATCAGTTGTGCTCGAAAGGAGGGTTGCTAAGCACATACCACATGTACAACACATGGAAACATCCCTGTGAAGTACTGCATTGTAAAAGCAGACCCCACCACAGCAGTCCTTTCTCCTGTTTGCAACATTTTTTGTTGCTGTGGGCTGGACCATTTAAGGCCTTTTGCCTTAGAAATTATCATTATTGAGTTGCTGTGGAGCTACAGAAAGAAAAAGGAAAAAGTAGGAACTAATGAAAAACTCAGAAATAGCTAAAGTTTCTTTGAAACCAGAGAACTCAAGGACATATCCCTCTGCACTTTGAAATGTTACTTTTGCCGTGTCACAGGCAGAAAGGGAAACCCAGAGGGCTTTTCAGTACAGAACTAGACAGAATTGCCTTCAAAAGAGCAGAGTGCATAAGGAGACTTCTTCCTCCTCTTGACATGCTGTGAGCTACTGGCAGATTTCCTTTGTCTTTTCCAGCTTTTGCAAATTCAGACTGACCTTCAAATATTTTATTTTTATTCTGAATTTTGAATATATCTCCTAACACTGTGTTCTCCAACACAGTGCATCCATGATTAGAATCCTGACAAGTCACATTTAGTGCGAGTGTAAGAGCACACTGTCTGCCTCTGTCTCTCTGTGTTCATTATTTATTTCCCAGGAATTTTATAATTTAAAACTGCATTAAAAATACCCAAACAGTTCCCACCTACAAGACTACTCTTGACTGCCATGGTTTCAGACCTAATAGCAAAACAAATTTCTTCTGAATTCACATTTTTATCATTTGCAGTTTCACACATTCCTTTGCAGTCTCCAAACTCAACTCACAGACCAGCATACTCTATGGTTACATGACTCATGGCAATGAAATGTATGAAGTGTCCGTTTCAAAGAAGTTACCAGTTTCTAAAAACCCATACTGAGTCACAAGAACTACTGTTCTGAATAAATCAACACTTTAATAAATAGTAAAGCGGCAATGGAGAATCCACGTGGCTATTAAAGAAACACTGAGTAAAGTGTTTGCTGCACAGATTAAAACACAGTTACAACAAATTGTGAAACCACGCAATTTCAAGAATAGTCTCTATGAGAGCAGTCTCCTTGGATTCAGCGTGATGATTCACATGAGAAGGAGTTTGCAGAACAAGGCAGCTGCTGGAGTTGTTGCTAGCTACAAAATACCTAAGCATTCTGCATGCAAAATCCCATTGCAGAGGCGCCGTAAACTAACTATAGAAACTAGGAAACAGAAATGCATATTCAATTAAGAGTATGACAGTATGTTACTCCTTGAGGTTGTCTTTTGGTTGGTATGCTAACAGAATACAGGAGCTTTCTGAAGTTGTGAGCCGGGCTTGGTATAAAATCCTCACTCCTGTAATTGTGTGAACCCCAAATGACAAATTTAGTTTGCTATATTAGCAGCTATATGGCCTCACGGAATTGCCTAGTTGTTTAACTTGGCAATTGTACAAAATGTAGGAAGTACTGGTAGATTGAGTAGTATCTCAGTCTGCAGTGCTCTGCTGTTAAGTCCTTGCTCTGAAGAAATGTTCCCTGTATTTATCATCTTTATTTTCTTTTCAATTACAATGTGTGCATGCTAATGAGGCCCTGCTGTTTGTGATTTCCAGCCTGTCATCAAAAGCAAATGCCAGCAACAAGACTGTGCTCTGAAAAAGTTTCAAAAGCGAATGCTTTCATTTGGTCTCAGTTTCCTAAAGGCTTAGCATGACTTGTCTTCCTCACCTGTGGGCTGACCTCACAGAATTTTAACTTCTAACATATAAGGCAGTTTGGCTGGGTACTATCCCAAGTTCCTGTAAAGCCTACTGGATGCTGCTACAGGCATTGACACTTTTCTACAGCACACCCACATGATTTGCCCTGCATTGCATCAAGACTGCATATTCTCTAATTATCCTATTTTGTGTCTTTCTCTCCAGAGCCTCAGGGAATTGCATGGTTTCAGAGTAATGCATTATGGAATTTCTCATTTTACCACACCTAGGATTGCCTTTCTTCTCTAAAAGTAATAATAATAATAATAATAATAACAACAATAATATAAAGCAGTGATGATATTATTTCTAAATTATATACTATTTATGACTAATTACTTCATTGAGTGAAGGACTAACATCCTAGAAATCCTTCAGAATAGTTTTTGACAAGGAAACAAAACCGTAATGTCTTCAAAATTGTGTTTGTGTTTCTACTAAAATGAAATATGAAAGTAGGTGTTCTCAGTGCTGAGATGAATTAACAAAAAAGGTCACACACCAGAATCAGCAATCAATAAACTGGTCTAAATTTTAAGAAATCCTTATTTTATATACATTAAGGTTGTATCAGATCACTGTAGTAAGTGCAGTAAAAATAAGCTAATGATATTGTGCTTTTGCAAAAATCTTATTTCAGAGGATTTAAGTTTTAATAATCTTAATCTAGACGATTAAATGTGGGCATTGAAGCTCAAAGTCAAGGTCTATAGGACTATTTGGGTGTAAAATATGTGTAATTCATGCTTTTCAGATTTTAGTTTTACTCTGATCATTGCAGGATGTTAACAAAAATTTCTTTCTCTCTAAAATAATCGTTGTTCTAATAAATATGAATGTGATGGGGAAATGAAAAAAAAAACCATCAGAAAGAGACCATGTTGATCCAGTCTCTGCAGTGCTGCTATCATTAAAGATGAGGCAGCGCTGTAAAGAAACTCCAGCACTGCTAAATTGGACACATGATGATAGAATAAATGGGTCCCTATTTAGCAAAAATTATCAGAAAAAGTCATAGTTAAGTGGTTTTCACACAGAAGATTATCTTGGGAGGGCTTATTCTCTGCTCTTTTTTACCAGTTTGGTGCATCAGGTCTCCTTTACTGAATTCTTCATTCTGTTTTTGCTGTGTGAATTTGTAGTAAATCAATACTGATTTAACTAAAAGGATCAGAATTTTTCGTTAGTGAAACTTCTGATGTGCAACAAATGAGCATAGCTAGTGTCAAAACATCTGATGCAGGGGAGTCTTAGAGACAAGAAAGAAAGCGTTGCCTGATACTTTTAAAATAAATCTCCTTGTTACTTTTTCTTATACTGGCAATCATGGTGATCGCTATATTGAAGGGAAATCAAGGTTGCTCAGCATGAAAAATGGACATAGATGTCAGAGGTAAAAGCCTGTTTTTAATTTTGATGAAGATACTATATGCTATTGAATGTGAAGTAATTATATGAGGTATCTCAGTTATTTTATTTCCTGATGCCTTTTTTTCCTCCACATTTTTATCTTGTATACAAGTCCTAATTGATTACTATAAATATTTTCTAAAGCAGGTCCATAGCTAACTCACAAACTGCAGATTAGAATATGATCATTAACATTGGCTTGTTACAGTTAAATAAACACTTATGTCAGTGTGTACATTTTGTTTATCATGTTTACCACCGGCTAATGAGGGAAATGCATCCTCTGTTCTTGGTAGAGGTCACTGATTTGCAGGCAATGGTGGGTTATTAGAAACTTTGAAACCACAGATACAAAGAAACTTGGTCTTTCTAAATGGTAACTGCAGTGGTTATCATTCACTCCAGTTTACCTCGGATATAATTTGGGGTCTATATGTTGTTTCAGTTCTACTTCTCCATTTGAGCACAGCACAGAAAGTAACAGTGAAGGTTTTCAAGAAGTGCTTAGGGAATTTTGTACCAGATTTAGTTTTGATATTATGAAAAGGTTGTTCCCCCAAAGGGTGTTTGGGCACTGAACAGGCTCCCCAGGGCAGTGGTCACAGCCCCAGCCTGACAGAGCTCCAGAAGTGTTTGCACAATGTTCTCAGGCACAGGGTGTGACTGCTGGGGATGGTGCTGGGCAGGCAGGAGTTGGATTGGATAATCCATGTAAGGTCCTTTCAACTCAGCTAATTCTAAGATTCTGTGATTCAGTGATCACTTTCTTTCCAAGCACATTTTTTGTTTTCCTGAGTTTCAGCACTGAAACTTTATTATGAAGACCAGAGAGTTTAATTATTCAGTTCAAACCTACCAAACTTTCACCTCAAACTCTGCTAAGTTGATGCCAATCTAGAAAAACACTCATTTCTCTCTCTAACAGTTCAGATAATTTTGAAAGGTGCAAAGATCCATCCATGTGTTTATGCTGTGATTGGTTAGCAAGTGCTAGATTTTCCTGAATGAAATCTCATGTCCCATGGACTCTAAGTAGTCCTTCTTTTGGTGGATCTTTCCTGTGAAAAGTGCACACTACTGTGATAGGATGTTCAGGATAGAAAGCCTGCTTGCCTTATTCGTGTTGAATTTGTTGCTGAGACTTTTGGCTGCAAATAGAGATGTGTAAGAGCACAAAGGCTTAGAATAAACTCTGCCTGAAGATGATAGTCCTCAAGTGTAGGAGAGGGGAAATGAGCTACATTTGGCAAATGTCCACCCCTTAGTAAATGCATTGCAGAGAGGCACTTAGGGCTGGCGTATGGCAATGAGGGCAGAGTAAAGAAAGAGCCAGAGTGATGGTGGGTATTTATCACTGGCATTTCAGAAAAAGGTTTCTGTGAAATCTCCACAGTCCTTGACATTTTTATTATGGTTTCAAAGAGGTTGTTAAGCTAAACAAATTATAGGTTTTTTGAAGATATTTTTCTTCCCTTGTATGCTATCAAATCTTTTTCTATTTCTTTGTTTTAGATGAGCTTATACCCTTATACCCTGCCAGTCCTCTCAGTCCTCCCTTCTCCATGCCCAGATATTCTTAATGATGTTTAACATCTTTGCATCAGGAGGCTATTCAAGAACCTAACAGCAGCAGGCTTAATTTTCTTTTATTTTCAATATGCCTCAGATTCCCTTTCAAGACATCACAGTATTTCAGAATTATCTCTCTTGTTGTTTTTCTATGTAAAGAAAGAAACACAGAATTAAAAGCAGACTCAGAATAATTCTATTACTTAAGCAAACGCAAATTGTAAAACGTGCATTTATATTCTGCTTCTATGACAGTTTTCTGTATTCTAAAATACGACAATGTGGTTGATAGAGTACTCATAAATATCTAAATGCTTACTACTTGCAGTGATTTGCAAAATCTCCAGGTAGAAAATTCTCTTACCTTGTCATTTGATACTCTTCCCATACCACTGTTAAATTACAAGCTTCATTTGGAATAGAGGCCCACCTACCTACTGCTTTGATTTTTCTTATTAATAGCAAGCTAAAGTTCAGAGTGGAAAAAACATTGATTATCTTTGAGCACCCCAGGTTGGAGTGAGGCTGAGGTAACCTTGGAGTAAGAACAGTTATGGTGATGATCAGATGATGGTAATGAGCAACAAGGAGCTATAACTGAGGACTATAGAAAGACAAAGGAGTTAGCTAGCCTAGAGGAAGGGACCAAAAGCAGGAATGTGGTGTGGGGATATGACACGACACAACACCTTCCATGCTCTTGGAAAAGAATGCTCTGTGGAGGAAAAAAAATATATATTAAAAAAAAAACTGTAAAAAAAGTTCTGTCTATATTCCATTCCCCTCTAGGATCTTTTCACTTAGTTCAAAATAGACCATATTGACACTTGCTGTATTTAGTTCTTGATATATTGTGTCATTCTTGTATTTTTCACTCCATACAGTTCTTAAAATGAATGTCTATTTGTGTCAGAACATCTGAGGTCTTATATGACCTTTTCCTTCAGCTACTTCTCTTCCTAAGTCATAGCAAATCAGTATGTCTGGAAAATGGCATTTTGGAAGGGGGTCTGTTTAAGCAACAGGAGAGCTGGACTTGGTGAGTATGGTCTTGTGGTTCCTGTCCAAAATGAGAATAAGAAAATGCTGTATTGACTAAATTTACTGTGAAAAAATTGTAGATTTCTAGGTCTCAGACAAATGAAAGGCAATACAACTTCATGCCAGCTAACTGTGGAATAACTTTCCAGTTGATGTGGATAAAGCAATTAGACAAATTCATGGAGAGGAAATGCACATTGGGAACAATTACAAAGGTAACATTTTGGCTCAGAAATTTCCTAAGTCATAAATCACCGGAAGGGGGAAAATGCTCTGAAGAGCACTTAGTTTATTTGTAGTGTGTTGCTGTATTACTCTCCAGACACCAGCTAGTGCCACTGGGGAGCTGAGGTGGGTTGTTGAGCTGTAGGGTACAGCTCTTTTCATGTACTGGTGTGCATAAGAGTACTGCCTTGCCTTTGGGTGAAGTCACAGCTTCTGTTGAATTGGGAACTCTGTGGGAAATGTCAGTAATCCTGACATTTTGAGAGAAACATCACTTCCCATGTAACATGTCCCAGTGGGAGTTAGAAACTAGATTTCCTATAAATATTTTCTTACTGATTTGTGCCCTTCAGCAATAACCCTTGAAATATTTCCATCCTTTCCATGTGAAAGAATATTTTGTATTCTTCATTTTCATTGTTTCTGTGTTGCTTCATATCAACTCCATAGCAAGTAGTTATTTTTATTGTGCTAAGACAGCTGGTGGCCCAGCCAGTCCTGTATTCAGTCTCTCACTGCTCTTTGTCACAGAAGAATTTGAAAGGATCCCATCAGTAGGCAGTGACAGAAGTACATACTCTGGACAAACATCTACCTAGGTTCTCCTCTTTGTTATAAATAAGGTCATCCTTGAAAGAGGAGGATTTAAGCCCCCTTCAAAATATTTAGACATATTTTATAACTTTGGTATTGTAAGCTGTGCATCTTTGTTAACTGTATATTCAGACCAGCCTTCAGATTTTACTAAGAGCTTAAGTTTCTGTTATTTTCACTTCTCTCCTTGTCTCTTCTAATCTTTTCTGGAATGTTTACTTCCTTTGAATGGCAATATCTATCTTTTTTTTTTTCTTCTTATTTGCTTTATCCTGCCTAAGAAAGTGCTTGCATAAACAAAATAGAGACAGCTGATATTAGAAATTGTGTTTAAAGGAAAATCTTCCAAATGAGGAAATACAGCATCAATTTAACCCCAAAATGTCCCCAAGTAAAGAACCATATGTACAGTTGGAAGCAGGCAGTATTATTCAAGAAAAAGGCACTTTCCAGCATCTGTGGAATTACTGTTTTAACAAAAGTGAATTTATTTAATGCTTATATTAAAAGTTCTACATTATTTAGATATTTTATCTGTTGAAAAAGAAATATTTAAATTCATTATAGAATGTTTCTAAGAATAAATAGTTTTCCTTTTATACTGCATTTTTCTCTTTAATAGTTAAACAGAGACCAGTGTTCTGAGCAGGCTTTCAGATACATTTTTGAATATTGACATCATTCCATAAAATGTGTAAGTCGCATTAGAATTCATAGGTATTATCCATGCAAATGCTCATTGCAGGAGACAGATAGTATATCATACTGCTTCTATTTTTCTTTCCTGAAAAAAAAAAAAAAAAGAGACTAGAAGGAAAGGAACTAGAAAAGCTTATTCTTTGGTCAGTGCCACTCCATTTCACAGTATAAATGATAATAAATGCTAGAGGGTTATACTGGAGAGTTAATGAATGTATTCATAGTGCTGAAGTTTTTTAGAAAGCATCAAATTGGAGAAAATTGAGAACAGAGATTGATTTGTTCAGAAAAATGATCAAAGTTAAACCTTATTAAGTTAATACCCTCACTAAGAATGCACTCAAGAAACAGAAAGAGACAGAACTACATGGACATGGGATTCTCTGTATAAGATTACAAAAAGAAAGGAAGACGAGAAAATGTTCAGAATGAACCCAAAAAACCCCAATCTATTGATAAGTTTATATGTGATCAAAGCATGTGTTCAGGAGGACAGAAAAATGCCTTATCTCCAAGCGAGAACTCATTCATTCATGTCTCAATGCCATCAACCTTCCTGAACATAGAAGCCATTTAAATATGCATATGAATAATATAATCTTCCAGTTGGGTGCTTATGTTTTAAAATCAAAATCTGCATTAGAGCATGTGTTGACTGTGACATATAAATCGTTTTACTCCATGCAGCACAATCATTGACTCTTCTAAATATAGCAAGTATGGATTTTATTATGTAATGGAATAACATTTCCTAGCTGGGTGCTTAAGCCTTAAAACTGAAATCTGCATTTTCATGTTTGAAGGCTGACAGCTGCACAGGCTCCAGGAACTCAGGCTCATACCCTTGATATTGAGGCTTTGCACTAAATACTAGTACTGACAAGCTTTGGTGTTTATGCACTATCTCTGTGCTGTCAGTTCAGTGGCTGCCATGGCAAAGCAGCAGTCTCAGGCTGCTGCAGAGCTCCTTTAAAGCCACTACAGATTTCTGGCATGCAGGTGAGGGGGTGGTGGTAGGAAAGTGCTGTATGTGTGTGTATATCTATGTCTGTATCTGTGTCTATATATGTGGAGTATAGAGTGGAGAATTTTGCAAGGACCTTGCTGAAAAGCGGATGTGAACTGTTTGTCAGCTCCTTCCACAGAACTGATGCAGCTCAAATTTGGCAAGGAAAAGAGCTTAATGTATCAACACATAATTCTGTCTGCCATTTGCAGCTGAAATAAGCATGGTTCCAAGGGCAGGGAGTGCCATCTTCAACTAAATGCCTGTATTTGCTGTTTTGGTGGTTCAGAATTTGAAAATGCAAGGGGAAATTATTTCTTGCTTGCTTGAAAGGTTTAGGAGACCCTGTAAGAAGATTGGGGTGAAATTCAATACTCCCTGGAACATTCTGGTTTGAACCTGTTTATTATTTTGGCTGGCAGCCTGCTGAGAGGGAAACAAAGAGGCTTGTATTAGCCTTCTCCTATGTTCATTAATTTACCGTGGTCATAAGGACTCATTCCCAGACCTGTGCTCTCCTTTATCACCATCAAAAAGCACTAAATGGTCTGTCACTTTTCTTGTTATTTTTGCCTTTTCCTTCCCTTCCCTTCCCACTTACATCATAGTCAACCAGACACTGTAAAACTGGAGGACCTGAAAAAAATAAAACTAATTCCTTCCCATTTTTGACTCCATAAAGCAATAGGGATGTCAGCAGCCCTACTGGAAAGCTCATACAAGCCTCTGTTGCCTGGATTTGCAGCAGATATTCCTTTCCTCCAGTCAACAGGAACCAATCCAAGCAGGACAGTCCTGCAGAAACCATAGTAACTAAGGGGTTTTCAGGCTTCTTTATGTCCAGTCAAATACAACTCCATTTAAAAGACATTGGCTTGAAGCTGTGAATGCTGTCTCTGCCAGACTGAAGGGCTGTTCAGCTTGTCTCCCAGGAAGCCCTCAGAATGCAAACAGGGAACTTTTGAACTGTGAACTTCTACCTTCACCACCAGTTTGTATCTTGTTCTTTGGCATGAACAAAAAAAGCAGAATCATCTCAAAATCATGGAAAGTGATGTCCAGGCTACTAAGATAAGAGCTCTATATTTATTTCTGTCACATTTTTCTCACATTCCCAATGCTACATTTTGATCCATATTTAGGTTTTGGCAGATTGGAAGACGTATAACTAATGGACCATGACATTTTTGCAGGTGTAATTAAAAAGATAAAATGGATCCATGCAATGACATTTGATACTGATGATTATCAACCAGCAAAACAGGAAACCTTTCTGTTTCCTTAACATCTTTTCTCTTTCCTTCTAGCCTGGAAAAAACAAGTCCAAACTTACAGATCTCACCTTCATCACTTCTACATCTGGATAACAAGAGTTTATCTAGCAAATGCACCCTGCTCCTTTGTATATATGTGTGAATTGTCTGCAACACATATGTCTATAAATGTGCTCCTGTTTGTAGTTAGAAGGCAAATGCTGTGTGCAAACCCCTTGAAGCTTTGTCAGTTAATCACAAGTTACTCCTTGCCTTGTGGTTTTCCTCTGCTCATCCTGAGTATGAATACTAATATGCCTTCATTTGTCCTGAGAGTTTGGACGGCTGACGATTGTATAAAGAACATTTCTCAGACTATCAGTTTTATTTAATACTCTTTGCTGTGTTAATAATGAATTTTAGAGGGTTGGGAAAGTTTTTTATCTGTTTCTCATATCTGCAGTGATATCCTTAAGTCTAAGTATAAAGGTAGTGGAAGGAACTTTCAAAGAGAGAAAGCTGTTTTTCTTCTATTTCCCATTAATCCTTCTTTTCACTAAAGTTTTTTGAAAAAAAAAATTATGCTTTTGTTTTTTTTCTGAGGTTTCATATTCATTGTCATATCTTCCAAATTTCTTATAGGTATGTCTTTCATTCTACCACTCTCCTGAACAGCACATTTTACCAGGTACTCGGTGAGAACTTCTAGTTGGAAAATCTTTGCAAATCATAATTTATACACATCTGCTGGACCTTCTTCCATTGTACAAACACCATTGAAAATGACAATATGTGCATGAAAATCTACAGAGCAAATCTGAAAAAATAATTTCAAAGAGTCTTTTGGACTCCTATTTGTGGTATTCATCCTCCAGCCTGTATTGACACTGGGGATTGCCCCAGTCCAGATGCAGCACCTTGAACTTGGCCTTGGGGAATCTCATGAGTTTCACATGGGCTCTCTTCTTGAAATTGCCATATTTTGTTATCATTAAATGTTTCTATTTTAACAATTTTATATCTATATGAATTTGTAGTGCAGGTAGGTCCTGCTGCCCAATGAAACAACAGGTACCTAACATGGTACCAGTCTGATGCTGGTACCAGAACCATGCTGGGAGCCATTCTGGGGCTGCTTCCATTTCAGTGGACAGCACACAGAGCTCATCACTGGACCAAGCTCATTTTATTTTTCCTGTCAGCAAAAATTCTCCTCCAGATGATGAAAACAACAGGGAAAGGCAATAAGATTCTGATCAATATCTCAGTGCAATACCTCAAAATTCTCATCCCAGTGAGGAAGCATTTCAAAATGAAACATCCTAATAAAACTGTTTTTAAACCTGCAAAAATAAGAAGCACAAAATCCTGACAAAAGCACTTTTTTCGTTGAAACACTGAAACTCAGAGCAGGTATTTTTGAAGATCAGTTAGTAACTTTCTTCAAATATGTCATTACATTTTCCCTAGAAATTGCACAGTTCCTTTGGATCCATTCCAGTCCTTTTTTTGACCTACAAGGTAGGAAGTACTAGGCAGGTTTTACAACACAGTAGTGAGAGAAATATATGCTGATATTGGTTGTTTGAATACCACAAGGAGTCAGATAGAAAGGAACTTGGAAATTAAGTCTTGACATTTGCTCTGCAAATTTTTGCATATATTGTTGCTTTCCGAGATTGTTTGTACAATCTGATAAAGTCCAGCAGATGTATATAAGTAATGATGCGCAAAGATTTTTCCAACTAGAAGTGTTCATCTGAATGTGCTTACTGACCTGAGATCAGAGTTGAGCAAAGGAATTCAGCAAAAGCAGGGATGGGTGCAGCCACAATCCAAAGTGGAGAGCAAAAATCCCAAAGAGCTACTGCTTGTGAGAGGAAGGAGGAATTTGGAGTTCTGGAGTTGAGGATCCTAGTGGGTTGCTTCCAGCTCAGAATATTCTGTGACTCTGTGAGAAGGACTTGGGGATGCTGGTGGATGAAAAACTGGCTGTGAGCTGATAATTTGTGCTCACTGCCCATAAAGCCAAACATATCCTGGGTTCCATCAGAAGAAACATGGCCAGCAAGTTGAGGAAGGTGGTTCTCCCCCTCCACACTACTCTGTGAATGCAGTGTGCAGCTTTGGAGTCCCCAGCACAGGAAGGACATGGACCTGTTTGAGGGGGTCCAGAGCAGAGCCACAAACATGATCAGAGGGATGGAGCACCTCTCTGATGAAAACAGGCTGACAGCTGGGATTATTCAGTCTGGAGAATAAAAGGCTCTGGGGACACCTTATTGTGGCCTTTCAATATTTAAGGGAAGCATGAAAAAAAAGATGGGGACAAATATTTTAGTGGGTCTGGTTGCAGAAGGACAAGAAATAATAGTTTTAACATAGAGCTGATTCAAACAAGATATTAGAAGGAAATTTTTTACGATGATGATGGTGAAAATCTGGCACAGGTTGGCCACAGAGAGGGTAGATATCCTATCCCTGGAAATGTTCTAGGCCAGGCTGGGCTGAGCTCTAAGCAGTATAAAGTAGTTGAAGATAGATCTGCCCATGACAGGGAGGTTGTTTTAGATCATCTTTGAAGGTTCCTTCCAACCTGAACTCTTCTATGATTCCTCGATTTAAAAAGCATTATGAGGGGCTCAAGACAGGACAAACTCAAGGAGAAAAACTGTTGTTTTCATCACTGTCCTATACTGGTTTTCACTTTGCAATTGCACTATTACTTCATTTTTTTTGGTACAAGGGTATAGCTATCTCAGTAGCCCCAACTAAATGTTTATTTTTTAAAATTCCCAACAAATTTAATAAAAGTTTAAGCACTAAGCACATCAGCAGATTACTCCTGCAACTTTAATACCAACTGCTGTATACTTTCTGTTTGATATTCTGAAAACAACATGATTTATCATTTTTACTGGTTTATTACTTTAGAAGATCTACATTTTTCATTAATCAGTGTTTGAGCAAGACACTAATCATAAAAACATCTGTGACTAATATAAGAAAAATGGAAATAAGCACCTCTGTGATAAAGACCTGAAAAGGTCTTGGGATGCAAATAAAACAAACATAAGAAAAATCTGCATAATCTCCTACAGGCATTATAGAGGCAGAGAATTCAAATTTTCTCACATATTCTGACATGATGAGTATTAAAACTGTTCAAGACACTGCAGTATAGCTGGGTATTTACGAAACAAGGATCTGCAGTCTATAAATAATAATTTTTATTTTATATTAGTGCTTGTCAAAAAATCAAATTAAAACATCATTACCATTATTAAAATGTAATTAACAGGAAAATTTCCAATGTATATTAGGAAAAAAACTATTGATAGAACCCTTGCCAGCTAAACTATAGAAATTGAACCAGTGCTATAATCTGGACACAGGCAGTAAAAATCTTCTCAAGCAATCACAAGACAGTGTTAGCCAGTATAAGAGAAGACACCTCCTTAAACCTGTCCTCATTTGGCACTACTCTTGCAAACAGTTTGAAGCTCAAATTCCTTTAATTTATAATTATACTCTCAGCACTGTGATTAGTATGGCAACTGCAGGGACAGGCACTTCCCGAAGCTGTTTAGATACAAGGTGTAGGGGTATGGTATCTGTCATTCTCCACGGGCTATAGTTCATCTCTAACTCCAGGTCTCACTGGTGTAGTGGCTTCCTCAGCTGTTTATTGCTCTCTGAGTCTGATACTGAAAAATTCTACATGCTAAAGTTGAGTGTAAGCATATTAAGCAAGATACTGAGTAATGAGTTTCTAATTTATGTTGCTTGGATTCTAGAAAGCTTCAGCTCATGTCTAATTATATTTTTATCAGCTTTAGCTAAGTCACTAGGTTAACATCTACCTCCAGGTGATCAGTGCATACAACCAACTATGTTTTGTGCAAATAAAGGAGCACAAAGGAATGTATTTGTTGTCAAAAATTGTGCTTCAAATATTAAATGGCTTGTGATGACACAAGGGCAAAAGGCTGTCTGCCTGGATAGAGTTTCAGGCTAGTTTCTGAGTTTTGACAATTTCTTCTGAGAAATTCTACTCTCTACACAAGCCTATTTTTTCATTCTTAGTCCTGGTGTTCTTCCAGGATGCCCTTCTTTCCTGGATCTCAAAATGTCTCTGGGTTCCTTAATTTCACAGTATTGAGTGCAGCTTTGATCATCCTCCTACCTTATTCTTCAGTGTGACTCGTTTTCTCACTTCTTCGATTAGCTCACAAGTTCACTTACAATCCAGACCTTATACTGGAAGGATTTTGGCCACTCCAGTTCTTCAGCCTGTCATGTCCCACCTTTGGCTCTACCCCAGCTCCAGCCTAGCCAGGACCATGGCTGGACACCACTGGTGTGCTCCAGTTAAAAGACTGTTCCATACCAAATATAGGTCATGCCATATTACTGACCTTACACTGAAAGGTTTTGGGATTCACCACATTGAATCCATCAAATCTATCAAATTGAATCTGGAGCTGCTGTGCCATAGAGATTCCCAAATTCTGTCTTCAGCTGAAATCACTACCAGATTGTAACAACTTGAATTAAAGTTTAATGTGTCAGTGAGAATGAAACTTTGGTGTGCAAAAAAGCCTTTTTATTTGCATAGACATGACAAGAAACTAATTCAAGAGAAACCAAAAACAGTTAAGTATCTGTTGTTGAAACTCAGTAAAAATGTACCTTTCAATCATGTTTTGAGCAACACCAATAAACTTGCCTTCATGGTTAAAAGGAAAATAGCCTCCTATTATAAGGTTTTGAAAGTAATTATTAGACTCTGTTTTGAATAAATTAATTCTCTTTGAAAATTATAAGCACTTCCAACAATATGTTTTTATTCAGGAAAACTTGAATTGCAGTCTGGGTTTTGAAAAGTGGTGGGTAGAGGAGCACCATTTAGAATAACAGAAAACTAAAATAATCATTTATTTACTAAAGAAGCTATTACTGTAGCTTCAGACATTGAGCCATGTAAATTAAGATAGTAAAGGTACATATAACAATCTCCTCAGGATTTGTCTGAAAATTCATGTTATGTAGGGGATTCTACAATTAGCCTTATCCAGACATCCATCTGGATCTTTATCCAGGCTCACAGAACTTCAAGTTGATAAAATTGCTTGTACACTAATGATTCAGCCCTAATCTGCAATCTCAGCATGTACTGTAGGTGAAGAATAGCTGGGTTTGTGATGTGACTGGAAGAAGTCCAAAGAAAACTGCAGTTCCTCAGGAGCCCATGGCTGGCACTCAGTACTCTGTGTCTCTGCTGAACAAATAATACCCCAGCAAGGCAGAGCATAAAGCTCCACTGCTGGAGACACCTTTGGAAAAAATACTGACCTCTGGAACCCAGAGTGCAAATCTCCTAACAGCCTTGGCAGCAGCAAAGTGTCCAGCTACACATTTCAGCTGCCTAACACTCAGTCTTTCACCTCTCTTTTTTTTCAAAAGGTTGTTGCTCATGCTGATTTGTTTGAGGATAAAACTTACTGCTGTTTTAGTTACCTGCTATATTATTAAGTGAGGATTTATGAGAGGTTTTAATGTAAAAACAGGTGAATTGCTTCCAGCAAAGACCAGTCCTTCCAAAGAAACAAAGTGAGAAGTGTGTGGTATGTCCAAAGCAGAGGTTGTGCTGCAAGGAGGAGCAGCTGAGCTGAGCTGAACCACTCAGGGGCAAAGAGACCATAACTGGAATGATGAGTGGAAGAGAAAAGCATGAAATGATTGTACAGGAGCAGGTTGAAAGGATGGCAGAAGAGGATGCTGCTAGGAACAGCCTGGGAGGAGCCTGTGGTCATTAAAGATCATGGCCTCCCAGAGCCTGGCTAGGGACCTGCAGCTACGCAAACTCAAAGAATCCCAGAATTGTTAGGATTGGAAGAGAATTCTGGAGATCCTCTAGTCCAATCCCCTATCCAAAGCAGGGTCACCTAGAAGAGTTGACACAGACATTTTTACAGGTGGATTTTGGATGTCCCCAGACAGGGAGACTCCACCACCTCCGTGGGCAGCCTATTCCAGTGCTCTGTTATCCTCAGTGTGAAGAACTCCTTCCTTAAGTTGAAATGAAGCTTCTTGCATTCACTGGGAGCCACTGAAAAGAGTCTGGCACCATCCTCTTGGCACCTGCCTTTGAGATATTTATGTGCATTGATGAGATCCCCTCTCAGTCTTCTTCCCCAGACTACACAAGCCCTGCTCCCACAAGTCTTTCCTCACAAGAGAGATGCTCCAGCCCCCAAATCATCTTTGTGGCCTCTGCAGGACCTGCTCTGGCAGCTCCTTGTCTTTCCAGTACTGAGGAGCCCAGAACTGGACACACTCCAGGTGTGGGGCTGAGGAGAGGGACAGGATCAGCTCCTTCAACCTGCTGGCCACACTCCTCCCAGTGCACCCCAGGATACCACTGGCCCTCCTGGCTGCAAGGACACACTGCTGGCACACTGCCACTGAGACTCCCAGGTCCCTGTTAGCAGAGCTGCTCTTGTTATGTCAGTCCCCAGCCTGTCATTCCTCTCCCAGTGCATGACCCTGCACTTGCCCTTGTTGAACCTCATTAAATTTCTCTCCACCTAATTCTCCAGTTTGTGGACTACGTCACATTTTTGAGGTTTTTTCCCTTCCTGTTTTTTCAATTTTGTTTTGGTTTTATTTGTTATGTTGTGGATTTGGTGGGAGTTTTTGGTTTCTGGGGTTTTTGTTTTTTGTTTTGTTTTTTGTTTTTTGATTTGGTTTTTTTTTTGTCTTTTGTTGGTGGTGGTGGTGTATTTTGTTTGGTTTGTTTTTGGTGTTTTTTTGCTTTTTTTTTTTGTTTTGTTTAGGTTTTTTTGGGGTTTTTTTGCTTTGTTGGTTTATTTTTCCTACTTTTTATAAGAAAACCAGGACCACACAAATACACTTAAAACCACAAAAAATTTGCTAAGTCACTATAAAAGTTCATCAAAATTAAATGCTCAGAATTTAGGAAATTAGTTTGGAGGTATTTGTACAATGATCCCAAGGCGCATATGCAATAAGATTAAAGAGGATTGGTAGTTTTCCAGGATATGATTAACAAAGTAACTTCACGAACTGCTCATCTTTTAAAGACTGAAATGGATTGCAGAGCTTGATCAGACTGAATGGGACTAAGTTACGATGCAGCCAGGAATGTTTCCTGCCCTTTACACTGACAGGCTCATGGATTCTGGGATCAAACACCTGAAGCATGTGCAGCTGGCCAGCTGTGCAGCTTGTCTCAGTCCTACATGGCCAGGTCTCCTCACATCTGTCATTTCCCCATTTGCTCATGCCAGAATGTCCCATGTCTCTTTTTCAGGGTGCCCTGAGCCCCCACCCACAACCCACAAGTTTAAGTGGGAGGGTGTAGAAGTGTCTCTGCTGTGTAAATAAGAGTTGAACAGCTTCTGCTCCTGCTGCAGAGGCTTCCGGGAATAGTCTTGGGATCTCTTTTGGGATCATTGTGTTTTCAATGTCTTTATGGCTTTAATGTTAAGTGCATTTCCTGCATTGTAGATTTTCTCATTGGTTGGAATTTTGAAAACTCAAGTATTTTAGAAAGGTGAAGATATTTTGTTATTTAAAGTCTGACTTTTTAACCAGTTGCAGCTATGGCAGTCTTAAATGATCTCAAACTTCTCAATTTATTTCAGCTTTATCCAGTGCACAGGATAGATGGAAGCTACTTAATAAAACAGTACTTAATACTTGTTTTATGTTTAGCCATTTATTTTATGACCCCTTGGGAATTTATTGCATACTTCCATGAAGAGAAAATTAGTATGGTCAGGGGCTTTTCATCACTGAATCTAAATGTTTCACAGGAACTAAAGAGTGATTTTTTAATTATGTAAACATTTAATAGTTGATAACATCATGGCCATTGTCCATCTTTCATGTGTTTTGCTTTCTAATCCTTTTTAAAAATAACTAGTGCATGTGCTTCAGAATCCAATAGTTGCATTCATCACACTTTGCAAAATTTCATTAAGGAAAACTATTCAGCATAAAATAATAAATAGGTGATCAGACAACCTAAAAATTATGGTAAGCTTCCTACTACATAAATGTAAATCAAATGGTGCTAAAATCAGAATATTTTCAAGCAAAAGCTAACACAAGTGCTAACTGGGCTTAGAACATGCATGCATTGTGAAAAACAGTCCCTCAATAGACATTATAAAAAGTTTTGGAATTTTCCTTGTCTCCTTTTTGTCCCCTTTCCTGTACTGTAGAAAATAAACAGTCTTTTATGTCCAGGCAGGCCAGCCCATAACTCAAAAGCTGATGCTGTGTTGAGATTGATTTACATCTCTGTGTAGAGGCACGGTGAGGTACTGTATCTTAAAAGGTGGGTGATTGCCCTTGAGGGGACTTTCTACACAGCAGTGCAACAAAAACCAAACACATAAAAAGACCTTTACAATGCAAGTGACTGCAAACAATGATCACTCATTAAAATACTTAATTTCATTATTTTTTAATGTTGGGTGTTTTTTCCCCCAGACTCACAAACGGCCGGAAAAGAATGGTTGTTTAAATTTCCATAGGGTAAAAATCACTCAAGAATATAAGATACAATAAGTATACATTAAAGTAAGACAAAATTAGGAAAAGAAAGAGCTTTCATTCTTCTATAAGGCTTAAATTCCAAATTTAGGCAAGAAAAGGGAGAGAGTCATGGTTTGAAATAATCATAAAACAGTCTGGGATACTCAAGGTAGAATCAAGCCTGCTCCTCACTGGAGCTTTATCCAGCCTTCAGGAAACCCAGGTTCCTCTTCAGACCATGACCCAAACTGTTGTCTCCAGTGGGATAGTTTTTAGCCATGTTTTGAAAACAGATGAGCAGACTGTGTCTATAGATACCCAAGCTGTGGACCTACAGCTCTGTGTTTTATATTCAGATATGAGCAATCTGCTGCTGTCTTGACTCCTTATTTCAGCTCTGCTGAAGTTCAGCATCCCTCTGTCCAGTCATCAGTCTGTCTTCCAATTCCTCTTTGGGGTGAGGTTAGAAAGACGGTTGCCCATAAGCATCCAACCATTCTCCTTGTACAAGTACTAGTTAGACATTTCCAATCACATTTTCCAATGTGATTTTTTTCTTGCATTTATTTCTATATTATGGCAACCTTTAAGCAAAAATTTAAATACCTCAGTACCATATTCTTGTTTGTAAACAATTTGCAGCATATTGCAATTAATTATTTTCTTATTACAACCCTGCATATGTGTATATTTGTTTACTGCAGCATGAATTTACTGACAGCACCTTCCCTGAATCTTTGAAGTCAAAAAGTGATCTCTGCCCATGATTAGTTCACATTTTTGTAAACATTTTGCATTTATCTTAACATGGATTCTTTTGTTAATGTTTTCCATTAAACTATGTTAAATAATTCTGATATTCTTCATTTTGCCTGTTAGATTTGCCTAGTTAGACTCATCCTCATTAATTCTGTATTCTCTTTATCTCTTCCTCTTCTGTATTCCCTGTCTCTTCCAGGTCAGCAGTAAACATTCACCATCATGATTCCTTTAAGACTCACAGGGTATCTGCATTTTAACCTACTTCCCTTGCTTTCTCCTGAGCTATCATTGATCTTTTTGTGTCACCCGGCATCCTCAGCATCTCTCCTGCCACCTCCCAAGCAGCACGTTCATTAAGCTGTGTCGGCTGCTGACATGCAATGTGCTTTGCAGTGTACAGCCCCAGAGACCATCACATCCAGCTTTGGAAGCAGCACATCTCCAAGGCACACTTTTCTGCATTTGAGGCAGGATAAGGTGAAGGCAAGAACATTGCAAAAAGGAGTTACACAGTCCTCTGCAAAAACAAACAACACACACCAAACACCACCCCAGATCCTGAGTCACATGTGATTCCCCTTAAGTTAAGCAGCTTCCAGGACTGCCAGGAGCTCATTAAAGTCAGGGAACTGTGACAGCAAGAAGTGCTAGAGGTGAGCACAGCAAGGGGTAACCTGGAGAAATGAGCTCAGAGGTGGCTGAAGTGTGGACTGTTAATAGGCCTCTGATAAAGTGAGACATCACCTTGTAGTAAAACAGAACCAGTGTTGGTATAAATACTTGTATAATATTAGACTTGAAAAAATGTTCCGTAAGCACTCCATTTGAAAACCTGTTTCAGCTATTTAGTGTTTCTTTGGGCTTTTTGTGGGTTTTTTTGTCACTAGATGGTTTATTTTAAAATTTTGAATTTTTTTCTTACCAAACATTTGAACTTTCAATTAAAGAGGGTATTAAGTTGCTGACAATTAGCTTAATTAAAGTGAAAACTGAGAAGATCCTGTGAGTAAAGAATTTCCCTGGTGAGCCCTGTAAAACACAGGTTTAAAAGACAGGATTACAAGTAAGTATTCAAAACATCCAGGAAATGTAGCCTAGCAGGAAGTTTTGCACAGGTTACAGCTCTCATTTTAAAATCCTGCAAATCTTTGAAACCTGTTTAAATTAAGTTTATCAAAGCTAAACGAGAAGTCTTTGTTTGAAGGAAACAGAGTAGTAACGGAATGAAAAATCTGAGCCATGATCATCTCCTACTCTCTAATATGATGTCATTGAAGCAGATTAATACAAGCACTGTAGTTCACTGCACAGATCCAGGCAAGCTGCCTTGTTTGTTGTTGCTTGTGCTAATTTGTTTTTCTTATTTTAACTTAATACCAAGGCTGCAAGACAGCTGGTCAAATGACAGTGCTAACAAGACATCGCTCTGAAGAGTCAGTGGGAATTGATTACAGGAGTTTTCTTTGGTTTGTGTATACAAGTATTGACTATGCTGCTTGATTTGTCTGGTACAAGTGTCATGTACCTGTATGAATTATTATATTTTGGAGGGATCTTCTGTGAATACTACAGGTGACCTTTGTAAAAAGTCTTTTTGTTTTCTACAGAGATATTGTACAGAAAAAGCACTGAGAATGGCCTCTAGAAAAATCCTGATACACAAAGACACTTGTTTTGATCTCTGCATGAGTCTAAATAAATTGTTCAGGCTTTTCTAAAGGCTTTTGTGTCTAACTATTGTGTCATCATTTGCTCTCTACTATAAACTCTGCATCCCCTCTATTTCTCTCGCTCTGACTTGTGGGCTCTGAAGACATGATAGTTTTCAGCAGAGAAGTGTTATTAATGGAAGGTAATTTGGTGGACTACAATCTCCATCTGTATCTATTGCAGTAACCTTCATGTGTGCCACAGCATGCCCTGAAATTAATGTCACCTATAATATATTTCTAAATGTTAGACTGGGAGAAATTTTGTGTTTAGGGCACAGTGTGATCAATCTGGAACAAGTCCAAAAGAATTGGTATTACTTGGTGTGAGGAATTCTCTATTTCTGAGACAAGAGGGATTAGCTCATCTTGCACAGGTTTGGTTTATTCCATGAAAAATGTGAGTGGACAGCAATGTGAGTAGATAGCAATGATACTATATTTCCTGAGAGTATTTTGTGTACCAACTTCTACTGAAGCAAAATTTTGAAAACTGCTTATTTTTCAGGTCAACTGTAGGCATGACAGGGTATCAACAAACCCACAAAAAATGACAAATTACAAGAAAAATTAAAATCAGAGACACAATACTCCCAATGTATATTAAATATTACCTCAATTCAGCAATTTTCACCCATTATCAATATCAGAAAAATAAAACAACATATTATGAAGGCTACTTCAAATCTAGCAAAAACTAGGTTTTACACCTCACAGTATCTTAACATGCCATTGAGGTTTACAGACACTGAAGAAAGAAAAAATATTTGGTCCTTTTATTTTGCTTTTTTTTTGTTGTTGTTATTTTGCTTTGTTTTGTTTTGTTTCAAGATCTGAGGAGAAAAGAATTATTGAAGATGATGAAGTGATTCTTTTGGCCACCTAAATTTTTAAAGAATTCTACTTATTAAGGGTTATAAGCATCTTGGAGCATCACTGATTGATATGTAACTGACAGATAATTCAACAACTGGAACTGGAAATAAGTTCACCCACACTTCCACCCCAATGTTTTACTTGTAGTGTTTCACACCTCACACTGTGACTGTAATACATATGCTGAGCATACCATTCTGGACTTGATATTATTTAATGTGTAAGAGTGCTTTATCAAAGAATAATATGTCACTTAACTGCCTGCATGTCAAATTATTTTATTTATTAATTTTTTTTCTCAGTGGTATGGAAGTAAAATGTATGCTTTACTGTCATCCTTTCCCCACTGAGCATCTGATAACTGAAGAGTCACATAATGTTAGACATTCAATGGCAGTGTACAGCTTACACAAGGTAACAGAAACCATTCAGGTGACACTTTTTAATACCAGGTTTATATGGGTTTACTTCTGTTGCAAAAAAAAAAAAAAAAAGTGATGATCAGTTCCCACTGGAAAAAAACCTTGTTGAGATATTTTACGGGCACAGGATGCTAAGGCTTGGGAACTTGGAAGAAGAGAATGGATTTGGCAGCAATGGACCAAGTCAAGGTTCTGTTCCAGGCAGGCTGCAGGGGAGGTCAGAAGTTTGCCTTCATGACAGACCATTCCAGCTGGCTACAACCTTATAACCTCCATTCCTGCTGAGGAAATGAAGGAGGTAGAAGATTTGGGAATTAAGGTGTTTATAGATTTGTTCTTATTTTTCATTGCCTTACTCTTATTTAGTGGCAATAAATTAAATTAATTTCCCTAAATCAAGCCTGCTTTACCCATGATGGCAATTGCTGAGCAATCTCTCCCTGTCCTTACCTCGACCCATGAGCTTTTTGTTGTGTTTTCCTCCCTTTGTCCTGTTGAAAAAGGGAAGTGATAGAGTGGCTTGGTGGCCACCTGGGGCCAGATAAAGTCATCCCACTACAGTAGTTAGGTGTTTCATAATGCAGCACAATGTCTTCAATGTACTTAATGGTGGGTGTAGCTCTAACCTCTGTGCAAGACTGAGCACTTTGGCACCTAGAAATGTTTTGTTTGGTACAGAATGTGCTGCATTGTCTCACACTCTGATAAAGAGTTTGCTAGGCATCTTTTCTCTGTTGTAAAATAAGTGGAATTTAGAACATATTGCCAGTTATGCTTTAGTGAACCTATCTGCTTCATTGCCTCCTGGATGACTGTATTTTCCCTGTGGTAGTTTCCAGAGACCTGATTCTGACTAAGAGACTGCTGTATTACACTGTGTTATGTAGGGTGACATTTCCTACTGAGAGGAGGTGACATTTAAAGATCCCAGTCCTGCAGAAATTTACAATTGTGCTTGTTTTTTAGACCACTTAAGTGAGACTAACTTTGAAAAGTTAAAAAGGTGGAGAAGGCCCTGAGGAACAGAGTCTACTTCAGTAATTATTGAATAAAGTTCAAAAGTTGCAGTAGACAGTAACCTAGAGCAACAGATTGCCAGTAGTGGTAAAATAATTGTGCTGTGTCTGACTAATCTCAAAGTTTTGGAAGTCTGTGGAGCTGCTACTATTGGGAGAGGGCTCGAGTAGTGGGATGGTAAGCAGTGTTTTAGATGTACCAGGGCAGTACTTGTGAATCAAGTAAGAAATTCTCATGCTGCAAAAGTCCAAAATTATCAAAACTACCTAATACTTCTAAGACATTGGGAATAATACAGGTTTCCATGGCAAGATGGCACCAAGGCCTTTTCCACACTTTAATTTTATAATACTTTTTCCATGATTAGCTGCCACAGAAAAAGTTGAAAGATTTTTCTAAATACTTTGTTGTACCTTTTATCCTTTACTTCTGTCAGTCTCCCTCACAATTTTAATAAGTCACATCAGACATGAGAATGAGAGACAAACTTTATCTACTAATATATTTTGACAAATGGAAATGTGTCATTTTTCATTATAAATGTAGATGTCAACATCTCATGTTTGTTACCTTAGGATCTATTAAGCTCAGAAAACAGAAAGATTTCCAGATTTGCAAAGGTTTGATACATCTGTGATTAGCCCTCATGATTCATGGCATACCAGATGTGAAGTCTGTCCTCCATCCAAGTCATTGCCTCTGTTGCAATGCCTGCTAGTAATCTGTAATTAAAGGAGTTATTGAGAGAATTTGGGTAGCTGTTTCAAAACCAGAGTGTGGCTGGAAAAGTGCCATCAAATGCTTCTGTACTCTCTGTCCTGGGTTAAGAGACTGACTGAGTCTTAATTTCTCCCTGAGGTGAGTGTCTTCTGAACTGAAATCTGATGCTCTATCAGCTCAGTATGTTACGCTGGACATGCTCAGGCTAACCTGTCTTCCAGAAACTCTCAGATGAGGGGACACAAGTGCTTTTGTAGAAAGCATTATTGGAAAGAGAAATCTAAGGCAGTGACAGATAAGCTTGGTCTCTGTTGTGCTTCCTGGAGTTGAATATTGGCCCCTCAGTATCCAATATTTGTGTTAATTGGTGAGATTTCTGGAAGAAAAATAATGTGAATTATCTTTTTATTCTAGGATGTGTATTATCATGTAAAGAATTATCATGTAAAAATAGACATTTAATTTACTATTCTCTGACTTCATCTGTCATGTTGACACTCCCAAGTTCCCTACAAGTTCTTGTTATAGCAAAAGGTGACCATACAAGTAAGAATTTGTTACATGTCATTGGTATGTAATGCATCACATGAATCATATCTGGTTTCCTACATGGCATTGAAAATTGGTGATTTATTTTGGTCACATTTACTCTTTTTAACTTTTAGGTTATATATTGACAGGAAAGATTTCCCTTATGTAGCAGATAGTACAATACTAGCTGAAATCATAGGTAAAAGCTTGTAAAATTTGTCTTGGATTAACTTCCTAACAAGAACAGTATAAGACAGATTTTAGGTTGGGTAAGCATTCCTTTTGACCCAGTGATTATTCACTGCTCTCTGAGCAAAGGACTAAAATGAGTTTGAAAAAAAATGTTAAGCCTGAAATAGAAGTGGGTCCAGCCTCAAATAGAAGTGGGTCCAAACATCACAATTCTGAAATATGTTAGAGGAATTACCACTGACACATAACTTTCTAACCAGAATGGCCAGAGATTAATTAGGTATGAATCTGTATGTACTAAATAGTTGAAGTAGATTTCTAATTCAGCAAAGTTTAAAGAAAGATCTCTAAAAAGCAGTAGTAGACACTGTTCCCAGTAAATATCCAGTGAATAAGTTTTGGTGAGGGCAGTCTACCTTGTGGCTTCCCAATGAGACATGGAATTTTTATATATCCCTTATATTCAGAACTAGCAAAGGACCAAGGCTTTAGTTTATTCTGTGCTACAATAAGATTCCTATATGCATGGCACTTGCAATTCTTCCTGAAGAGCTCTTTGTTGAACTCTTATAGTGTTACTGCTCTTTACAACTGCCAGGCCTTTTGAAGGCAAATAATATGGAATGAACTACAGCAGAAGCATGAGTCAGCTGTAGTGATGTATTTGAAGAAAAGATTTGTTGACAACCAGAACAAATGACCACATCAGTCTTGGCATTTTATATCAGCTCAACAGCATTAAGTTCCAAAGCCTTACAAATTGGGCAAGGGTAAGTGTGGTGGTTGTCATGGCCACCATTTTGGACAGTGTTGGTTGCTCCCTGACAGATGCTGGTAAAGCAGCAGGAGACCATCTTATTAATTTTAATAGCTCTGCACATCTTAGCACACTTTATGCAGAGTTGTAGAGACTGGTGTGTTGAGCTCAATCCTGCTCTTGTAAAAACCTATGGAAGAAATGGGTACTTTGAATGTAAAATTCTATTATTATTATTTTTCCTATTATATTTTGTAATGATGCTTATATTTTGGTAATTTTCCAAGGATTTCCTTTTTAATTCCAGTTGTGGTGCCTTTTGTTTGTATGATGGATGGTTAATCTTTCCTCTTGTTAAAGAAGAGGTAATCTTTAAAGTCAGGTGGATGCCTGTGGGTTTATTATTTGGAGGATGTTCCCCTCCTGGGGGTATTATTAAGATCATATAGAATCTGTATTTTCTGGATTCTTACTTGAAAAATTTGTAAGTACAATAGATTCTACACCATTATCCCTATACTTAGGTGGTTAACACAGCTTCACCAGTTCTCCAGATGAAATTTCTAATTCCTAATGCTCAAAAGTAATTTTTTATTATTATCTTCCCTTGCTCTTCTAACCACAGTGGTTTTAAATTCCTACCTGACCATGGTCCAGTTTCAACAGAAAATTAAGGTCATGTCCTACATGGATTTGAATCCCTCCAGGCAAGGGGTCACCATCTCCTGAGGTGAGTGCTCCAGCCAGTCAGCCCTTATAGGAAAGGTGGGCACCAGTGTGACCTACAGGTTTGTCTTGTGAAAATCAAGGAAAATCATCAATGCCTTGGCATTCTGCACCACCACACACACCTTGGAGACGTGGCCAGCTGGGGACCTGAGCTCTGAGTACAGCAGCTGCTTAACTCTGGTGCTGCCTCCTGGTTGACAGTTCAGAGGTGTCTGATTTTCTGTACTGGCTGAAAGGGAGAAGTATCAGAAGAATGGGGGTTTCTCTTTAAACTTGTGATGCCTTTTCTCTCACATGCTCATCAGTCACACCCCTCTGTTGATGGATGAAGTTTGTATTTCCACCTTTAGATTTTAGATTTTGTAGTGTATAAAGTATTAAAAAGAAGGTAATGGGAAAAGGGAATCTTCAAATTTCATTTTAATGAAACCTACTGCTTTTCCCATCTCTTCCCACTGCCAATGGCATCTGTGGCCTCTTATAACCTTGTTTACTTCTTATTTTGACAAGTGCTCTCTGCTTTGCCAATCAGCTTCTCTTTAGCTGTCTGCTTTTTCAGTTTAATGGAAAGTCAGCCTGCTATGTGGAGATCATTAAATCTGTTCTTTCTTATGTTTCTTCTCCCTCCACTCCCCCCATTTCTTTGACACGAGAGAACTTTGCAGAAGGCTTTTGCAAAAGCATCAAAAATTCAACCAATTTATTTACTTGTTTATAAAAATTCAAATAAAAAGAATATGTTCTATATGGTAGCTTAAAATGATCTTAATGGTAAAGAAATGTATGCAGACATCTCCCCCTCCCAAAGTGCTTTCAAGACTCTGTAGTCTGTGAACTTGATGGTTGCCAAGGTGAATGTTTGTCACCTTCTATATAATTTTTCCCCCTTTGATTTTATATGTTCTTTTGCAGCTGTTAGATTTCTGCATCTTCTCTGTCATAGACATCATGGGAATCAACATAACCCTTTGATGACTTGCTTCCTACTCTTTAAAATTCAGAGCTACATGATTCTTTTTCATTAATGGTAATTTCTTAAGTGACTATGAATATTAAGTCCTGTAACAAGCCACCTTTAAGAATAGCTACATTAATCCAAAATCATGCCTTTGTTTACTTCTTAAATTGTATTTTTTTTAAATTCCTTAACTAAAGTCTATTTCTAATACTTTGAACTTTACAGTAAAATGACATCTACAAGGAAAGGCAAACTTAATTGCCTTGACATAGACTGCTAGGGCTCAACATTAAGAGCTCTAGCAACTCAGCTCATGCTTACTCCAACATAAGTTGGGAGCTCAAGCTGTCATTTAAAACTGCAGTCCAAAATCCCAGGCAGCTCAATAGCTCTACTGAGTGTTCATGTTATTTGAGACACATTTAAAACCTGATCTTACATGCACCAGGGAGTCAATAGGAAACTTTAATGAAACTTGAGTGCCCAGAGATGTAGAAGTAAGCATATATAGAAGGATATGCAGGATTAGAGTGTGTTGCAAGTGCACAAGGGAGATTTTGAGTATCAAATTCTGATTTGTTTCCTATTCTTGTTTGCTCTATTCCCACTATACCATACACAGGTGCAAGCTGAAAATTCTCCAAGAAACTACAGTTCAGCTGAAATTTGAATTCTCTAAATTCAAAATATTTCATTTTATTATTTTTACATATGCCTTTTTATATAATGGGAAATGTAATCAGCAGGCTGGTTTGGTTGTAATGTGATTATTTGTCATATTAAACCTGAATGATTCATTTTGGGACAGGTGTCTGCCTCATAAATTTTGGATCTGTTTCTTGAAATATATTTTCCTGATTGACTTGATTGAGACCCAGATTTGAAATTCACTTTTTAACATCTAAGTTAAGTATTACTATCTCTGCAGCTCTTGTCTGCTCCAGGACAAGGGAAGGATTCTACCTTTTCTTTCTCCTCTTTTACTTTCATTTCTTACCTTATTGAGACAGAACACGTATTAACAAATTGAATTTAGTTTTGCATGAAATCTCATTTTCCATTTGTAGTTTGACAAGCAACACATGATCTGCGTTTCTCACTTACCTGAACTCTTCATGCAATTCCCCAGTGACTTTGGCATCTACACAAGGAATGCAACATAAAGTGGAGTTATGTCTTAGTTTGGGGTTTTTGTGTTTGTTTATTTGTTTGTTTTGTTTTGGTTTTGTTTTGGGGGGGGGGGGTTTGGCTTTTTTTGTTTTGTTTTGGGTTGTGGGTTTTTTTGTTGTTGTTGTTTTTTCTTTTTTTTTTTTTTTTGCATAGCATTAGCATTCAGGTTCAGCCTGACTATGCTAGCTTTTGCTCTTGACCTGTTCAGACATATAAAACCCTTCAAGCCTTCCCATTGAAATTTTTTGTAGGCTCAGGCAATATTTGTTTATCACAAACCTTTATAATATGAACATGAATGTAGTGTTTTAGTGCTGCCTTTTTTTTCCTTTTTTTTTTGAAACAAATCTTCACAGTGAAGAGGGAATTCATTAACATCTTAAGGTGATTTTTTTTTCCGTTTGATTAGGAGTTTGTCCCATGCTTTGCTTTCTGACTGTAAGGAGTAGTTGGGTCCTGGGACAGTGCAGATCAAGTTTCTCAAGACAGGACAAACAGAAATGAAGCTTAAACTTGATTCTGTTCTTGTGATGCTTGTACATCTCCAGCGTGCTTGCTGCGTTCCTATGGCACCTCCAAGCAAGCTTAAACTTGTGCCCCTTTTTATCTATAGCACAAGGATACATAGCAGGGATTTGGGGTGGTGCAACAGTATTTCAGACCCCACATTACTTACCTCAAAGTTTCAAGGGGAAAAAAGGATTCAAAGTAGAGCAGTAGAACTTTTACATGCTACAAATCACTTCCTGGTGTCTAGTTAGCTAGATTTTTTTTCTGCTATCCTTTTGACTACAGAAAGTTAAAAAGCAGAGGGTTGTTTCTCTTGTCATCACCTAAAGGTTTCTCCCACCTCATTTCTCATTGCTTTCTGAAGCAGAAGGGAAAATAAGGTTTTCTTGTGTTCTTTCTACTTTTTTCTTCTCTCTTGAAATATTTTTCCTGTTCTCCCAAATTTTGAATTTTGGGAATAAATGATAAATGAAGAAATCACTGCAAAGTTCTTCAGAAGCAGATTAAGATGCATGTAAAGAACTTTCAAACACCATCTTCCTCTCTATATAAACAGTGCTACACCTCCTAAAAACCTGTCTCTTCAAGTTAGAGAAGGCTGAACACAGATGTATAGGAGCTACTGTAAAATGTGAAGGTACAGTTTGCTTTGAGAAACGTGACTGTGCTGATCTAGGATAAAGAGCAGTTCGGGTGAGCGACAATGCCAGGATAGATGGTGCTGAATTCTTTGTGCCTGACATTAAACCAGACTTATTACTAACAGGAAATAATTTCAAACTATGCAAGGAGAGAGCAAAGGGAGAAACTGGAATGGGAACTCCACAGAACTGATTAACTACAGCCAATCTTTTGCTGTCATCCCCCCAAATAATGTGTACTTATGAATGCAGGAACCATGACCCCCATGGTGGGAGGCCCAAAGAATTCATTGCCAACCATTCCCACTCCTGAACAAAAATCTCAACCCTATGGTTACCAGACATGTCTTGAGAAACAGCACAAGATAAACAAGCAAGTCTGTGTATGTTGCCATTAGTGCTTTCAGGCGTGAATTAAAATTTCAGTGTTAGTTACCAATAGGCTTTTTTTTTGTTTTTCATTTTTAATTGGGAATGTGTTTGGCATTTCTCCGAGTCTGCAGATGATAAGATTTGTCCTCCTCCCTTTCATTATTTAATTAGTAACATGCTCATGCCAGTCTGTTTCTCAGACTGCTACATAGTACTGAAGTATTTGAGGTACAGCTCTGGAAGGAAATTGTGTGCATGTTTTAAAATGTTCCTCTGCAAGTAAAAACTTTAGTCCAGTGGGATTCTAACCTTCCAATGTAAAAGGTGAGTTAATTATGCTTAATTGGGAGTGACATTTGTGTAATCCTCTGACAATCCTTATGATTTCAACGCCCAAGAGAGGCCACAAAAAGAAGAAAAGATATTCCTAAAAGTGTCATTTGTAATTCCACTGTTAGCCAGGCCTCCAGTTTCTTTCCTGAGCTGGTTATCTAGTGTAACTCATTAGAGCTACTCTAGACATTGTTTGCGATGAAATTGTCATGGTGGAACAGCTCTCCCCCAAACAAGTGAATTGCTAGGAGCAGGAATGAACTGAGCAAGTAGGGAGATGGTCTAAGAGAACTGAATCTCCTTCCCTATTTGCACAGCCTGATGTGGAGCATGTTTTGTCTGATGAGAAGAGGAGAGAGAAGCTGCATCAGCTTAAAGTGGCTGGTGGTCTCTTCTTCCCTTTTAGCATCCTGCTCCTTTCATGCATCCTGCTCTTGGAGGGGGATGGACACTCACACCTCCTATTATCCTCATTACCCTGACACTCCTCTAGCCAAATTATGAGGATAATGGACAATTCAACACAAAATACGAGCTTTTGGGATATGCGTGCTCCAACATAGAGCCTGTTTCAGATTCTCATCACTGGCTTCAGGAATATACCACACCTTGAACCCTGGTTTGGTCTGAGCAGCTCTGTGGTTTGAAGAAAAAAGCCTAAAATGCTTGTATTTCATACTCACAGTTATTCCCTGCAGCAATTCCAAAGGTGATAATAGGGCATACAATTCAGAAGCATTTAAAATCCTAAGTCATGCCTTGAGAAATAATCCAATTAGGTTTTAATAATAATGTAGGATTGGGTTCTTTTTTATTATTTTATGGTTTTAAGTCTTCAAAATTAATTTTTGCAATATACGCCAGCTTTTACCCTTGAGACTGAATATTAAAAATTCCTCTTTATTTTCAATTGAGCATATGATTTCAGTTAATAGCCCACCTCTTGAAGTAATGTAAGAAGCATTTTCAAATGCCATATGACTTTAAATGAATGTGATGATTGGGAAAAAAATCAAGACAAACTACTTGAAGCAAAGTCTAGTCAGCTGCTGGAATTTTAGCTCTATGCTTCAGTGAGTATAATGGGAAAGGAAGAGCACCCTAATTACTTTAAAAATGGAATTTGGTTGATTTATGAAAATGATTTGATTGTGTAAAGTGTCAGTTTGACTATTTCTTGTTCCAGGCATTACTGGATTTACATGGAATAGTATAGGAATATTGTTTATTTTCTGCAGAAAATTTGAAAAAGGATTAAAACCCATCTTAAAAGATATCCACATAATTTGAAATGAGTAAATGCTACTAAGCTCCTGTCCTGGTCTTCTGGTGCACCTGTTTATGGGAGTAGAAGGCTAGGAAGGAAGGATTCTCTGTCTTGGAGCTGGGGAAGATATTTTTGTCTTTGAGATGAGTTTGAGGACCTGCAAGTTCTTATGATTTACACATCACTGATAACTGGCACATATGAAAACGTGCTTTAAATACATGAATCCTCAGCTGAGTGGTCTGGAAGGCTAGAAAGTAATCGACCTACTCATATAAATAAGTGCTTCTTGGAGAGATAGTTGTTGAATTGAGCCCTTTGGGAGGCAGAAGTCACAGATGGAAAGCTAATGATGCTCTGAGCATTATTTGTTTTCTTGAGGTTGCAAGGCAAATACTCCATATGTTTCCCAGGAAACCCACTACCAGCAGTGACTGATTCCTGGCTTCAGATACCCCAGCTGCCTAGTCACTGTCACCATGCTGAAATGCAAAAATACTGAGCACAAAAGGGCTCCCAACATGTGGAAAGCACTGTAATTCCATATAGAAAGATTTGTCATATAGATTCTGTATTTCAGTTACCTTACACAAAAGGAATAAACCCAAAAAATAAATCTACATCAAAACCCAGTGTCTGTACTTTCCTGTGTGTTTGGCTCAAATCAGAAATGAAACTGCAGTCTGAGGACAACAAATCTATCTCTCAAGCTACTGAGACATGATAGTTAGAAGTTGTGCTTGATGTTTAAATGTTTTCCGTATGTGCACTAAATTATGTATATAGCATGCAAAACTCCAATTCTGTTCTTGAGACAAAAAGACCCAAGTCACCTTTTATTGGCTGTAGGCTTCAACCTGACACTAAACGTAGCCCTTAGATTTCTTCAGCATGTGATCTGGATCAGTCAGCACTGGCCAGCTCAAGTTCCCAATGAACCCAGAAACCAGAAGGGGTGTTTCTAACATGAGGCTTGAAGATTAACTATCAGGGTGCTTAAAACTTTGGCTTAAAGTTAAGGTGTAAACTAAAGCTTTGTTTGTCCACCCCCATATTCATATGGAAGGAGGGAATGTTGGAGAGATAGCCATGATGTTGTGCAAGCACCGCTCAGCCACAGCCAAAGCACTGGAGTCTTACTGAGACTTTATAGCTACCAAAAGAAAGTACAGGACTATGAGGGCTACTGTGAGGAAAATAAATTCCATCTCAGCCAGACCCAATACAATGTAATATATATATTATATTCTAGCAATATCTGTGACTGTATTCTCAGTTTCTGTCTTATATATCACTGAATGTTATACTGAGATTTAGTAACAAAGGGACAAAAAGTTCAGGACCATAAGAACTATTAGCTAATCTATTCCATGTCCGCATCTCACATGGAGAACATACTCCAAGTATTTTCACCAAAGGAAAAAGCCCCTGAGTTTCTTAAAATTGAAGAAAAGCACCAAATCACTTTTTCTTTTTTTTTTTTTCTTTTTTTTTTTCCTTTTTTTTTTCAATTTTTAACTGATCTAGAATAAATCAGTGGAAGCTGAATGAAATTTTCTCTGGATATCCGTTTCTGAAAAGGGCTATATGGTAGTTTTATGACAGTGGTTAAAGGAATTATATGAATCACTTCCCATAAAAATGTTTGTGTTCACACTCTGTCATTGCAAACCTGGAGTTTTCATACCAGAAAAAAATGACAAGAATTTGCTTTGAATTTCAAAATTCAAAGTAATCTCCGATTCAGAATAAATTATGCTTTCATTTTATAAAATACCTAAGCGTCATGCAAGAAGGGATTTTATGCTTGGACAACTCTTTTGGAAAGTATGTTTCCACTATTCAGAAAATATTTCCTCTTGCCTTTAAATATTTATTGAAATGCTCAACCTACGAGTTATTCAGTCTTCACTGAAAATATTTTATTACTATCTGATATTATATTAGACAGTACCTATTTTATTAGTATGTAATCTTTCAGTGGCCTTGTGAAGGTTTAATTAACAAGGTTCTGTTCATGTTTTTAAAAGTGCATAGATTCGCAGACAAAAGATCATGCATTGATATATTTAATTATTTCAGGAGCTCCTTTACTCCTTTGGGAGAGGAGATAAATTACAGTTTGATGCAATATGTTAGATTTTAAAGAGAGTGTATCCATGCATTTACTTTGCACCTGCTCATTTCTGCAGCCACTGGTGCTATCTGATGTTTTTTCTCTTCTCATTTAATTTTTCACACATATATGCCTGGTCCCCTTGTAAATGCATTAATTGCAGGACTCCATATAGATTATAAAGGTTTTTTTGAGCCTAGGTGTACATTTGTACAAAGGGAAACTTCTTCAGGTTCAATTGCATGGACATGACTTTGGAAGTTCCTTTCATATATGGAATCAAGGTTGATGTCTGCCTAATTTCAGAAATGTATCAAATAGGGTTTTTTTTCCATTGCTGGCATAGATTTATGTAGGTTGATGCAGGAAAAGTATGGGTAGAACTTCCAAAGGGACCTTACCTGCTCTTTAATTACTGTGTCTGTTGCTCCTTAGAAAATTATTTATAGTATGCTTGGGACTGTAAACTGGAAAAATACATTACCTCTATTTGATACATTCATTAAAGTTTTGCAAATGAGCATCAGGTTCACTAGTGAACAGAAATTGAAGTTGTCAGAGCAATGCACTTGGAAATCGGTTATGGAAAGTAAGACAATTTTATCTTTAATGAATATTATGTGATCATTGGCTTTGTGGTTCACATGGGACAGAGAAATCACCTTTAGTAGATTACACAGCTAAACCAATTTACATAATAACATCATATGCATTAAAAATACATTGCCCTTGTGGAGGCAGGGTTCCACTGTTGGAGAGATAAAAATAACTACTACAAACTGGCATTTCCCAGCTACACGGATCAATAGGGATCACAGAATTCTCTTGGACACCAGCTTTAGTAGATTTCAGCACTAAGCCAATTTCCTGAAGCACATTATGCACTTTGAAAGAGTTTGGATTCTGAATAATGGCCCTCTCAGAATGTGAGTTAAAATATATTTAATTCTATTAAAATTTTTCCTACTAGCTCAGATCACAAGGGGTCATGCAATCATATGAAAATAGTCATTATGGAAGAAACTTGATTAGTAAACCAATATACCCAATTACGCAGGTACACTTGGGGCCTACATACTCATTATATTAATATTTCTTCTCAGTAGTCAGTTATGAGTTGTTTACAGGTCTGAGCAAGTTATCAGAATGTACACTACCACAACCTTTTATTAGGCAATTTAAAAGCATGTTTTGATGACCATCCTTCTTAAAAAGGATGATAATTTGTGGACCATTGATAGGTCTATGCCAAGAGGAATAAATCCTGGAGTTGACCAAGGACTGGATTAATGAAATTATTTTGAATTCTTTATGTTTTTCTCTACAACATTTAGAAGTTATATGATTCAGCTCCTCCAAGAACCCTCAGGAACAGAATTAGAAGTGATCTACTCAGTTACCAGCAGAGGGGACAGGGAAACAAGCACATACAAGTGTTTTTTTAAGCCAACTGCTGACACTGAAGAAAGGGTAAAAGTCCTAAGAGGGCTTTAACCATAAGCATCCCTCCCCTCACTGACCCCCATCTATCTCATGAGTAGACTTCAGTAGCTCATGGCAAAACTTACATAGATCCTTAGAATGAAAAATTGTGAGTTAGGCTAAGAAATAGAAGTCTCTAGGACTGGGGCTCTATTACATATCCCCCAAAAAGTAGAGCTCAAAGGAATTTAGAAAATTTAAGAATTACTGACAGATAACAGGCTAACAAAGGAGCTTGGGGTGCATTTTGTCCATATACTGTTACTGACTCAGTGCTGAGATTGTTGCTTGTTGAAGACAGGCTGAGAATAAAGCCACTATGGTCCAGGGTTTTTCACAGAGACTGCAAGACACCATCACACCCAGGGGGGAAATGAAAATGTTCCACAGTTTCTCAGGTTCTTCTGAAATAAAACTTGTACATCTAACAATAGATTTCAATATGTTTCTTCCTAGAAAGGTATCCCTTGGTGTACCTTTGCCAGTCCTGGATGCTTGAGGCTCTATATTATTACTGATCTGACTTGTTTTGACCAAGCCATACTCAGGGTGTTACAATTTTCTCATTTTTCCCAGGGGAAATGTCCTCTCTGTGGGGTCCCCATCCCTCCACTGTTTTTGTACACATTTATTTTAAACCAGTACAGCAGGCTGTCAATGTGAGTAACTGAGGCAGGTATATACATTCCAACCTGCCTAAGGAATGGTGACCACTGGTACAGGGATGGTGTAGATTAGGATGGCCAAAGTGCCCATTCAGAGAAGCTTTATTCAGAAATAAATTGTATCAGAGACACAACAATGTTAAGGACACTGGCAGGCAAGCTCTCGGACCTTGCTGGGGTGTAAAGGGAAATAGCGTTCTTTAATGTCACTTGGTGTATCAAGACAACATTGCTTATTAATGAAGTTCAGGTCAATTTACTAACCTCTTTAGCATGGATCGATGACAGTTAGAAAATAATACATAAGATGTAACTGTAGCAATACATATTAAAAAGTAAAAAAAAAAAACCTCACCCTGCAGTGAATTATTTCAAACATGATTTTAATTTTAAAAATCATTTAGTAAAAATTCAAATTGTTCAAAGAGGTGGACAGTTTTTCAAAATGAGGAATCTCTATGCAGTTTTTTTAAAATCATACCATGTACAAAGCCCTTGTGACTGTTCCCTGTTCATTTGTTTAAAAATTCATAAACTAGAATTTCTTTCTCTTTGCTTATCAGCAATCACACTCCATACCTAGAATATTTTATACCTTGCAGCAGAAATGGAAAATAACACACGAACACTTGTATTTATAATGAAAAAAAAACAAACCAAAAGCCAGAGTGGAAAGGTAATTGGCTAGTTTAATTGCATATCAAGGCCAGAAATAATTTTTTGAGTATGATCTCACCCAATTAAACAATGCTATGAATGTGGGTATGTTTGTTTCAGTATTTGCATTTAGTTATCTCTTTTTTCAAACAGTACAGAAGCGCAAACCCCTTTATACGTGAAATCTAAGGGAAATATTATGTCAAGTTTTTTACAGAGTGTTTGTCTGTTTGTTGGAGTATGTGGGTTTGGGGGGGGGGTTTGTCTTCATCAAATTCATCTGCAGTTCTGTTGGTTTTTTTACCATGATGATTGAACAGACTAGTCAGCTGTCATTCTCACACTATCAGTACAAGTGTAATCAAACCTTGGATGTTTTTAGCACTTTTGTACAAGAGAAGGAAAGAATTTTGAATTAAATGTGTAGTCAGTAGTAAATTCATAATATGATTTTCTAGTGCTCATGCCCAGTCTATCTTGCAAAATGCTGTTGTGAAAGAAATGTTATCTGAAGTCAAGCAAATGCATGATTTCATTCAGATTTATCCCAGCTATGAAGTTTGAAACAGTTTGGAGATATTCCTTTGAAATAATATTCTCTCAAACTATTTATACATGTCCTAGATTTTCTAGCAGTGTTCATGGTACATAAATAAGTGACTGGAGTTTGTATGCTAACAAGCTAGAAGCTAAATGTTCATTATTCAAGGAAATCTGACACAACTCTTTGTCTTTCAAATCAAAGAAATGAAATGTGAACTCCAGAAAGTAAATTTTAGGAAATGAAAGTCTATACAAAAAGAACAGTGGTGAAAGATTTGTTGTTAGCTTAATGTTGTATTTGAAGGCAGCCTGGTCATACAAAGTGTGATGGATTACTGGACTACTCTCTACTTTATTATCTTCCTGTTTGATACCTGTGATCTGTGACCAGTTCTGAGCAATGAAGGAGGTTTTTGATTAGATAAAAATCTCCCACACTGTGATATATACCTCCAACATTATAGGTTGCAGGGAACCATAAAAGGATTTCTTGTCCTCTTCTGAAATTAGACTTCCCCAGGGTTTTTATTTGGGTTCAGGCTCTGGAAAACTGCACAATCTTCTGTTGCTTCATTCAGCTGCTGTGTGACTCTTTTTCTTGCAACACCAAAACTTGTCACAGTTTATATTAGTTTTCCCATTTTTTAAAATGTCAGTAGACAATATTTAGTTAAATATTTTAAATACATTTAAATAAATAAATACTTCAAGAGTGATTTTTTGTAAAGGCAGAGACAGGTATTTTCGTCCTAACAAGCCTGCCCTAGATTTTCTAGCTGCTATATTAGTCTAAGATATAATTTATTTTATTTTCCTTGAGCTCCCCGACTGACAAGGGGTCTGTGCCAAGACTGACTTTTGCCTCAAAGCTCTGTTAGAGGATTGAGGAAAATAATTGGCTCAAAGACATGGGCAAGAAGAATTGAGACATCAGCTGGCAAGCCCATTAAAATGTCAGGCATTATCTCCCCTAAGTGGCAGGAGAAGGCTGAAATGTAACCTTTAATCTGTTAATCATTAATTCCAGAAAATAAGTGCATGCTTTCCCTGAAGCCGGTCCTTGCAGAAGGCACCCACTTGGCTGGGCAGTTTTGGTGGAGTACACATCACCCACACGATGTGGTTCCTGGCCAGCTCAGCAGCGCCCGGGCCACCCTGAGCCCCTTCAATCAGCAGCAAACATCACTCAGCACCACTCACTCACCCGGGCTGAGCCAGCCCTTCCAGCCCAGCTCTGCAGCAGCTGCGCCACGTTGCTATAGAAAGAAAGGTTTGTCAGAGACGTGTTTGCTTCAACAGCAGGGAGGAAAATTAATCATTGCATGTGGCTCGTGAAAGACTAGAAGAGGTATTTGTGGCAGATGGAAGTTTAGCAGGATGAAGCAAAAGGGGAGTGGGAAGGAGCAGCACAGCCAGAAGGGCAGCAATTCTAAACAGGGAGAAAGACAAAGATTATAAAGGAGAGAAAGAGGAACCTGGGAGTAGAGGAAATCCAGGACTAGGTGACCTGAAGATTAAGAAACTACAGAAAGACAATAAAAATGAGTTGGAAATATGGCAAAGGATATGAAAAGTAAAGTTGGATTTTACAAAGAAAAAATAAAAAAGGAAGAATCAGGAAATGGAAGAATCAAACTTAGTGAGCTGGCTCCCAGCTTTTGGCCACATAAACCCAACACACTAACACCAACCTTCTTCCTGCTCACTCCAGTACTTCTGTGTTCATTTGAAGTCCTCTTTGCTCTCTCTTCTTTCCCTGCTCCAGAGCCTCCCATCTCTTAACCTCCATGGCTCCATGCAGTTTTCCATAATGTTTGAGCCTGCACTGCTTCATTCTGTACTTTACACTGCACTGTTCCTCTAGCTCCTTTCTCTTGTGGGAAGACAGTGCTGGTAGACACTGAATTTATTCTATTATTCTACTGCATGGCAGGAGCCATGCACATTTAGAGAGGGCTGGGAGAAGTTTTGTTGGACATGGGAGCTGGTGAAGTGCCAGTGCAGTGGGGCTGGATAAGGGAGGTGTCTGCAGGTCAGGGATAGCAGAGACCTTCGTGAAGAAATTGTAGATGCTCTCAGTCACTGTGCCATTTTAGCCAAATGTAGACTGAGGTGGTTCTCAATTTAGAGGTGATTTATAAAGGAAAAGAAGAAGGATGGTTAAGCATTTGTCTCCTATGAATAAAAATCTAGTGCTTTGGATACCTGGTTCCCTTTGTGTACCTGAAAATTTCTTATTTTATTGCTATAGAGAGGGAAATGCAGAACAAAACATAATTTCTTTACCTGTTTACATTTGTTTTCTGACAATGTTTGAAGAGTGAATGCCCATAGTTCTCCTATTAGTCAGGTGATAGACTAGCTTTCAATGCCAGACTTGGAGTGAGCTGTGCTTCATCTAATGCACCAGGGAATGGTTCCTCTGACTTGGGGAATAGGAAACACTTTAAAAGGCAGGAATACTCTGTCTGATGCAGGAAGATATGACTGTGACCTCTCAGTCACCCAGAGGTTTTCTCTGACTGGAACAAGTGACTAGAATGGCCTCTTGTGTTTTCCCAAAACAGATAGTTAAAGCAGCTGTCTGTAACTCTGTAAATACCGCAGCATGCATTTGTTTTTCAAGTTCAGTTTGTGTTTCTAAAATTTATTGCATTCTAAATTTGGAATTTGCATTCAAGCCTGAGAGGTTTACCCTAAAACCTCGTTATCCCCTCCCCTTCATGCTGCCTCCCCCTTAAGGCTTCTGTTCCTCCATTGTTTCAGTTTGCACCAGAAAAGAATACAAACAAAGAAACCAGACAAAAGGGTGTTTGCCACTATCAAGAGATAAGAGCCATTCTCTTTAACTTTTCTAGGGGAATCTGCCCATCCTGAGCAGCTGGGATGAGCTGGGGGCGATGAAGATCAATGTCTTGCAGTGCCCTGAGACAGTATTTAAACACCATTCTCCAGGGCAGTGAAGCTTTAAAAAACTCCAGACATTTTAGCAAGCTTGGGAAATTCAGGATCCTGAATGTTAAATATGAAGGAGGACAAATAGGCAACTGATGTTAGTGTGTGTGAAAATGTCACATGAAACCTCTGGATTCTTGGCAGCTATGGTATTTATCATTGCGTCGATGCTGCACAAATTATACCTGTTGTGTGTGCTTTCTTTCACTGTCACTTGAAAAGAAGAAAACATTGCTTCACTGGCAAGATTTTACACTAAACTCTATTCAAACTTTGACACAGTATTCTAAGAAAAATATACATAATCATATTTTTCTGGTAGCAGTCTGTTTTCACAGAAAATATTTGTTATTATATTCTGATATAGCTCAGCCACGTTTTGATTTAAATGGGGCAAAAGGTTGATGGGTTTTGTCTGCTGTGATTATAATGATGCTGTTGTGTTGTGAATGCTATTTTGGGCAGGTTTCCAAAGTTGAAATGATAATTCTTTCCACCTTTGTTTATGTTGTTAAAAAAATGGGAAACATTTATTTAAAAAAGAAAGGCCATAAAATTATACTATATATACAAATTCCAGCAAGCAGTAATTTGCAGAAAAACAATGCTCAAAAAATTCAGCTGATCATTCTTCTTACTCTTTATCTTGTTTCCCACTGAAATGCATGAAATGCTTTCCATTCTATGGAACATGGCAGCCTCTTAATGTAGAAGGTTATAAAAACCACCAGTGTCCTGACCTCTACCCTGATAGAACCAATATTTTAGAAAAGTGAACTCATTTATGCAGGTTAAGATTTGCTGGCATTTTGGAACTATTGGTACTTTTGCAGTGCTTGAGAGCAGTAGTCACAAACACGTGAGCAAAGTCAGAATAAGAGAGACTAACTCTCCTCAAAAACTTTATATTTGATAATTTCATCTGATGAAATATTTTACTCACTGTATTTTTTTCAACTACCTTTCTGATCTGGAGTTCACATAGAAAAGCACTAAATGATCTGAGTCTATGCAAACTCCAAAACACAGAATTAAGCAATTTCTTCCTTCAGCTCATAATGTAGCAGGGTTCTTGTGGTTTTGAGTATTGTACATTTGGACTTTGCTTCTTACATTGTTTTCTGGATCAAACAAGTCTGGGCCCTGTACATTAGTTCTCTAAAGGTTAATCATCTGAGGCATCCAAGACTACTCTCAAATTATCTTTTCCAAATACTGTCCTTGCATCTCAGTAGTTCCTTGATTGCTTGCACATCTCAAGCCATGGGTCACCAATCACTGGAAAACTTTCTAACTTTCTTCCTTTGACCAAGGGTTGACAGCATATTTCTAAGAGTTTTGTGATGCAGGAATTAGACATATTGGTGTAGAATGAGGTACATTAGGCTGATAAATGAGACAAGCCTTTTTTTTTTCTTTTATTCTTTTTTTTTCCCCAATTCAATTATAATTTCATTATTCTGTTTTTTGGGGACAAATCCCCACAACATGAGGGATAACCAATGTCTGCTAAGGTCTACTTACCATTTGTTTTTTCATGAAATTTCATGACGAAGAAAATGTAACAGTACTCCATTATTCTGTGCAACATGAACTGCAAAGACTTACTGATTTGGTTGCTGCCCTTTCTGTGTGTGACTCACAATTCTTTCAAATAATGGTTCAGAGCCTGCCCACACCTCTTTTGCAGAGAAAATCTAAGGGCATGAGAAGATACAAAAGCTCCTAGCTGTAAATTCCAGACTTGTTAGCTGGGACTTACAAATCTTCATATTTTTCACACTCATTAGTCAAAACAAAAGAGTAAGAACCATGGTCCAGCCATGCCTGTAGTCTCTCCATGTCAGTGCTAGTACAAGACACCACTGAGGACAGCATGTGTGACTGGCCACAGCGTGTGTCAGGCTTTAGGTTCACCTGAACCTTCCAGCCAAGGTGTACCTACCAAACCAGCTATAAGTCTCTTACTAGGATTTTTAATCTTCTTTTAATCAAAGTAGCATGTTCTTACATGCACATTTGACTGTTACTTTGCTGTTAAGGAGAAGAGTTCTTAAGAATTTCAATAAAATTTTAGCACTGAATTATTCTACTATTATGGAATCAAAATAAGATCCTGGCTAAAATTCTGTGACTAGTTGACTCATGCAGTTAGGAGTGCTGGAAAAGCTATAAAAGGTATTCTGTCTAGAAAACTGGCATTGGCTTTAATAGGACTCCCGTGTAAGTTGGATTAAATGATCAGCACTCAAACAGCTATTTCCAGAGTAGGCCACAGTAAAATTAAAAGCAAACCACAGATAGAGCTTCTGGAATGCCCATACTTCACACTTTTCAGGGATAGCAAGAAGAGCAAATATAGGTGGAAAAGCAAACATGTCAGTACTAATTTTATTTTTAATTGTGAAAACTTTTAATTTTTTTGTTAGGACTTGTTCCTATTTTTGTTTGTTTATCGTGTAGACGTATACCAAAGGCTCACTTTAAGCATGGTCACAATTTGAATACAGAGTTTTAGGGCTGATAATGTTCCTGATCCTCCAGTCTCTCAAGCAGTCCATGAAGTAAATATACTTTCTCTATCATCTTGTTCCCTGCTGCCATGACCCTGCAGGAGGCAGGATCTCTGTTCTGCTTACCCTGTGTGCACCAGCAGACTCACTGTAGTCTGACAAATTGATACACTCCCTACACTGGAGTAGCAACAGCACCATCATTTTTCCATATGTTCAGGCATCCTGTTAAACATTTGTTCCTGCTTCTCTCACCTTCTATCTCTGTTGGGCAAGGCAGGTCTGGAGCACCTACTAGGCTTTGCTAGTGCACACAGCTACGTTATTAGGAAGATGAAACTTCTTATTTTCAGAAAGCAGCCATGTCTATCCCAGTGAAATCAGTTATAGAAATAAGTTGTTCACTACTGATCAAAGCAAATGTGGATTTGATGTTGAGCACACATCAAAACTTCTCCCTCTGAGATGCATTTAGTTCTGTATCTCACAAATCTTGAATTTCTGTATTAAAAAAATCAGTCACCAAATACAGTTGTCATTGCATGATTTAGTGAACCTTGTGCTGCCTTTAATGGCACATCTGTTTTAAGATTTGTCCATTATGCATGATGCACTGTAGAGATCTTAAGCCTAAATCAGACTACAAATTTGTTGTAAATAACCTGGCAAGTTAAAACAAGAGCTCAAAACCACCATGGTAGTTACCTAAGTAAAACATAGTGAAGCAGTTAAGCACTCAAAACATTTTAAGATTCAAAATATTAAAAAAATGGAGTTTGGGAAAGTTAATGGGGAAAAAAGGAAAAAAATAGATATCTTATTTTCAATATACTGCTGTGCTGTTAAAGAAGAGCAATGAGACCATGACCATAAACACCTTAATTACAGTAATTTCACAATTACAAGCCGCACTGACTATAAGCTGCATCTCTGGGTGTTGGCAAACATTTCGTTCTTTGTCCATACACAAGCCGCACCCAATTATAAGCCGCTCTGTCGTTCGCGTGCGACAAAGTTACCAAATAGTAACAGAATCACGGAATCATGGGGTTTACTGGCTCGGCTTGGGCCGCGAGGGCTCGGCCTGCTTGGGGCTGCCAACGGGGCCGAGTGGCCCAGCCCGGTGCTGCCGCTCAGCAGGGCCACTCGGGGCCGGCCGCCGCCTCTGGGCTCGCTCACCCTGGCCCGGCGCCGCCCTGCGGTGGCAGGGGGGCATGGAGCCCACCGGCACCCACGGCGGCAGTAGCAGGAGGGGAAGGAGCCCCCCCCCGCTCCCGCAGCAGGCGGGGACGGGAGCCCACTGGCACCCATGGTGGCGGCGGCAGGAGGGGAAGGAGCTCCCCCGCTCCTGCGGCGGCAGGCAGGGACGGGAGCCCTCCGCCTGCCCCCAAGCCGCAGGGCTGGCAGCACGGAGCCCCTGCCTCCCCGGGCTGCGGGAGAGGAGGGAAGGAGGGAGCTCCCCTTCCTCCCTCCCCTTCCTGCGCTGCCAGCGGGGATCCCGGTTCCACCCACTGCGCAACAGAGTAACCAATGTGTAACAATCGCGTAAACCCGGGTTTTACTGGCCGGTGCTCGGCTCAGCACCTCGGTTTGCACTTCTGGGGTTGGAAATGTCAGAAAATTATTCACATACTAGCTGCCCCTGAGTGTAAGCCGCATTTCCGGTGTGGGAGCAAAATTTTAGTCAAAATGGTGTGGCTTATAATCATGAAATTACTGTACTCCCCAAGCACATGTTATGGTGATGACCTGCAGCCGTAGTCCCAGAATATAATGCTGTATTGCTGTCTCTTGGTAAGACACAGTTTTATTTCCTGTAAATGGATTGCTATAGCCATACACAATTAATGACATTTTCTGAGCATGGGAAGTCTTATCCAAGCATTCTGTGAAGGGAAACTAAACCTTGTTTCTGTCTTTAGTCCCTCCTGACCTGTCCACTTCCCCACAGCTTAAGAAAACTGCCTCATTTTGCTCTGTATTGCATCCATTGCTGTGAGGGAAGACATGCAGTTATGACTCACGAAACCCCTTTCCTAACAGACTAGTAGGTAAAAAATAACATGCATGATACAGCCATTATTCTTCAAACATATAATGATAATAATAATAATAATAATAATAATAATAATAATAATAATAATAATAATAATAATAATACAAAACTCAGAGTTGTTTTTTCCTCTGCCTGCCCCCCTCCAGTTCTTTTGGGTCTCCAGGCTCCTGGAAGGACCCTTAGGTCTGCAATTTCAGCAATGACCTTTCTCTTAAAATGACCTTTCTGGGCAGGGTGGGTAGGTTCCCTCAAAGCATCCTGAAATGGGAGAGCAATAACCATTCTTGCTAGCACTGTCAATGATACAACTTCTTGGGCAGGATAATTTCAGTGATTAAGGATGGACACTTCTGTCATGAAGCCTTCTACACTGGGGTAAAAATTTATGAAACAAGTTGTCTCAACTGAAACTACAAAATCCTTGAGTTTCATTTTGTGCTTCATTGGCTAGGAAATGAAAAGACTTCCTCTTGTTGAAAAAAGGAGTGTTTTGCTGCCAAACTTCTGCAGTTCCCTAGGACAATGCAAGGCAGGAGAGAGAATCCAAGGCAGCATTTCATGCACTCTTTCACATCATTTAGCATCCCTCAGGCACGTGCACCAACCCACTGAACATGGCACTAACAATGGAGGAAGGTGGTTGCCAGGGTTACCACAATCTGTCAAAAAAACCTGGAAAACAAAAGTGAAAGACCACACAGGCCAGCACAATTCCTGTTAAGCATGTTGCCTCACATGCTGCCTAGAAGAAAAGGCAAGTCTTTGACAGGCATGCAAAAAGGAGAGCTGTGTAGCTGCTAGCAGCTTAGTGTAAGAGGCTACTGATCTCCAGGCTGGAAAGACACCAAATACCCATCCCTACAAATAAGATCACATCTATTGGACACCTGAATAGAACTGCCTCAGCTAGGGAAATAATTAAGAAATAAAAAGTGCTAAACAATAACTGCATTAAAGTCCACAGATCAATAACTGGATAAATTAGCATTGCAATCTCCTTTTTTTTTTTCTTAATACTTTTTTATTTTCTTGAGGAACATTAAAATGCATTTCTTATATTATTTAATATCAAACTATAATTGCATTTGCTGTACTTTGGCTGCATTGCAAGGTTAATATAGAGATGTACTTTATAGACAGGCAGTCTAAAAGACAGTAAGTCTTCATAGGGAGAAGACTCTTCATTCATCACTGTCACTGCATCACATATGAGTAGGGGAAAGACATCTTAATTCTTTCAAGGGAACAATGCCCTGATACAGACTTCAGAAATGCAGGAATAAAGTGGCAAAGAAATTGTCAGCTACTAGAAGTTAACAAAATCTCCAACCAAATCCAAACTGCTGAATCACCAGTTATCTCTGTAAAGCACTGACTTAGACCTGTAAATGCAATTCTCTCCACTGCCTTTAAAGAGATCTCAATGACTACATTGCATACCTGCAGGACAGCCCTCTAAACCCAGGTAACTGGAATACCATCCCAAGACTTTTTAAGAAGAGTAGAATCTAACTGATAAGGTACTTTGATATCTGCCAGTCCATGACATCAGCTAAGTTCCTTACCTTACATAATATAAGGTTTCTGTTCTAAACATAATTTTTTGTCCCTTGCAATAGTTCAAATTATTTGTTTTTCAGGACTCAGAGGGTACAAGAGGAAGAATGGGATAGTAGCTTTGTATTTCCTTGATAAATCTTTCCTTCTTTAGGAATCTTAAACCTTTCCTTCCTCCCTCTGCTATCCTAAACTAACTAAATACAGATTTTCTTTTTTTCACCTCTTTCTGGAACAGATGTAAAGTAAATACTTGTAACCAAAGGAAAAATTGTTATTCACTCACTACAGATGTCTGCTTACCTGACAGAAACGATGATATCAAGATCTGATTTTTTTCTTAAATTAGTGATATCCAAGAGTGGCACTGAAAACTCCTTTGATTTCTAAGGCTTCACGAAAGAACTTTCCCTCTCAGCACTAACTGATTGTGATTAGTATAATATTTTTCTTTATGTTTCTCCAAACAGCAGTTAGCATGCTATATGAACACAGGAAACAAGAGAGAAAATTATGCTCTCAGGAAATACAATTGCTCCATGACTGCAGAAAAAGAAGGTCCATGAAATTCCTTTTCTATTGCATGTGTATTTACTGGCAGCAGGTTCAGTGACTTTATTTTATCTTTCATTTTGAACTTGGGAATTTTTGAAGCTGGGAATGCGACTCAGAGATAACACTGCCCAAAATACAGAGGCATGTAAAACTTCCTGCATCTGAAGTTCCTCAAAGATACTTGTCAGAGGCCTCTATCTGGGTAAAAAGCAGAAGAAAATATATCCATTGATGGTCAAACTGGTCACAGACTGGGAGATTTTCAAAGGGTATTGATATATGTCTCCCCTGCAAGTTAATGTGTGAGATAGATTTCTGAGATGGTGTAGCAGAAGTATTTCTGAAAGCCTGGCCAGTATCTCTGAGCAGAGCTGTCTAGCACTATTGTATGTGTATATTAATTCTCTGGAGCAAGATCACATGTGCTCGACATGGTTAAGCAGACTGTCACACACCTTGACCCTTAAGATTTTCAGTAGGAAACAGCTGCTTAGGTACCATAGTTTCATTTTTCACATCAAGAAATGTTAATGCTTGTTGTATGTCACAGTTTCGTACACATCCTGAATGATCCTACAGTAAGCCTGAATGATGGTCACCGTGTCTGCCTGAGTATCTCACAGTTGTTACTGCCATGGTTCTCATTTACTGTCCAAATATGAATTTATTTAATTTCATTTTCATTTCATTTAATTCATTCTTTGCATGTCATTCATTGTTTGCTTGCTTGTGTAAGGTTGCCATTTCATTTTCTGTTTTCATGACCCATTTTCTGATACTCTCCTGAGCCCTTCAGTCATCCTTGAGATGCACTGGCTTGGAGCACTGCACAGATAATTTATTGATATGTTGTTCCTTATGATGCTTTAAAAAATGGCTGCCAGATTTTTTAACTGCAGATACCCAGGGGACTGAGCCCTCTCTCTTTTCTGCATTTGTTTTGTGCCCTGATCTCAGAGCATTTAGGCGTTAATCAGTGATTCTGTGGTTCTGTGATTCTTTCTCAAAGGAAATATAACAAACTTCTCATTGTGTTACTTTCCATTTTCCGACTAAGTAGCTACAGGAGCAGAGCAGGTAAAAATCTTCATGCAGCATATTTTGAATTAAAAGAATAATTAGAAATATATCAAAGATGAAAACAAATTCTATGGCATTGCTGGGAATATTACTTTCCAAACATTTATGCTGCTAAATTTATCATAGACAAGAAACACTTTCACACATAGGCCTGCCGCCATCTCCAAGTGGTTGGATAGGTTCCTGATATGGATTTGGTTCATCTGCTCACTCTTTCTCAGACATGTCTCAAGAAGTTGTAACAGGTCAGGAACTATTCCCCAAAGACTTGGCGGATGAAGCCATCTGATTTAAGAGAGTAGAGTTTGATAGTATGAAACTGTGACAGACTCTGCCTCATGCTGGTGCCAGAGATGTGACTCAGGTACACCTATTTACCAGCAGAGACATAGTCAATAAATGTGCAGGAGAAAAAGATTGGTGGATTTGAATTTTCGTTACAGTGGATTGAATGTGGCAGTACCTCTTCCAGTTCATAGGGATGGTGTTGTTTGGTGCTCTTGAATAACTACACTTAGAAGAAGAGAAATTTACTGTATAAACCTCTTCTGAAAAAGCTTACCAGGCAGCTTGCCAAGAAGGAGAAAAAGAGAGGTTCAGAAAGTTCAAGACACTATTATGTTGCTTCTGCTTTGGAAGTATAATGATGGGAAACTATCAAATATATGCCATGTGAATATCAGCATCTGAAGCTGTTTGAAAGAAGAGGATACTTTCAACAATATTTTTCCCCTCTTTCTAAAAGCAAAATGAACTTTTAAGTCTGGCATTTTAATAAAGTCACAAAAATTACCTATAAATGGCAGCTTTTAATTTGGAGGGTGTTGTTCATAGATAGTAGGGAAAATCTTCCATCAGAAGAGAGTCACCTTTATCTTAAATAATTCATTTAACATTAGAAAAAGCAGATGGATTCTCCCAGCCAAAGGGTTGCTTCCAAACAAAGCATGGGTGGTGTTTTGTCTCAAAAGATTTCCATATGATTGTTTTGCTCAGTATATTACTCACACGTTCAAAGGAACACTTTAATTTTTAGTTAATCTAAGCCAAGCCTGAATCTGTGGGCTGCTGCAAAAGCTAGGGGTTTGGCACAGAATTTGATGAAGCTTTCTGCAGAGAGCCTGGATGGAACTTTGGATAATAGAAGGAGCTGTCTTCAACCTCTTGATACCATAATTCACATGCAACCAAGGAAATATGTATAATACTCGGATAGAAAGAAGATCACATTTAAAGATCACATTTAATATAGAGAAATAGAGAGGAGGATGAAGGTCACTGAAGAGACATTTAAATTTCTTCCTTAAATAAGTAATCATGCATGCGAAAAGTCTTACTGAAAAAATAGAGTGTGTCTGGAAAAGAAACATGAACTGTGACTTTTGAAAGATACCTAAGTGTGAATTTTCTAAATCGCCCTCTTGTGATATATTGGTTTGTGCAGGAAAGTATCTCCTATTGTATTTTGTTTAGCTTTCTCAGTTGCTACTGTAGGCACTTGCTTTTATATTTTTTAGATTCTTTGTGGAAAAAGTAAATTAAAAAATTATAAAATCAAAAAAACCCAATTCACTGCAGGAGAATTCTGAAACTCTCAAGACAAAATAAATAGTAAAAATGTACTTCAGTTTTGAGAAATCCAGTGACAAAACCTATTTAATCTTTCACACACTTTTCAAATATTAATAAAAACTTAAAATTATCCTGGAATTTGACAAATGCAAAACAACAACAACAAAAAAGAAGAGTAATTGTCTGTGTTCTTAATTGAACAACTTCACTAGTGTACCTAACCTTTTTCATGGGGATTTTGAAGATCTGTGTAAATTGGCTACTGGATTTAAGGACTGTGATATATGCTAAATGGTATATATTTGCATTTTATATGTAGGCTTGAAAGGCTGATTCTGAAACAAATAATGGACTAACCTACAATTTACCTGTTTATTATGTCACACAACCAGTAAATTCATATGGTTTCATTTATTAAGCATACAAGAAGATAAAATATTGCTAGTTATAAACCTTAGTCTCTTAAGATTATTTCGGACACAAAACCTACTGACAATAACTCAACAAAGAGGGAAGGAAAAATCCTTCTTTTTTTATAGGGGTACCAATTTTCATTCCTTTCCACAAAATAAATGACAAGAGGACAAATGATGGAAAAATTAAGAGGAGGATAATCAGAACCTGGGTGTTAGTCTAATTTCTTGGGAATTAGGCGGTTTCTTGGAAATATTTGCACCTGTGTTGCTCCAGGAACATGTCTACCTATTTGCATTAAGAAAAAATAAATAAAAAGCTAGATTTAAGCTATGTTTACTTTGATAATGACAGGAACATACATGGCCCTGCTGAGGTCCGAGAACTATGGAAAAATTGCAATAAATACCACACAGTGGGGGAAAAGGCCACTGACTCTTGAAAAACTGAAGTATTTTCACTGCATGAGCATTTAAAGACAATTTTCAAGTAATAGACTACAAAGCTGAAGTGTTTTTTGAAAGTGCCTACAAATGTTTATTCATGGATACCGTTCACTCTCCACAGCTATGCAGGGAAGGCAACTTATACATATGCAAATGGCACTGAACTCTGCATTTGTATGTGAAATTACCTGATTGACATTTCAATTCACTGTGTCTTGTGCAGTTACTAGAGTTATTCAATTGCCTCTATTTAAAATTTCAGCCTTAAGGCACAATTTTGATGAAAATAAGAGTATATCCAAGCATCCTCTGTCAAACTTTGCTTTCTTTCAAGATTCTTTGCAATATCCTATATGCTACTTGATTTAAATTGAACCTGTAGAGAGGTAATTGTGTTACAATTGTAAGGCATGCATTTCTTTTGATGGCCCTTTACTATGAAAGACATTAAACATAAATGACAGTGTAATTCAGCCTTGGTTGCAATAAATTATTCATTTTTTCTTGAGTACCTGGATTTGAACAATTGAAGAACTTTCCCTCTTCCAGTAGAAGCCTCTGCTGCTTCCCAGCCTTTTTGGCACAATTTCTTGGTCTTAGCCTTATAATAAGCAAAAACAGAATATTTCTCAGCAGAATTACAATTATGCTGCCTGTTCATGTCTTTGTCTGGTCAGTTTACGACATGCAGAGTTCAGAGTACATTTTATCTGGGGCAGGGTTCATGTCATGGTGTCACACATCTAAGCTTAGGTGCCCTAACTCAGTGGAGAGTTTTGGTGTTGTGAGGGTGCCCACACTCAGGTGGGAAGTTTGTTTCCCCCTGTAGAAGCAGCTGGAATTTGGGCAGAATATCCTGTCCTAGATGCCAACCTGCAGGCAACTGAATCAAGGCTATCCACAGTAAAGGCAAAGAAATCTGTGAAACGACTTAGCTGACCAAAAGTAGTGCCGTCATTTCATGGGTATATTGATGAGATCTTCAGGGACTGTACTGGTAATTTAAGCATCCTACACACCTCCAAGTAAGGAAAAATTTCTCCCTCTAATAACTGAAATCCACCCCTAATGCCTTTGAAAAAAATCTCAAAAATGGAACTGTCAGATAAGAAATGCAGACAAAGAAATGCATCTTAATGACTGTCCACATTGGTGGTTTCCTTTTCTTAACTGTATTCCAGCTATCTTGTACCTCAACAAGCTTCAGCAGTCAAAAACAAAAGATAAAGTGAGCATTGATATGCTTGACACTATGTATTATGTATACCCATTCTCAGTTTTTCATAGAAATGAAGGATGATTTTTATCTTAGAGCTGTTATATTGCATTTGGCTACAGCCCAGCTGAGGCATGATCCAAAGAGTATCCATGGCCCAAGTTCCTCAAATACAGTTTTTCCTTAGAGTCACTTTAAGTCAATTGGAAAGAGCATTCAAATGACTCCTAGATACAGTGTCATGGAAATATCTCTTATTCAGGCCTAGTTGTTCATCGAGTTATTGTTGTTACTATTGTCAGTAATATTATTCAAAATAAACACAGATGTCAAAGTACAGTAAGAAGCTAGCCAAGTTTTATTATGGAATGAGTAATTTAAAAATATTTATTTAATGGTTTTCACCTTTCTTCAAGTTATCAGTAAAGAAGTCTGTAAAATCCTGTAGCTTTTAAGTTATTTTATAATCTTTACAACCCAACACTGACACATACACAGCTTTGCTTTCATTAATTAGAGTAACCCAGGAAGATTATGCTATATTTGGAGGTCTTGCTCCAACAACTTGATCCTCAAATATTAAGCCACAAGCCTCAGTGAGGGACTTATTGTACACATGCAAAATGTGTGGCAGCAGTCGTATCTTCTGAACTTTCATTCATACTGAGTTGTATCAAAATTATTTCCTAGAGGATGTTGGGGGCATTCTGGCTTTTAAAGACAGCTGCTGACTGAATTCTTTACTTAGGGGACTTGAGCAGGAAGAACGTATACTAGAATGAGACTCTCCAGTTAGTAATGTTTTTAATGAGCAGCTTTCCTTCAGTAGAAAAGGATGAGGGAATACGGGAGCTGAAGGCAAATAATTATCTATGAGATGCCAAGCAGTAATCAGTAATTGGTAGCAGAATAAGATTGAACATGTACTGATGTAAACTAAAAGTGTTCTCAAGCTTACCTCTCTACCTGCTAATTGTTCTTTTATTATTTAGTGTTGGCTAGATATCAACATTAAGCTGAAGTTCACACACGAGCTAATTTTATCAGCAGAAGTCTCACTCAGGATGTCAAAGAACTGCCATGATCATACCTATTCCTGCTTTCTACACCTCAGTGGCAAAAAACCTGACTTTAGGTGTTTTTGGATTGGAGGTTATTTTTCCTTCTGGTATGTTTGTTGGGGTTTATTAAAATAATATTTCTAGTGTTGGTATAGTTCAGACTTCAATGCCAAAGTTATTAAAAGCTATCTTTCTAGATTTATTACTGGAATGCTACAAAATTTGTCTCTTTTTGGACATCTTTGTTCCTACCTTTCTACAGGTTTTTCCCTTGTTGCAGATTATATATCATCTTCAGACTTTTACACAATCCTGTGTCTTGCACGTTGTACTGGAATACCCTGCAGATTGCCATCTGAAAAATACCAGTGGGATCTTTTGAATGGACTTATTTTTGTAGTCTACCTATTAGGGAGATTTTTCTTATTGTAAATCCCAAGTTAGGGACAGTGCTGTTGTGCTGCCTCAAATATCACACTTGGAACTTGACACATTTCAAAAGAAAAAAGATTTCCAGCAATTTCAAAATATTCTGTTACTTTGGAGTGTAAATAAATTCAATGTTTAGTAGAATAAGGGATAGATGTGACTCTCATAATAATCCATTCTTAGTTAAAAAGGTGTTATTTGTAAATGAGCATTCTGAGAAATTTGTTGATATTGACTTAATAAATGTTCATATTCATATAAGAGCTGCACAAAATGCCATTGTTCAATAGTGTTGAAAAGTGAAAATTTGGCTCTGGATCTAAGAGAGATCAGTCAGTACACTATTGTAACAAGGCAGGTTTAAATTTATGCCATCACAGTGTTTTGTTAAAGTCTTTATTGAAAAAATATTCCTTCTTTTGATGTTCTTGTTCATCTTCCTGTTCTTGCACTTATCTTTTGTCATAAGAAAAAGACATCTGAATTTCAATACCCAACATGGACTTGTGAGATATCACAGCATAACTAAGCTGTGCTGCTTTCACCTTTTCAAAATTCAGTAATTTGAGTGTCTGAAGCTGTGGTTCTTTCTGGCAGCTGCCGACTTTGCAAGAACAGAGGAGATCAGTCAATCAAAGTTTAGAATAAGTAAAAGGTCAGAGGAGTCAGTCCATTGCTGTCCTTCACAGGCTGTGTGAGGTTCTAAAAAGCCATTCATGTGATATGAAAGGGGGAAAATATCTCTGTGACTCAATCACACAACATGGAACATAAAAGAAATAGGAAATAGCATCAGTACAGCCATTTACATTTTGCTTTCACCTTGGCAATATTATCACTTTCTAAGAGGGATCTATCTCTAACAGATAACTGGACAGATAAACTATGTTTCTGGTTATCATAAAAATGGGTTGGTATCCAGTTATGAAAGTTTTTTCTTGTTTCCTAATGTTTCTGTCAAGTTTGACTAATTCCTTTAAAAATACAGCTTCAGGCTTGAAGCTGGACGGATGTTACACTGACAAGGATTGGGCTAGTATCTGTACTAATTGGGTTTCACAGTGATAGGAAACATTTTTAAGTGCTTATTAAGGCCATCCATATTTTCTCTGTCTAACACGTTTTCCTTAAAAAAAATGAAAAAATCTTTCCTTTTCTCCCTTCAGTTGTGATTTAGTGCTATTGCCAGGTATTCCAGATGTCTCAAGTCATCTCATACAGAGAGCTTGTAAGACCTGATCATCTCCCCAGAATGCTTGATTTCCATCTGCTGAAACCTCCTGGGTTCAAAAATACATTGTTGCTATTAATGAGTAAAAATAAAAGCAAGAGCCTTAAATATGGACGTTTTTGGTGACAAGGGAAAACTTCACAACCTGTCAACTGCCTTCTCCAAATCCTACTTGGTTTTAAACTCTTAAGTATTTAAAATCACCCTCAAATGGGACAGTCATCAACTTTGCTTCAAGGACAGGTGATAGAAAAGTGGGAGAAGTGACTGATGGACTGATAGGCTGTGCTGCCTTTCAGTGAGAGCTGTCCAGGATAGGGATTTGGGCAAAAGGAACCTAATAAAGTTCAGCAAAGGCAAGGTCCTTCCCCAGAGGAATAGCCCCATACGCAAGTAGAGGTTAGGGATTGATCTGCTGGAAAGCAGCTCTGCAGGAGGGTTGGGCTAGTTCATCTCCAGACTTCTTCCAACCCCAACATTCTGTGATTCTGTGAATCTGTGATACCTTTTCTACAACTGTTGGAAGGGGACATTTGTCTCTATGAAAAAGGGAGCCTGTCCACACTGAAGAAAGCTAGCAGACTGTGTAAAGGGCACTGAAGGGAGCATTATCAGAGTCAAAGAATGGGGTAAATAAAAATAAAAGGCAGTAAATATTGCTTACTACACATAGAGGAGAAGGAATAATTTCAAGGTGTTATACAAATTACAAATGATTGCCCTAAATAATTCTTCCATGGAGTCATGGCAGTATTAACTTCTCTGCTGTCAGTCTATTACATTTCATTTCCGAGCTCATGTTCAAGGTCTCTTCAGATGACAGAGCACCTGCTGCCTGACGACATCATAAATGAACCACCTCATCTTAAAGCAAGGTGAGCTCAATTGATGAGCTTTCCTAGAGAAATGTAATGAACCTTTTATTGTAAAATCTTCTGAAGTTTAATTTTCTACCTTTATTTAGTGGCATTAATGTGAGATTGGCATTTATAAAACTGCAGCTTTTGAAAAACTGTCAGTATGGTTGCTTCTCCTCACACTTGCACAGAAAAGTCCACACAAGTGCTTTAGGAACAAAATCTATTCACATGTTTTGAGATAGAGCCATCACATTGATGAGCTTGGCTGGAGGTTTGGGGGTACTTTTCTGCTGAATTAGAAACTTTTGTCATCTACATGGTGGATATGTGGGATATACTGTTGAATTATTCAGAGGCTTATTGGATCTTGCATTGGCTTTTTCCATAAAAAAACTTATTTTAATGAGGCTTCTACTGAAATGTACATGATTTTAAATGGATAACCGTTAACAAAAATTTATGTAAGACTGAAGAAAATTGTCTATAAATTTATGTAAGACTGAAGAAAATTATCTATAAGTTTAAACCTGAAAACAAAACCTTTAAAAAGAGCTAGAAAGTCCTTTTCATGTAGTCATCCTACTATATCCTTAGTAGACATTGTCATAACTGAGACAGTGAAGGAAGTGAATGATTGCTTTGTTCTACAAGGACAAATTTATATTACTTTTCCATTTTGAAACTGCTGTGTGGGTCAATCTTTGGAAAAAAATAAAGCTGAGGTAATGTCTTCAGTGTTACAGGCACTGCTAAGAGAATGGTGAGGTTCCTGTTCTCGTAATATTTCTGAACAACTACTTGTTAGAGTGATAACCTCTGTTTCTAGAATTATACATAAAAACTGGGTTGGAAAGGACCTCTGGAGCTGATTTATTCCAATACCATACTTAAAGGATGCCAAAATTTAGGTGAGGTTGTTGAGAGTCATAACAACTTTTGAAAATTACAGGTGGGCATTACAGATTGAGAGGCTGATGCGATTTTCCACGTATATAATTTGCCCCTCTGGTAACTTTCATTTCTAGAATTGTTGAATCATAGAATGATTCAGATTGGAAGATCACCTGGCTCTAAATCCCCTGTTGTGATCAGGAACGCTGGACCAGGTTGCTCAGTGCCTCATCTGTTCTGACCCTAAACAATTCCACTGACAGGATATCCATAACTTATCTGGGCAATCAGTTCCAGTATCTCACCACTCTCACAGTCAAAAATTTGTTCCTAATGTCTAATCTAAACCTACCCTCTTTCAGTTTAAAGCCATTTCCCCTTGTCCTGTCACTACGTGCCCTTGTTAAGAAGTGCCTCTCCTGCAGGGCTCCTTCAGTGCTGAAAGGCTGCTCCAAGATCTCCCCAGGGCTTTCTCTTCGCCAGGCTGAACAACCCCAACTCTCAGCCTGTCTTCATAGCAAAGGGGCTCTAGCCTCATGGCAAAAGGTCTTCCTTCAAGAGTACTGTTCAAGTAGTCTTGTGTATGTTAACAGAAAATCAGAGAAACAAGCTGGGGAATTCAGAGTAGATACATGTCAAAAGATCCTAAGGAAGAAGGTCCAGATGAGGGGAGAGGCAGGCAGAGCAAATGAGGAAACTACCAGGGAACAAAAGAATGACTAAAATTTTCTCTCTTTTGTCTGCATGTCCCTATAATTTGCACTGCTTCTGAATAACCAGATTTTTTATAGGGGTAGACTTCTGGAGATATATATCAAAATGCAGTTTTCTGAATACTCAAGCAGACTTTTGTTGATCTGTGCTACATGTGGGCTATATAAAAGTGACTGAGATCAAGAACACCTCTCACCTCATCTTATCTCAGTTCTCATCCCCAGTTCATTCTCCACTGTCTCTTTCAGTGTGAGTTTACACAGCATAGGAACTCTGGAGTTACTGAGGTGGGTTGTGATCCTCACTGAAGAAGAAGTAAAAAAGGCACTTGTATATGTGATTTGAACAGAGAGAGGGTTCTGCCAGCACAGGGAGCAGCTGCCACTGCTGTAGCTCATGGAGGGAGAAGGTTTAGCGACTGCAGCAAAGGGGATTGTCACACACAAAAACTGCCTGTCCTGAGTATGGAGTTGGGAGCTATGACCATAAAGGACAGCATTCCTGGAGCTAGAGATGTTATATGCTATAGTAGAAACATTTAAAAGGTCTCCTCAAAAAAAAAAAAACTTTGAAGCTGAGAGGGAAAGAGCTGGTATAGTATTTTAGACAGGAGTCACATGAGATTGCACATGGGAGGAAAGAATTACTATCACGTGGTTATGCAGATTCAGGGAGCTGACCCTAACTGGGCTTCTGAGGGCTTCCATGTTTGACCAGCATTTGATCACTCTGTATAAATAATCTTATTTGAATGTATAAAAGGCAGAACATTTGGTCTGCAACTCCATCCTTAACAGCTGTCTCCTACTGAGTCTTTTTATTTCCACCCACATGGTACTTTGGATCAAAACGCTTTGGAAAAGATGAGCAATAATATCTGGGCACGATGATAAAGAAAGGGATGGCTGTTCCCAAAGTGACAATCAAGACTGTGTGTTTTTGTTCAAACAAAAGACATATTGGCTACTGTGAGACTCAGGAAGGCTCTCAGTGGTCTGCAGGGACTTTTGAAGACTGTATAAACACGAGAAAAAGCAGTGACTTTGTTTGGTGAGCTAGAAATAATTCAACAGTACAGATGAATCATGTTGCTTTGGCTGTAAGAAAAGTAGAGGGGGTCTTACTAAGGAAAAATAAAATCAAAAGTCTTCCACACAGAATTTTGCTAATTTGAAGCAATAATATTATTTCAAAACAAGTAGAAAACATGTTTATATGCCAATTTCACCATGGCATTGTATGGTCCTATGTCCAGAAAACCCCATACCAACTTTTTCTTGCACATTTGGGTGGTTCAGAGCTCAGTTTGGCAGTACTCATTAATTTTCACCTTAAGGCAACAAGTTTTACACCAAAAAGTTGCCCTGTTGAATAAATGTTAGGTAATCGTTATGGAATTATCTCATTTTAATATTTTACTTAGTATAACAAACCTTGCTTTCTTATTTTCTCATATCTGTTATTAAAAAGACAATGATTGCTTCCAGATCTCCCCTTTAAAAATATTTATATAGAGAACTAGTGTATTGCCATTTCTATGGAAAGTAGCAGATAATGTATATGAGCTAATAAAAAGGTTCTTGGAGATGTGCCATTGCATGAAAAAGTCAACTGACACTTATGATGGAATAATCTCACTAAACTTTATCCTTTTAAAAGGATATTTACATGTTACTTTTGTATTCTGCCTCGGGACTCACTGGATAAACAGGGGCAATTCAAGGAGAAAAATTATCTAAATTAATCTGAATAATTTTGAACTTTTATCATACATTGGTACATCTGAGAATAGAGGGATTTGATATTTCAGCCTTTCAAATGTACAAATTTAAGTGAGACCTTCTTAGGACCTAAGAGGGCATTTATTTTCTTATTCTACAAACTTCCACATTTTATGTTTCAAATTTTCCCCTGATAATAATTTAAAGTGTAAAAAAATAAGGATCCATGATAACATGATTTTTACAGGCATAGTCATATTAGTCCATATCTACACTCTCAAGAGTTATTTAGGTCATAAAATAATCTGCAAGGGAACATGAGACCAACAGCCTCAGAGCTTGCCACTAAAAATATTTGCATGAATAAAGCATACATTTTGGTGTGCATTAACTCTTTAACACTTGACTTGAAGAAGTCATTCTTTATTATTTTTCTACACTTATTTTTCAGTGGTTTTTTTTCTGTTCTCACAGTCAGCAGCTAAGGCAGAAGAGATGAAGAGGTGACTACTGCTTTTCTTGCTCCTGCAGTGATGTTTTTGAACAGCTGGGAACACTTGTGCACCAATTTCACTGTCTGATGGCAGGGTCAGTGTTAGCTGTTGCCAGCTCATCCATCTTGCTGCCCTGCTCTTGCACAACAATGGGGGTTTCATACTATTTTCCCTTTTCCTGAGTTTGACTATTCATCATGAAGGTGGAAATAATGGCTCTAATGGCTATCATGTCCCTCCCCCACTTCCCCTCCTTGCTCAATGTGACCCTTTCATTCTCTTGGCCACACCAACACAGAAGTGTCCCAATGGCAAAGAACTGTATGCTCCTAAGCACAGTTTACATTGATTCCCTCCCTTTTCTTCTTCCATCCTTGCCTTAAAGGAGGAAAATTGCAGTGGAAAAAAAGCAGCATCTAAGTCCAGTATGTTTCCATTGTCCAGGATGTTCTTGACCCAGGCAATTCCCCTCCCCCACCCCTATTATTCATTTCATTTGGATGATTAAATTAAGCATAAAAGGTTATTTTGTTGGAAAGGAGCCTGTATTAGTGGTATGAAAGCTGTCACTGTTCCGTTTTGGCTTAGTCTCCTCTCTGGCTCCCGGTAGCTGCTGTTCCCCTTTTACTGAATTTCTAGCTTCAGGCACCTCGCTAGTCCTCAAGATCTGTATTTTTTTTCTTTTTTCAAAAGTGACCATGACATTAGTGAATCTGGAGCTATTCCCCTGGCTGTGAAGCCTTCACAGCTGTTTTGATATTGATGAATACTGCTTGCTTTCCACTGCTTCCCCTCTGGTCTGCTAAGGCATTAGAGGTGCCTGAGGCTGGAGAGAGCTTGTAGATACCACACCTCACACTGGTACTTCATGCATATGAGAGGAGTTGTGGTTCTTGTCCAGGCAAACGGATTTTCTTGTCTTCAAGTAGTGAGATACCACATGAATTGTTTGGCTGACACCACTCTCCATTTTCTTGCACAACTTTGGTTTGCAGCTGTCCTTGCGAGCTCCATAGGCTCTGTTGTGCAGAGACAGCTTTTTTTTGTGTGTGTAGACAGTTATTGATTAAATCCCGAGTTCTTTAAAGCAAAGGCATTAGTGAGTGTAAAGACATTAACTGAGAGGCTTTTTCTTTTAAAACTGAACCTTTTTAAACAACAAAATATGAAAACAAAATACTTTAGATATTTACATATTGCTTTAATTCTCAGAACAGAACAGAACTCATAGAGCAAAAGAACCTGATGTTTCTTAGTTTGTCAAAGCTTGCTAAATCTTTGAATTTTTGAAATTATATTTCAGAGAAAAAAAATTAACCTGGCTCTTTGGTTCCATTCAAGTGGAAATGATGCCATTAGAAATTAACAACAAAAATAATTTTCAGTGGTATTTTTACAAAATTATAAGAATTTCCTGTGTTGGATGTTGGCTGGTGTTGCCTAGCTCATGGAATTTTTTTGTAATTTAAAATCACAGGCTATTTAAGAAGTAGCATAGAAAAAAACGTATAATTCTTTTATCTCCAAAATTTTGATGGAAGAAGCAGAACATAAATGGCATAGCGGGAACAACAATAACATGTATAAATTTAATTGTTTCAGGATACAAACTTTGCTTTCTCTATTTTCTTGTTTCAGGGTGAAGGCAAGCTACATTGTCTTGACTATCCTGAAAAACGTCCTCCTTCATTAGAGCAGAATGATGACTTGCTCCTAAGAAGTACAGCTGTATAGAAGAAGTACCACTGATGTTGGATTTTGCTATTGTTTTGCTGCATAAGCTTTGTTTTTTTCAGCATACAATGCTCGTTTTACAAAATGTTGATATGTGACATTCTTTCAATGTACCATATTTGTAAAACATTAATATTGGCATCTCTGGGTTCACTGGTATATGTAATGGACTGCAGCTTTTATATTATTATTATATTAATGAAGGCAAAGACCATTCCACAGCTTTTTCAGGTGGTTGATCTATTGCCTCTGGCCACACAGTTTTTTGCAGTGCCAACATACAATCTATAGATGGATCAATCAAGCATGTTAATGTGCAGTGTTCCCACACAGAGTAGTTGCACTTACTCAGAGAATAATAGGTTTTGATGGTGTTGTACATCTGGCCCATTCTGACCTTGTTTACCATCCCCTTCATCAGGGGGAATGCCAGCTCAGCTGCTGGGTGCCAACACCTCTCCAGTGCCACGGGGCAGAGGCGCTTTGGGTTTGGCACAAGCTGTGAAGGGTGAGAGGAGAGAGGAGCCCAGCCACACCTCTGCTCAATCCCTTACCTGCTGCCACAGAGCAGAGCAAAGGAGGATGGCAGGAGGACGGAGCCCACAGGACCCACAAACCTCTTTTTGTTTTGGAGTAGCTGCAAACCAAATCACAGTCTTCATTTTTTAAACTACAGCAGATCTGCCTTGAGGAAGAAACTGAGCAAACTGAGTTAACTGATGACTTGCAATGGAGTTGTGGTTTAATTTTGATGTATTTTGAAAGGGGAAAAAATTAAGTACAGTAATTTCACGAATACAAGCCGCACCAATTTGACCAAAATTTTGGTGGAAACCCGGAAGTGCGGCTAATATTCCGGGGCGGCTAATACATTAACACAATTCTAAAAGCTGCCAACACGGAAGTGAGAGCCCGCGGTAGCCCCAAGCCAAGCTGGAGCCCGGCCGGGCCCGGCAGAGGTGGGAAAGCCTGGCAGAGGCGGGGCCAGCAGTGTGGGGGGCGGGCGGCAGAGCCTGAGCCAGCAGGGCGGGGCAGGGGGGCGGCAGAGCCGGGTCAGTAGGGCGGGGGAGCCTGGGAGAACTGGGGCTAGCAGTGCAGGGGAGCATGGCAGAAGCAGGAAGGCCGGCGGGTGGGGCTGCCTGGCAGCGGGGGAAGCCCAGCAGAATCGGGGCCAGCAGCATGGGGGAGCCCGGCGGTGCGGGGGCCTGCAGTGCCGGCCAGGGCGAGGAAACGCGGCGGCGGTGCAGACGGGAGGGGGCGGCCAGCGAGCCCGGCGGCGGCAGCCCTGCCGGCAGGGCTAGGGAACGCGGCGCGGCGCGGCCGGCGAGCCGGGCGGCGGCGGGCAGGGCTAGGGAACGCGGCGCGGCGCGGCCGGCGAGCCGGGCGGCGGCAGCCCGCCGGCAGGGCTAGGGAACGCGGCAGCGGGGCGGTGCTGACGGGAGAGGGGGGCCAGCGAGCCCGGCAGCGGCGGCAGTGGCTGGCCCGCCAGCAGGGCGAGTACGTAAACAACGCAGCGGCGAGGCGGCCGGCATGCCTGCCAGCGGCGGCAGTGGCTGGTCCGCCGGCAGGGCGAGTACGTAAACGCAGCGGCGGGGCGGTGCTGACGGGAGAGGGGGGCCAGTGAGCCCGGCGGCGGCTGCAGCACCACCCGGCCGGCCCCGTCAGCAACCATGAGCGGGCCGAGCCTTCCTGGCCCCGCCCCGAGCCAGTAAAGCCCTCTATGCCGCGATCCTGTTACTAATTGGCCAATTTGTGAAAGCTGCGCACGGATTCTCGTGACGAACGAAAGTGCGGCTAATATTCGGGGTGTGGCTTATCTATTGACAAAGACAGCAACATTGTTGAGGCACCGGAAGTGCGGCTTATAATCCGTGCGGCTTGTATTCGTGAAACTACTGTACTCTCCAAAACTTTTGACACAGGAAAAAACAAGTGATAAAACTGTAAGTTTTATGTTGCTCAGGACTTTCAATTCTGAAGAGTAATATCTTAATTTCTCAAATAAAATTATATTTCCATAAAATACCAAACAGCCTACTCAAAATATTTTAAGCTAGTTTTGTTACAGTAAGTTCAAGAGAATAAATACAAATTTTAATTAATTCAAATATTTTGAAAAATTTTTTTCAATCAATACATTTTGTTTTCTTTACTGAGGATACATTTAATCAGGCAAAAAAAACCTGTGGCTTATTGACATTTACATTGTATTTTTCCTGTTAATTAAATTTGTATTAAGAGATTACTTGGATAAATTCAACATAGCCAAGGATGAACTATTCTTAATTGTCTTCATATAGTTTGGAAATAAAGAGATTTGATGTTTGCTTTTGATATTTTTAAATTCAATTTTGTCTGACATTGATAGTCTGAATAAATAAAATTGGCTGCTCACAGGAGTTTGCTTGCACCTTCCAATAGTTGTGTTTTGAAATTTTCTCTTCATTTTTCTTTTCAGCTGTAGTGCAATGTCAGATTTCATTTATTAAGGGCATGACAGAGATTAATAAAATGCCGGACAAGCTACAAATGATAAGAATTTTGAAAGCTCCACTGTAAAATTGAATGAAGTGGAGATAGAAATTGAAGACATGGAGATAACAAGTGATGGACAGAGTCTATTCCAACTGAGAATACCAAAGAAGACTGTAGAACACTGTGAAATTGAATTGATCACCTGGAAAATAAGGTTAGAGTAAGGAATATCAGGTGTGAGGGCTGGAGAAGCTGAGCTAATCTTTTCTGAGAGGATTATGAGGGCCAGAAAGGAGATATCTTTAAGTTTTTTAAATGTACGGCATACATGGCCTCTCGTAGCTCTAGTGCCATCAATTAGCCAACACACAAGCACAGCATTTCTACAGTGTGGCTCTTTCAGCCTCCAGTAGACAAACTAAACATTAAAATGTATGTAGGAAACTGAAATTAGGAATGGCATAATTCTAAAATATTCACAATGATGAAAAATTTGAAAAGTAAATGAGACCTTTTGGCTGAACCAGAATCCAGGTAACAGAGCTCTAATGGAGCATCTAATACCATTTTGTCAGAAAAGCCCATACCTGACTCTAAGAAAGTCAGAATAAGAATAATTCCCTACCTTATATTGTAATATGCTGTGTCAAAGTTTAGTCTCTTAAGGATAACTTGACAAGGCATTAGATTCTGTTATTTTTGCTGCCTTCAAGTACTCAAGGCATATAGACAAGAAGATAAATGTATATAGACTGTAAAAAATGGCTTTGATTCAGCTGCTGAAGGTTTTCTTTTCAATAATGTAGATTGTCATTGCCTTTTCTCTTAATTCTTAACTGCTGTTGCCACAGAGCTCATTTAGCTGAATTTATGTGATGTGATAAGTCAGTATTACATTTATTATCATAATTATCATGTCTGATTAATCTTGCTTATTCTGGAAAGTCATGCAAGTTTCTTACTGGAGGGCATAATTTCAAGTTTTAATATTCATGTATAAGGCTGCTGACCTGAAGATTGAAAATAATTAATCTGGAATAAGGGAGTCTGTGGCAAATTAAGGACAGGTATGCTGGGATGGTTTCAATATCCAGTGTTGACTGAAGCAGGATGAAGATAGATGTGGTGTGAAGTCAGAGGGCATGATTGCTACAGCTGTACCCATCAATCCAACACCACACAACAAGGTTTTAAGCACTTTACTCTCAAATTTGTGTGAGATGATACATTTTTTTTTGGTCTATCCCCAAGCTCACTTAGGTACCTCTAAAGATGTCATTTCTTCTGGCCGTGTGTAGGATCTTCAGATAAAAACCTGCTGAAATGAGCTCAGTGCAGGATTTTACTGCATTCAGTCATTCACTAAAATTCAGTAATATAGATGATAGAATATGGATGTTTCCACCAGGTGATCGCAATTATTTCCTCTGGTCATCACAAATTAATCTATGTGTTAAAATAATTAAACTATCAATATGCTTTTGGTGCTGATTTTTTTGTTTTTTCCATTTGGAGCTTCTTGCAGAAATGAACAGAAAGATAGTTTCTTACTCTTCTGTCTGTATTATTATTTATGAAGCGGGGAATTACTAATCATGCAGGCTAATTTTAATTTTACTTTCACACACAAGAGGAGCAAAAAAAACCAAACCCCAGGGAGTTGTAGTCTACACTCTACAAAGCACTGGAGGATTCCCCAGGGGAAGGATTGCTTGTAGTATAAAACATGTAAAACTCGGACTATTTATTAAACCTGATTTTTGCATTAAATTTTAGTAACCTTATCGATTTGGACAACATTACCTTCTTAACTGTTGGTAGACACACTCTAAGCCTGTATGTAGACTCTCCTGGCTGAAATTTATTCAGAAAAATGCAAACAGACAGACATTTACCAGAAAGAAGAAACTGGGAGGGAATTGTTCCATAAATATGTGTTTGTGATCTCCTTGTGAATGCATTGCTTGCAAACAAGTCTACCTAAACTAGCAGAAGAGAGAAAAAATGATAAACAGTAAAAAGAAGGAAATCAAAACCATGTGTTTTGAACATATTTCACTACTTTTTGCAGGTATCTCTTGGCAAACAGAAAGAAACTGCTTACCATCCCATTGATATTAATTTTATTTTTATTATGGGAATTGTTTGACAATTAGTTATTGACTATTAGTTATTAGTTAGACAAGTAGCTATTACACTGTTTAATTTTGGTTGGTTTTCTCTGCTGTTTGCTTGTGAAAATTGCAATTCATGCTCAGATAGTTAATTTACAAAATTTCCTCAAATTCCAAAATTCACCAGTACCAAAAAAAGAAAACATTTGGAACTCTTATGGCTCAGAGAATGGTTTCTATGTTTTTTCTGCTCCTTGTTTTAAAATATCAGATTATATGGTTTTGCTGAATTACTTTCATGATAGTTTTATCTGTATTTGTTTTCTGTGACTATTAAAGATTAAAAATGTCTCCAGGCACTGTAGATCTTGTAGGCTAAGACTTTCAGATTGAATATGATTACAGATTTCAAGATCCTCACTCAGATAACTCACTTTTCTTGCTACATGAAAATGCAATTTTCTTTTCTGAGAGTGTAGTTGGAGATATTGGGCATATACTCTCACAGACAAAATGTAAGGTTTTAATTAGGAAGAATATTTTGAGTAAAGAGCTCTAAAACCTTGCTGTTTGTGCCCCGTGGAGAGTGCTCTCCAGGGACATTGTACCTCCTTCCCATCTGCCCAGTACAGGATTGTCTACGACTCCATAAGACTTTCTGTAAATGGAAGATACTGTGCAGCAGCAAATATGGGGAATTTCTTTGCTCACAAAGATAGGCCAGTAGAGAACAGCTCAAGGACTACTTGTTATCCTGCTTTTTTGACGGCATCTTGAACTAGGAGATTTCACAGGCATTTGCAAAAGTAATAATGAAAGTTCATCTAAAATATATATGTGCAGTATTTTGTGAATATTTTACACAGCAACAGGGCTGAGCTAAATCTTGCAAAATTGAACGGGATTACAGATCTGCCATTAAAAAAATACAGTTATTTTAACCTTAGCTTAAAAGGTCTGCATGCCTTTTGGATGGGATCTGAATTAAAAATGCAGAACATTAAATGGCATATTTTCTCCAAAAATCATGATTTTTAATGATGAATCATGATTTTAAAATTTTTTTTCCAGGCCAATTTGTCGACAGTGGAGATATGAATATCATCTCAGACACCCATCCCCTGCTCTCCTGTCTGAATTTCTAAACCTTTGGCAATTAAGCTATTACTAGCTTAAACCAGTCATAGTAAATCAGTTCTGAAGGCTGATAGAAGTGGAGGTCACTGTTTCAAGAAAGAAGAAATGCTATGAAAAGAAAATGAATATATCAAACTCACTTTACATCATGTACATTCTTAGTCTTCACTATTACACATCTTTCCCTCGAAGGCCAAAGAAAAAGAGCTAATAAAAGTAGCACAAACTTGCAGAACAAAATTATAATGCACTAGATTAGTTCATAACAGTCCATTTACCTTCAGATTTTATTGCAAGATGGCAGTATTTTAGCAGAATGCTTTTAGCTGAATGCTGGAATTCTGCGCTGTGAACTGTGAAACATTTATTTTAAATATTTATTGCTCCATTGAAAAAAAAATTTAGTAAATGTATTTTAGAAATTGTCAGTTCAAATAATTAGCTTTGCCTCTTCACCAAGGAATGCACTTTTGCAAAAGTGAAAATATCTGCTGTGTGACTGCCATGATGCTGAATGCTGTGCTTGTATGGGGTGGAAGCCTGTTGTGCACTGTCAGGTCCTAAACCCTTAATTCATTTTGATTTGCCACTGTGAGAGATTTGCCACAGCACTTTCTGAATGAGAAGGCAGGTACTATTATTGGGTCATGTTCTACCCCTTGTAATATTTGTGTCAGCACTTTGTTCAACTGAGAGAAATGATATGACTTGCATTGTGCCAGGGTTTATGCCAAATTCTCCATTTGAACTGTTTTTAATGCAAGAGCCTTTGGCAGTAACATTAACTGTGCAGAAATTTGGACCCCCTGCAGGTGCCCTAGCAAGATGCAGGGTTTGTGGTCTGTGCTGTGGTACTGGGGATGGTGCTGGCTCCTGCCTCTGAGGGATGCCACGAGCTGTGAGGACTCCCCACAGGAGGAGAGGAGCTCTGGGCTTGCTGCTGTTCTGTCACCGTGTGGTTTTGGCTGGGGTGGAGTTAATTGTCTTCACAGTGCCTAGTGTGGAGCTGTGGTTTGGGTTTGTGCTGAAAATAGTACTGATAATATACTGAAGTTTTTGTTGCAGCTGAACATGGCTTGTGAAGAACCAAGGCCTTTCCTGCCATGTTGGCAGGGGGCTGGGAAAGTGGGAGACACAGCTGGGACATCATGCTCAGTGGGTAAAGTGGAGGGAAGATGGGGAAATGTTTCAAGTGATAGTGTTTTTCTTCCCGAGTCGCTGTTACCTGTGACAGAATTAATTCCTTGTTTTGCTTTGCTTGTGTGTACAGTTTTGCTTTATCCATTAAGTGTCTTCATTCAACCCATGAGTTATAGAGCTTTTAGTTTTCCAATTGTCTCTCCAGTCCTGTGGTGGGTGGGTGAGTGAGTGAGCAGCTGTGGTACCCAGTGGCTGGCCTGGGTTAAACCACAACCACACCAGCAGGAAACTCTGTCTGTCCCAGGGATCTCCTTTGCTGGTAGCCTGGGTCTGTGGATTTTGGGGGAGGGTGGTTAAACACCGGTATGCTCTGACAAACCCCACTAATGTAATGGACTTCTGGTAAGACAGTGCAGGCTACCGCTTCTGAGATTGTGCCTCAGGCAAAACTTCTGTGGTTGCTTGTCAGCTGAAAAGAGCAGAAAAAAACACATTTATAACTCAGCCCCATTCATACCAGACTGAGCTATTGGTGCTCTTCTTGTGCCAATTATCCTGTACATAGTTTTCCATCACCTTACTGAAACCAAATTCTGTTTGGATTGTAATGCATTCATAAGGCAAATAAATCATAAGCATTAGCTATGCATGAAGTTTTTCCAGCTATTTAGTGCATTTTTTGACTACATAATATTTGTGGCAGCCTTCTTTTAATCTATATGAGTTATAGAGTTAAACAGTATAAACCAAATGACCTACAGTTAAAAAGCATTATCAAAGACATTCCTTATGAAAACAATAACAAGAAACATCTCTGTGAGTAAATTATAAAATCTCTTGTGTATTTAATGGGTTCTTGGTTTGGTAAGTAGCAAATGAATCCAATTAAACATAAAGAAAATTAATGTTTTACCCCTGGAACTCTGTTGATCAAAAGGTGAGGAATTTGTGCAAACAATGAGCCCAATAGCTAAGGGAAAATATAGAAACAAAACTATCAACTATCAATAAAACTATAGATGAAATGGAGTTTATAAAGATCCGATAGCTGTGCATGACCCAGTCTAAAGGTTTATTGAGTTGATGTGCTTTCTCTGCCTTCCATCCTACCTACTTTCCTTCTTTGTTAAATGTTGCATGTTATTTTAAAAAAAGTCATAAATAATAAATGAAATAACTCTCATGCTGAAGGACTTCAAATCTATTTTTAGGCGTAAAACTGAAATATGAGAAATTCAGATAGAGTCACATGAGTAAAGATTCATTTCAGAGAATCAAAAAATCACAGAATTTTTAGGGTTGGAAGATCTGGAGATGATCTAGCCCACCCTCTGCCAAGACAGAGCAGGAGCACCTGCAGCAGGTGACACAGAATTGAGTCCAGATGGATTTTGAATGTCTCCAGAGAGGGAAATTCCCACTCCCTGGTAACCTGTTCTAGTGCTCTGCCACCCCCAATGTACAGAAATTCTTCCTCATGTTGAGGTGGAACTTCTTATGTTTTGGTTTATAGCCATTACTCCTTTCTTCTTTGCCATGTAATATAATACTTAAGATATACAGGAAGAGCTTATAGGCATACTCTTACTTTACACTCCAGAATATCTAACATTAGCTCAACTGAGTGGAGAAAGAAGGTTATTTTCACAGAGTGACCTAGACCTTAGTGAAGGTGGGTTACTATATGATAGATCTAGCTCTTTCCAGTGACTACATGAGAGGACTGAAGTCCTAATGTGCATGTTTTCCCTTAAATGTTTGAAGTAAGGTAAGCCAAGGACTCCGGTCTAACTGCTGCAGTCTGCATGTGTGTCTCCATTCTTTTGATAGTCATACCCTGATCCTCCTTAAATAGTATTTCTTCATAGAGTACAATGTCTGTAAAATTGTCTGCATGCACGGCAGTGGCTTGATAATCAAAAAAATTCAGAATTAAGGAAATAAAGAAAAGACATCCGGGGAAAAGTCATTGGAGGGAAGATGGTATTGATACCATGATGCTCTACTTTACATCTTTCCCACATTAGTAGTGAGTAAAATCTATGGTGTATCTGTGCAAGGTTTGAAATAAATGTTTATGACACTAAATGTTTAGGACACTGTACTATGACTTCATCTTCTTGAAAATTTCTTCACTTCTTTTATCATGAAGACTGTTGAGTTCAGCAACAGCTTGTTGGGTCACCTCAGTATATCTAAGGTACACAACAATTCTATTCAAATCTTCTTTTTAAAATTTATTTAATTGCTTATTTGTATTTTCAGTGCAAATATGCACACTCTCCAATCTTTGTCTATTTGCACATTACTCTTGCATTTAATCTCAACATTTCAGAAAAATATTTCTTTTATTTTTGTGTGTATGGAGTAGTATGAATGCATAGAGATGATGATTAAAAAGAGGTATGTGTTTATCAATTTTGTCCATTTCAGGCCCATATTTTTGTTTAGCATAATTCATTGTCATTAAAGATTTTACTGTTGATTAAGTTATTTCCCTCACAGGGGGTTTTTTGTTTGTGGATCTGGGTTATCTGTTCTGGTTTTTTGATTTGCTTGGGATTTTTTTTAACAAGCTATTGGGTACAGCTAGGAGTATACATTGTGATTTCATTTAGTGTGTATGTCTGTACATAGGTGGTAAGAAAAATGTCACCAGCCATCCTGAATTACAAAGTTGGAGCATTCAATCAGAAATCTCGGTGTTTAAAAAAAAAAATAAATTGTTACAGTGCTGGACTGTGATATTCATCTTCAATATTTCTTGTTTTCTTATTCTGAGAAGCTGAAGGTTCTGCCTTCATTGACACCACAAAAGAAGAACAAATGCCTGTGAGAAACCAGGCACAGAAAAGGAGAATTTACTGAGCATAACCAAGTAGCTGTTCTGGTGGATAAAAAAACCCACAAAAATCAGTTTACCATTCTTATTCAAACTCTGAACAGGGGATTTTAACTTTATTTCTCTGTCTTGAAACAGCTTGAATTCCTTTCTTTTTTTCTATGTTGAGTATTGGTGGCCTTGGAAACTAAAAGTAATAGCCCATAATGGAAAAATTGAGGAATATTATTGCAATATGACTGATTTTCATTAATTCTGCTTGTAGCAGAGTAAAATCTATAAAACTCCCTCTGTTAGCAAAATTGTAACTGGATTGTCAACTTTTTATTCTGGTAGTTCAGAGCAAAGGGCTACGGCATATCTCTTGTTCATACTAGAGTACTCGGCTCCATCCTCCTTATGACATTCTAAATAAACTGGTAGCATACCGAAGAGGACAATCTGATATCAAAATAAGGACTCTGAAGTAAAATTACCTGGAAAAGACATGAGTACCTCTTCACAATGCCATGGTAAACACCTTCTCCACTACCTGTCAAAAATCTCAAAGAGTAAATAAAAATGCTTGACTATGGTGGAGATGAAGCAAATATCAGCTTTTGCATTAGAAATATTAAGGGTTCTGATGAAATCATTATTTTAAATTCAATAGATGTTTTTGAAGTTATTATCATCTGAACTAAGCTTCAATAAAAATTATTTTGTATTAAACAGAGACTAGATTCTGAAAAATGATGCTTAGTGTGATGCTTGTGTTGGTAAGCTAGAGTAATGTCCCTTTGGGACACTGAGAAGATACATCACAGTGGATATGTTTAAGCCTGTGCATGGGATGTAAGCTGGAACAGTCTAAATTGTGAACTAACGTCAAGTCTAAATATCATCCACTGAGAAATGAGTACAGTAGTTTCACGAATACAAGCCGCACGGATTATAAGCCGCACCCCCGGTGCCTCGACAATGTTGCTGTCTTTGTCAATAGATAAGCCGCACCCCGAATATTAGCCGCACTTTCGTTCGTCGCGAGAATCCGTGCGCAGCTTTCACAAATTGGCCAATTAGTAAGAGGATCGCGGCATAGCGGGCTTTACTGGCTCGGGGCGGGGCCAGGCAGGCTCGGCCCGCTCATGGTTGCCGACGGGGCCGGGTGGCCCAGCTCAGCGCCACGGCTCGGCGGGGCTGGCCGGGTGGTGCTGCCGCCGCCGCCGGGCTCGCTGGCCCCCCTCTCCTGTCAGCACCGCCCCGCTGCCGCGTTCGCTCGCCCGGCTGGCAGGGCTGCCGCCGCCGGGCTCACCGCCCGCCCCGCTGCCGCTTTCGCTCGCCCCGCGCCGCGCCTCGCGAGCGCCGCGCCCGCCCCGCGCCCGCCCCGCGGCGCTTTCGCGGCTCGCGGTTCGCGGCTCGCGGCGGCGCTTTCGCGGCTCGCGGTTCGCGGCTCGAGGTTCGCGGCTCGCGGCTCGCGGTTCGCGGCTCGCGGCTCGCGGCTCGCGGCTCGCGGCTCGCGGTTCGCGGCTCGCGGTTCGCGGCTCGCGGCTCGCGGTTCGCGGCTCGCGGCTCGCGGTTCGCGGCTCGCGGCTCGCGGTTCGCGGCTCGCGGTTCGCGGCTCGCGGCAGCGCTTTCGCGGCTCGCGGTTCGCGGCTCGCGGCGGCGCTTTCGCGGCTCGCGGTTCGCGGCTCGCGGCTCGCGGCTCGCGGCTCGCGGTTCGCGGCTCGCGGCTCGCGGCTCGCGGCTCGCGGTTCGCGGCTCACGGCTCGCGGCTCGCGGTTCGCGGCTCGCGGCTCGCGGTTCGCGGCTCGCGGCGGCGCTTTCGCGAGCGGCGCTTTCGCGGCTCGCGGAGGCGCTTTCGCGAGCGGCGGCGCTTTCGCTCGCCCCGCCGGCAGGGCTGCCGCCGCCGCCACCACGCTCGCCGGCCGCCCCCTCCCGTCTGCACCGCCGCCGCGTTTCCTCGCCCTGGCTGGCACTGCAGGCCCCCGCACCGCCGGGCTCCCCCACGCTGCTGGCCCCGATTATGCTGGGCTTCCCCCGCTGCCAGGCAGCCCCACCCGCCGGCCTTCCTGCTTCTGCCATGCTCCCCTGCACTGCTAGCCCCAGTTCTCCCGGGCTCCCCCGCCCTGCTGGCTCAGGCTCTGCCGCCCGCCCCCGACACTGCTGGCCCCGCCTCTGCCAGGCTTTCCCACCTCTGCCGGGGCCGGCCGGGCTCCAGCTTGGCTTGGGGCTGCCGCGGGCTCTCACTTCCGTGTTGGCAGCTTTTAGAATTTTGTTAATAGATTAGCCGCCCCGGAATATTAGCCGCACTTCCGGGTTTCCACCAAAATTTTGGTCAAATTGGTGCGGCTTGTATTCGTGAAATTACTGTAAATTGTAGCTCTATCAGGGATTATTAATACCTACCTTGGCTAAAATCTAAATCACACAAATCACAGGGGGAAAAAAATTATAGATTAACAAGTTTTTGGCAGATGAGTGAAACAAATGGGCATCAAAAACCCTACAGCACTGAGAGAGATGGTGAAGACCTTCTGATTATTTCTGTAGAATTAGAAAAGTATCAGAATAACCTGTGCCTTTTGGTGGCTTCTGCAACATCAGACAATAAAAATGGTTCTTGTACAGTTCTTATGTTTGGCTTTGATCTGAAGACTGAGATAACTTCTTCTGTGCAGTCCCTGGAGAGCTATTGCTATTTTTGTATTGAATTTATTTGAAAGTAAACCTGAAAAATGCCAATGCCGTCTTACACAGAATTTGTGAGTTAGCTCAGATAAAGTGAAATGGCTCTAAGGTGTACAGTCATGTGGAAAAACTCTTAAGTGAGGATGTTTATCCTGATACTGCAGCTTTAAAAGACAGAAAAAAATTCTAAAGCTGGATAAACTTTGTGATGGACTCTATACAACAATGATAAATTAAGTGCTATATGGATTAAAAATCTGTCATTTTTTTTATAGGGCCCTCTACAGAAACTGTCAGGTGGACAACAGCTCACTGTGCTTCTGTCACCAGAAACAGGATTCACCTCGGGTAGGCTGGCACTGTAAGGAAAAAAAGTCACCGGATGGATACACAATACAGAAAAACCATATAGAATTTTTGTCCTCAGATAGATCTGAGAACAGTTGTTTATATCATTTGAAATAAAATCATGAAAGAACAGCAACAGAAAAAGCTCTGAAAAAATCTGGATGGAATGGAAAACAAAAAAAAAGTGGTGATGTGCAACTAGGTGAACTCTGTGAGCATGTAAATAGTTAAACGAAAATCAGACTGAGACATTTCTCGTTAACCTTAAACTTTAGCCAGCTTTTCTTACAGTAGCCTTCCTTCATGGTGAATTTCCGTGTCACTAAAGCCTCCTTTAGTTCCAATACATAATAAAGGCTTCTTTGTTCATATTGGATTATATTTCTGGCAATTTTATAAGTTGCATAATACTTATTACAAATAATAAAAATAATTTCTCGTGGAAAACATTAGCCCAGTAAGTATAGATTGTTTGGGTTAGATTTAGCTGTAAAATTTTTCCTCCCTCCCTGTGAACTAAGAACTTTTTGGTTTGCTACAAAAAATTCTGAACCTTACCATTCTGCAAGGAAAGAGCTTGATCAAGAAGACAGCTGTAAAGCATAGACAATGTATTAAAATGATGAAAACTCTTTCCAAACAATAGGATTGTTGCATTCTGAGTGTGTTACAAATCCTTTCAATCCCTAGGAAATGAGACCCAGCTTTAGCAGGACTGCTGCAGCATGCAATAAGGAAGGTCCCAAGGAAATCAAAGCTCAGGACTGTCATCCAGAATGACACTCATGGAGCAGAATCAGCTGCCTCAAGCAGGCAACATCAGTAGGGAAGAACCTGCAGCACAAACAAACATGACTTTTAGCTCCATTAGCTTCCAAGGGGAAAAATTCAAGTACACGATTTAGAAAAGCTCTCATTTCCAGCCTAGCAAATCAGGAACTGAGTATTGCAATTAAGGAAGAATGTTTCCTTGACAAGGATTGACTGTGAATCTTAAAAGAGGTTTTAAAAATTTAAAAGTAAGGAAGCAGCAGCTGCGGCTAGCAACAGTTGTTTCCTTTTTGCAAAAGTCATAGATTTACTTTCTACTTGGCATTCATACTCAGCTCACCACTCTGCTGTGCCGCAGTAGTTCTTTCCCCACTAACTGAAGAAATCTATGCAATAAGAATAATTCTGAGTAATTTGATTTTCCCCAAAGAGTTCACAAATCCTTTAAAGGTATATGAATCTTCTTTCACATTTCTCATAGGATAAGATAAAATTACTGACTGAAACAAAGTTGGACAGGAAATGATTTTGCAATACTTACTCCAATGACTGAAGAATATCTAAAGAGCGCAGTAACAGAAGTATCTTCAGAGTAATCTTCGTTTTTGCTCTGTTTGATTGCCAGAAGGGGTCTTACCCACTTTCTGTTGAGGTCACAGGACTTCATGTCCTCATTTTTGAGTAACTTAATGTAAATTACAGTAATTTCACAATTATAAGCCGCACTGAGTATAAGTCGCACTTCCAGGTGTTGGCAAATTTTCGTTCTTTGTCCATATATAAGCCACACCTGATTATAAGCCACACATTACAATACAGAGTGTGATAAAAGGTATCTATTCTATCATCATCTGTTGAGGGTGGGGGCAGTGATCCTTATCTCCACAGGAGATATTCTGCTAATGGGCCATCCATTGAAACCAGGCAGGGCATTGTTCTTTATCTTTTCACAACCCATCCTTCCTCCAGCGAGTCATTTTCTGCTAATGGCCCACTGAGTCCCACTGTGGGACTGATAAAATTACTGCATCCCATTGGAAGTTGCTCCAGCCAGGGGGAAGAGCCCAACATTTCTTACCAAGACAAAAACAGAGGCTTTGGGACACTAAGGGAGCACCTTTCTCCACTGGACTCCAGAGAAAAACTGGATTTCTCCACATCACCACTGGACCTCCAGAGGGAAACTGCACCTTCTACAGGAGCACTGCTTCAACTGAATCACATGTGTCACTGCAGGAGGATGCAGCCAACATTTAATGGGACTGCTACCAACACCCTGCCTGACAGGGTGTCAGGTTATACTCTGACTGTCAGGGTTTGGGGTTTGTTCCTTTATAGTACTATATTTCTATTTTAATTTCCCTAGTAAATAACTGTTATTCCTAATTCCCATATCTTTGTCTGAAAGCCCCTTGATTTCAAAATTATAATAATTTGGAGGGAGGGGGTTTACATTCTCCATTTCAAAGAGAAGCTCCTACCTTTCTCAGTAGACACCTGTCCTCCAAACTAAAACAGCAACTTTTCGTTCTTTGTCCGTATATAAGCCACACCTGATTATAAGCCGCACTTTGGGTTCGGACCAAAATTTTAGTCAAAATGGTGCGGCTTATAATCGTGAAATTACTGTAATTGATTTCACTAGAGATTTTCAGTGGAAAAAGGAAGAGCAATATGTGTCCTTATAGATTTGGTGAATCAGGCTGCCAGATATAGTAATGCATTGTAAATACAAAACTGTTATCCACTTAATAAAATGCCAAACAAAATAGCTGTTATGTTGTATTTTGGTTTTGTTATGGGATTTTTTTGAGTATTTTCTCTTTTTTTGCCAGATATTAAGCATATACTGGATCCAATAGCCTTGAGTTCAGCATTTGTGATGTTCTGCCTTTCTGTTTCCATCTCATTCTCTAGCTGATGAGTTTACTGGTGGCAATGTTGCTGAGCAAAGAAAAAACTTGTAATGAACCTCACAGTAATGTCTAGCTTGGTGGAGGGGTAGAAAATTAAACATGACTGACACTAGAATATTTATTATTCCATAGGTAGAATCAGGTAGGAAACCATTTGGACTTCAACAAATTTTTGGTTTATTAGCTTTTGCCCTGTGTGATATACTTTAAATGAAAACTATTCTGAAGGTGCTATTACAATGTTCCCAGATGCATCTATAGCTCATATAAAGAGGTTATTGAAAAAAACCAGCTTGGATATTGATTATTTTCATTGTTTTAGAAGTTATGTGATTGCTTAGCCATGGAATAATGTTTCAAGTATATACATTTAAAGGTGCTGTGGTTGATGAGAAAGACAGGTTTGGCTATTTAAAAAAGCTCCTTACTATAGGGAAGTCTCTTGAAGATTTTTCACAGAAAGCACCAGAACTCACATAGTATTTTAGTTCACAAGCATGAAGGCCAAATGACAAGATGTCTATATGTATATGTATATACAGACACAATGTATATATGTATAAAGATAGGTTTATATAATGCATAAAAATAGATATATACCCATATGTTCATATATGGATATACAGTGCATATCCATGCAGCCATGTACAAGATTCCCTCAAAAGTTATTTCTGTTTCCAGCAATGAAAGAGACTTGTAGAAAAGCAGCCTCCACCATGCCCTAGCAGTAACAGATGCACCACCTGTTTATTGAGGTTTTTTTCCTCACTTGAATCTTATTTTGTACACACGCTCAGGCTGTACTTCCTTTCTGGCATGCATTTTCATGCCAAGTAATTAATGTGATTTAGCAAGAAGTAAGTCAGATTCATGGTCTAAAGGCCAGATTCTGCTTATCCCTTCCACAGCTCATCAGGAAGTTTCCTTTTCCCTCTTTTCGTTTATGATCACTCAAAACTAGGCAGTGCTCAGAAAGGAAGGAGAGATTCTTTTGCCATCACTTCATGGGCAGGACAAGAAGAGGATTTGTCAAGACAGAAGGCAGGACCCCTCCTGATGGATCCAGGAAGGAGCAGATGTAGCTGGGTGTGAGCGCACTGGGTGGGGGCTGCTGCACGACAGGATTTGACTTTTTGGGATGGGACAGTGCAGAGAGCAGACATCAGCCTCGGCAGGGGAGCAGGAGGAAGGTTATCCTTCCAAATCAAGTGGGAGAATTAAATTGCACCAGAAAGTGTCCTTGGGGTGCTCACGTGCAGGGAATCAGAGGGATGCAGGAAGAGCCCCTGCCAGCGCTCACCACTCTCTTCTCTTCTGGCATCTGTGTCTTGTGTGATGTGTATGGTATGATAAGGCATGGTCCATCACGGAGTAAAGAAGGGCTGAACTATGCAAACACAGTTCTCCCCTACAGATAAAATACTCCTTTGTAGGTGTGCATTATTTTTCTTCAAAGTTTTTTTAGCTTTCTCACACTGTTTCTATCCTTTCAGGTACTTTTACTTAAGTAACTGACACTTAGATCTGGCATTTTTCACGAAAGTATATCTTCATGCTTCAAAACATTTCCATTAGTGAGACAAAATAAATTTAAGTGAGTTTCCTAGGATTCATTTCTGGAAATTTTTTTTTTGCCAACAAAAGCAATTTCATTTTGCCATTAACTCTGTAAGGCTGGTACTGAGACAGCATAAAGTGAATATTAAGCATTCACCAAGAAAAGATCTAAAGACTCACATTTAAAACAGGAATTTATAATCTGATAATTAAAATTTGCAGGGAGTGTGCGTCTGGGGGTTGACCCTGTTCCTGTTAGTTTTTTAACTCCTTGCCAGACCTAATTTCACAAATGCATTGTCTTTTTTGACATTTTAGCATAACAAAATAACTCAACATGGTTATAAGTACAGCGTCTCCCAAGGCAATCATCCAGGAAAAAAAAAAAAGAACAGAGGAAGCTTCTTAATATGTGATCTGGTCCCAGACCATCCAGTCAACCATGGCAGAACACTATTGAAAATACTAATTGGTAAGATACTTTTTTCAAAAATGAAAGACTTCAGATGACAACAAGCCAGCAACAGATTAAAGGCATGCAACAGCAGTGACACAATATACATTTTAAAAAGGGAGCTACAATTCTCACTCCTATCTTGCATTTTCTTTGTATTGAATTGTTATGGAGATCAGAAATCCAAAATAATTTTTTAGTCTGTAAAGAGATGAAAATGTTTTTCATAATAAACTTATGCTTCTTTTGTAGCCACTACCTACTTGGCCTTTTGAAATGTCCATTTGGGCACAGGAACTCTTTATTTTTAGATGAAACTAACATTAGATTTCTGAGGTAGATTTTGGACTTCAATAGGACAGAATCATCAGGCTTTTGCAGGTAACAATTTTTAAAGCCATGTTCAAAGAAAAATATAAATATGTTCAAATTAATTTTTTAAACTCCTAAAATATTTTTTCAGTTTCTAAAATGCTCCTAAATAAAATAAAAATAAAAAAAATAAAAGTTGAGCTCTAGAAAGCTCTTATAGAGGGTAGTTACAAAACTCTTCTAAAGTATGTTTCAGTGTATCTATAGCAAGGGCTTTGCCCAACTGATGAAAGGCATAAGGTGGAGTTAAGAAAATAAATTCCTGTTTAACTCCATAATTTCTAAGAGAAAGTAATATTCCCTTACATAAGGGTTTGGTTCAAGAGTCTATTCTGAGCCAATTGTATGGTCTGGTGGGATGCTATTATGACCACAGAGCAATAAAATGCATTACATTACAGTTTTTTAATATTAAAACTAATTTAGGAGCTTTTATTTATAAATTTTATGACTAACATAAGGGTAAGGTTTACATATACGTCAAGGTTACTTTTGAATGTGGATTTGCTCTTTTGCATATGTAATCATTTTTATATATAAGAAAAAGGAATGTGTATTCCCTTAGTGATGTTCTTATTCTGTCAGTCCTTCATGCCAAGTGTGGTGTCCAGCCCCAACATCAGCTTTTCCAGGAGTCAGCAGTCTCAGCAGCCAGATATTTAGTTCACTTACAATATAAAACCAGGATTGTTGTGCATCACCCCATTTAGGAAGAACTTTTTAAATGACCTTTTATGACAGGTAATAGCTGGCTTAAGCAGACAGGTATGAGGAGAAGAGGGCCTGGTTTCAGAGGACCAAGGATTAAATTAGCATTTAAAAAAAACCCTTTGCAGCATTAAACTTTACAGACTGCTTTAAAGCCTGCATTTCATATCTTGGAATTATTGGACACTCCAAAACTCCAAACTACTCTTGTGCTACTTTCCTCCCTCTCCCCCATGTAATTCCTTAATTCTTCATTCTCATAGTACGTGGATGCCTCTTACCAAGATGAAATCATGACATTTATGCGCAAGAGTCTTGGGTGATTCAGGCAGCAGTGTGACATCAGCAGAGGGGCTCAGCAAACCCCTCAAAAAGCAAGATGGGGAAATAAAACCTCTTTTCCATAAAACTGTATGGTAGCTTATATTAAATTCAAGCGTTTGCACAACTGTCCTGCAATACCAATCCTTAGCATCCAACACTGATGTGTTGGTTTCTATAAAAAAAGTAACACTTTCAGAGTGTAAAATCTCAGTATGCAGCAATGAATTTAAATGGGCATGCAGCAATTGGAAAGAAGTTAATATTTTAAGATTTGCTGTGGGATGAGACTGGATAGCATTCATTCAGTATGTGCTGCTACTCCTTAGTACCAAATTTAAAAATTCATACCCAGCAGATGCTAAAAGGCTATGGTCATATTTCCACAACTGAAATATTCTATGTTAGGTACATTTCAGTGTGATTCAGTTCCAGCTTCAGGCTTCTTACATTCAGGAGTGACAAAACACATATCAGTTTCAAAACATATATAATCCATCTACCCTGTTTTCTCCTGAAGAATTTTGTTGGAATAGTAAGCGTCTCATGTGAGTACACCAGGACTGAAACTGCCAGTAAACAGCAGAGGTACAAGCACAACTTCTTGACATAAGTTACTCATCATAAGTATTGGCAAAAAGTTTAAAATGTTTATGTTTTATTACCTTTTAAAAGGTTAATAAAAAGTAATTTTAAAAATTCATTTCAAGAGCAATAAGGTGACACAGTGAAAAGTATTTTTTTTACAAACCTTTAATTTATGAGTAACTGTAGAGGTAATGTAAAAAATAAGAGGGACAAGCTGTCTAAAGAGAAACCATGGTCTTTTAGTTAGGGCATCAAAACACTGCCCTGAAGATCTAGGCCCTCTTTGTGTCTGTCCCTCAGAACACACCAATAACCACTGGACTCCTTTGAAAGTGATTACTTAATTAAGAAGCAGCATCATAAATCAAAGTCACAGAAGAGTGGGATCACAACTGCAGAGGCAATTCCAATATGCCTACATTGCTGGTTAGTTACTGGGCACAGCTATAAAGAAAATTCTCTAAGGTAGACACAGTATTTCTTCTCAAATGCTCTTTTTTCTGCTGACATGAATACATATCGTTTCACTATACATCAAGTAGGTGTAAGTCAATGAAGCATCTGTAGGAGGTAACTGGGTCTAGAGTGGGTGAATAACCTAAGAAAATGGTAATTTATTGGCAACAGTGGAAGCTTAGACAGCCGCTTTTGGCTGAGGATAGAATTCAGTGTGGAGATTAAGTTTTTAAAATGTAGACGTCTCCTTGTCCATTAGGTGTGAGTTAACACAGTGGCACAGAATCACAGAATGGCTCGGGTTGGAAGGGACCCCAGTGGATCATCTGGTCCACCCTCCCTGCTCAAGAAGGCCCATCCCAGAGCACATGGCACAGGATTGGATCCAGATGGTTCTTGAATGTCTCCAGTGAAGGAGACTCCACAGCATCTCTGAGCAACCTGTTCCAGTGCATGGTCACTCCACAGTAAAGAAGTCCTTCCTGAAGAACTTCTAAAGAAGTTGAATTCTTCTAAAAAATTCAGGTGGAACTTCCTATGCATCAGTTTCTGCCCATTGCCTCTTGTCCTATTGCTCAGCCCCACCAAGCAGAACCTGGCTCCATGCTCTTGACATGCTTCCTTCAGATACTGACAGACATTGATGAGGTCCCCTCTCAGTCATCTCTTCTCAAGGCTGAAGAGGCCCAATTCTCTCAGCCTTTCCTCTTAGCAGACATGCTTCAGCCCCTTAATTATCTTTTTAGCCCTCTGCTGGACCCACCAGGGCCAGGTAAAAGTCCTGAGTTCAGCCTGTCAGATTTGGATATGTTATCCTCTGTAGTGCTGTTGGATACTTCAATCATTCAAACAGTGCCTCAAAATCCTGCTCTTAATGACTATTACTTACAATGCTCTCCACAAAATACCAACAAAGTGTAGCTAATTCTGATCTTTAGCTATAAATTTATTTCAACTTGGGATAGTTGGGATAAAAGTTAGTCTTTCATTTCTTTTATCAAGATATCTTGTCACCAAAACTTGGAAAATACTAAATTTTCTGTATAAAATAGAACAATGTACTGGTCTAATAAGAATAAATAGTTAAGAGTATATAATAAGAAATAATGTAAACAAAGAAGGAAAAATTATTATCTCAAAACACCATTTAATCCATGCCTTAAGGTGAAATAGCAGTTGAAGAGTATATTAGACTAAAGCAAACAATCTGATTGTTTTCTTCCACACCTGTTATATATTTAATACAACAAAAATCTCTGAAAATAAATAATTTAAAATAAATTAAATGGAAGAATATAAATAATTCTCCATATCTGAAATATTAAAATATTTTTAATATTTTTTAGGTATGTCTACTATTACTATATGATATAGCCCTTTTTTCATGGAACAAAGTAATAATTCTCTTGTGTTCTCTAAGCCAAAGAGGGTTTAACTGTGATGGAAACAAGCTGCCTGTATGGGCAAATGAGTACAGATTTTTACCCTTTTGTTGCCAGCTCAGATCCTGTCCAAGGCCTTCTAGTTTCTCTCTGTACAGACAAGTCCTGTTAAAGCCAGGAGGAATTCTCTTCACAGAATTTACTCATTCTCAGATCTCAGTTCTGGTTTTTTTTGACAAATAAGAGCAATAAGACTGTAAAACAAGTTCTTAGTCAACAATGAACACTACTTGCCTGTTCATTCACCCCGATAAATATAGAGGTCCCAGAGGAAAGTCCAGATGCTTTAGGGACTTGTGTATGGAGAAATAGACCTTTTTTTCCAGACTTTACAGTGAGAGACAAAAGGTGAGAAGGTAAATAAGAGATGCAGTGCTTTATTCAGAGACTTCTATGGACAATGATGCGATTGAGAAGTTTACTAGTTTGTTGATTGGATGGTCACATCCAAAGAGTTGCAGACGATGGCTCGGTGCCAGAGTGGAAACCAGTAGTAGGATTTGTACTGGAACCAATGCTATTTATTGCTTTGATCAGCGACATGGATAGTGGGATCAACTGCACCTGCAGCAAGTATACAGGTTATATCGAACTGAATGCTGTAGTCATCGCACTGGAGAGCAGGGATGTCATCCAGAGGGACCTTGACAGGCTTGAGTGGTGAACCCATATGAACCTCATGAAAATCAACAAAAGCGAGTGCAAGGTGCTGGACATGGGTGGGGATCATCTCCAGTATCAGTATTGAAATGATTGAGAGTAGTCCTGAGGAGAAGGACTTGAGAATACTGGTGGATGAAAAATTGAGTGTTACCCAGCAAAGTGTGCTTGCCACTGAGAATGTGAGCTGTACCCTGGGCTGCATGCAGTCATGGCCAGCAAGAGGATGGTGGTGATTCTGCTCCTTTATTCTGCTCTGGTGAGACCCCACCTAGAGTACTGCACCCAGCTCTGGTGTTCCCAGCACCTTCATGGACCTTTAGAACAGGTCCAGAGGAGGGTCAAAAAGACTATCAGAGGGGTGTAACACCTCTCTTATGAGGAAAGGCTGAGAGAGTTGGGGTCACTCAGCTTGGAGGAGACCTTATTGTGATCTCTCAGCTCTTAAAAGGAGCTTCCAGACATTTTACTGGGGCCTGTAGTGACAGGACAAGGGGCAATGGTTTTCATCTGAAAGAGGGTATATTTAAAATGGACGTAAGGAAGAGGCTTTAATAATGGGAGTGATGAGAAACTGGAGTAGGTTGCTCAGAGTATAGTTGTGCAGTGTAGTAGAGCATAGATACCTCTCCCGGGAATTGTTCAAGGCCAAGTTGGATGGGATTTAGAGCAACCTGGTCTAGTGGAAGGTGTCCTTGTCTGTGGATGGGAGTAGAACTATCTGATATTTAAAGATCCCTTCTAACCCAAATAATTCTATGACTCTATGGAAGAAAGTCCTGACTTGCCATATAGCTTGAGTGTTTACTGACCACCTCATTAGATTGTCCAAAATTAGAGTGGACAAAACCCTTTCTTAAGACAAGTCTTTTAATTTCTATGAGTCAGGGAAAGGAGTCTCTTTTCTGTGAAGCAAATACGCTATGCCCACATTCAGGAAGCAAAATACTGTGATAGTGGGAGACAGCAGCAAAAATAAGACAAAGTAATTAATGTGCCCATTAACCATTCAGATGCAACTCATCAGTGCCCTTACAATTTTCAATGGTAATTAACTTATTTCCCTCTCTCTGTTGCTTTTTGTTGTTGTTGGTTTTTAATTTTGGGGTTTTTTTCTTTGTTTTTTTCTTTTTGTTTTGGTGAGACTTGAATTCAAAATGCAATTCCATACTAATTTCACCATTTAACCTCTGTTTAGCCTGAGTGACTCTATGTACAGCCAGTGTTGGAAACACAGAAAAAAACCTTGAAATCAATTGTGGAAACTCCTGTGGAAATTGGGTCATCATTTTCTCCTTGGAATATGCTTTCCATTTATACAAAGGCAAGAAAAACTATTCTGAATATAATTAAGAAAAATATTTTAAAATGTGTGTCTCCAAGCCAATAACTGGTTCAGACTGTTGGTTTCTTACAGAGGAATTAATCCCACCTAGTTTTCAATATATACAATGCTGATGTCTACTTTTGAGCTGTCATCAAGGCTCCACTGGTAGTCAATGAAAAGAAGTCAGCACTTTTAGGGTATGATTCATCCACCATATTTTAGGCATACTTATTATGAGATGCAATTCTCCCTAAGGCTGATCAAATAAATCTTAATATACTACTGAAGGGGGCTAAGAGACTTATTAGAAATTAATCACAGTGAGTATAAACAGAAAGTAAAATTGCCAATAGTTCAATGCTTGCAGCAATAATGTAGTTGTGTTTAGAAGGGGTAGTGAAAACTGGCAAGATATTAAAGAAAGCCACCATAAGGATTAGAAGTGCAGAAAAACCCCTCTATAGTGATAGTCTAGAGAACCTCTTTTTATCCAGTTTTGCAGGAGAAAGTTTAAAATTTGTCTTGTTTTCAAAAGAGAAATAAAATTGCAAGACCTTCCTTTCAGACAGGATATTATATAAAAATTAAGATCCTGTGTCTAGAGCTGTCTGAAATCAATTCTGCTCAAGGAAGCCTGGAATTTAAAACAGTTTACTTTTGAGGATAATTCATAAAATTACTAGTACTAGTAGGAGTATAAAATCTGTCTTTTTAATACCCATCTGTATTTTGACTGGATGAAGTGTCAAAATTCAAATTTCTTAATAAAGTCAGAATTTGAAATGCTTTTATTTTATTTTGTATAACATGAATTCAGTATTTCTAGTGAAGCCAGTTCAAAACATGGAGACTTAAAATATGTCTGCCTGAAGCTTCTCTCTTAAGAGATTCTGAAGATTCTCTCTGAATCAAAATCACACCACTCTACAGTGTTTTGTGAAGCAGCTTGGTTTCATCCGAGAATGTTTCTTTTGGGGGAATGATTCATCAATATTTTTTGCAAATCAGGTTTAGTAATTGATCACAGGAACAGCTTACTAAAGATACAATTGATTCTTCATCACTTTAATTCTTTAAATCTATTTAGGATATGTTTCAGAAATATTCATCATAGGGTAATCAAAAGTTATGGGTTTGTTGTAGTGATGATTAGGTGAAACTGCTGGATCTGAGTTATTCAAAAGGTCAGACTAGATAATCACAACTGTTCTCCATGACCTCATAGGCTATTTATCTTCTGCATTAGGCCTTCTGCATTTGATTTTAAATATGCTTGGCCTCCCTAGATAGCAATGGAGATTATTAAATATATGTCCACGATTTAAAATTCCATTCTCTATCCTATTATTATTGCTGATCATTTCAGGCAATGTAACGTCATCTGAAATTTCCCCAGAGAGGGTAGTCTAGAGGTAAAGGGTTGGGAAAGGAAAAATACATAACAAGAATCAAGGTTTATCTAGTTTGTTTTTGGTTTTGTTTTTTTTTGTTTGTTTTTTGGTTTTTTGGGGTTTTTTTTTTGGTAAGAGCAAAGGCCTGCCCTGGTAGTGTTAGGGGTTCTTATGCAACTTTGTTTCAGGAATCAGGATTCCCACCGATTGATCTTTCTCCTATCTATCCCTTGTCAGTCTTTGGTAAATAGTGTCATCTCTAATAGTTGCTAGGAGAGAGGAAGCAAACTGGCCTTAGGATGTAAAGATGTGCTTTAAGCTACAATTACAAATGTTTGCTGCCCTATGGGTCATGTACCCCACATGAAAAAGGACTTTTTTCCCTACCTATGACTCACAGTTTTTGGCTCTCAGTCAACAGCAATTCAAATAAAGAACTGTCAAACAGGGAGAATCGATTCAGAATCCAAACAGAGGGAAATAAGCATGAATGTGAGCTGCAGGCTAATTTGGCCCATTATCTTCACTTGCATACTGCTCACTATTCACCTTGCACATATTTACCTTGCATCCCCTTACAAAAAGCAGCCTCTGCAGCCTTGATTTCAAGTTCCTGCCCCTGCCATTTGGTTAACATTCTCCATGTTGCACTATGATTGCACTTCAGTTTCTTCCCCTACATGCTACCCATCAACCCAATTTATTGACTCATAGAGTTACTAAGGAGATGCTTATCAAGCAGAATAAACACCCCTCTGCTTGCCAACTGGTACTGTGTAAATTGGCTTTGCTTCAGTGTCCAGCCATATTTTAACAAACCCTTGACAGTGCCTCAAAATGCTTTGCTTTGTGTCCGGATTTGCCAGCAGAGCACATTTCTAGTGGCACAAAGGAGGTCTGTATTTTAAAACCTTTTTTCCAGGCCTAATTTCAATACTTTCAATGTGTTTTCATGCTTTATCTCCAACCTAGCTCTTTGTGGTCTCTAGGAAAACATTTAGCACAACTTCTTATTATCGTGCTATCCAACATCATTAAATTTGTTCACTGATGCACATATGTAAATGTATTTTGTCACAGTGACTGTTACTGGACTGGCCTGGCAACTAAGTGTTGCATTAGAGCTGAGCAATTCTCAGTTACTGAAGTATACAGGCAGCTTAGGGAACCTTTTTGCTCTAATATGTTGATGGACTGTTGCTCCAAAGTTTCAGTGGAATCATTGTGCACATTGATTGCATTGATGCATATTTCATTACCAAACTTGTAAACTCTGAGTCCTAAAAGGTCAAATGAGTTATTCCAATGAGCATTGCACTCTGACATAGTCTGTATGTACTTTGGGGATCCAACAAGATTTTTCTGAATATCTCAGTGTCCAAGCTCTGCCATGCAACAAGACATCACATCGTAATATTGAGGATCATCTAATGCTTGCATTGTTCCAATACTTCCATGTTCTGTTAAAACATGGTTACTGAATTATTCACAAATCAGAGTACACAAAGTTCACTGGCACCATCAGGCTGTAGCGAGCCCTTTCCTCTCTTCCTTTTTCTTTCGTTCTTGTAACACAGCTGTTTGTACAGCAGAGAGACAATGCTGAGTTTGTTAACAGCTGGCAGTTAGCAGTAACTCATTATTGAATGGGTCTGGAAATGGTCTGATCTCCTTGACGATGAAAAACCAAAAGGCTATGTTGCTTTCAAAATCTTGTTTTGGGACTTGAAGTAGAAGTGGAGCTTGAGGTTGTGCCAATTCCAGGCTCGTGAAAGCTGCATAGAGAGAAGCGGGACAACTCCTTAGCTTCTGCTTAAAGCAAAATTAGCTTTGTGAGACCGGATTTGTTTCCACCTATTAACATCAGTATGTTGTAGTCTACCAGCACCCATTAAAATACCAGTCTTACTGGGACTTGGCATAACTCTTTTCCTGTGCTTTGAAACAATGGAATTGACTTGACTTCCCCTGTTACTCTAGGTCTCCACACTTTTTGTCCCAATTATTTTTTGTTATTTTGATCAAGGGATACGGGAGGAAAGATACTAATAATAAATGGTGGCACATAGGAGGCTAGTAGAAATCATATCCAAGATTCTAGTGAGAAAAGATGGAAAAGTTTCTGTAGAGATTTCACATAACAAAGATCCAGGGAGAAAAAGGGAATAAAGGCAGGAAACAACAGGGGTAAAACTATTCAAGCACATTCTCACAGTGTAAAAGGCTAGCCAATTGAGCAATAACCCCTCCCCAAAGCATAAGTGACTTGCTGGATGGATGAATGGATGGATGGTATTTTACATTTACTGTAAATGTTCTTCTGGAAATGTTTGGCATTTTTCCTGAAACAATTTCCTGGCGCTATGGGGCAGAGGCTGGTGGTGTAAAATCAGTGAGGTGCTATGCCAGCACATCAAAAAACACTACAGCATTCTCCACTTCCCAGCTGTGGAGTTGAGAAATGCCAGGGGGCTTGGGAGAGCATTCCTGCCATGGTATCCAGTGTGGGGGACGGCCCTGATCCCTCAGTCTCAGCACAGGCAGCACACAGACAGCAACTCCACTCGGTTTGTGCCAGACGTCAGGACAGACACATTGCCTGATAAAGGAATACACAGAGAGAAGCCACTGAGCAGGTTTCAGAGGAAACTGCTGTTAGTCACAGAGAGGATAGGAGAAGTACATTAGAGCAACTGAAATTGCAAGATAATAAGGATCAAGACTCACACAAAGTTTATTGGGCTATAACCTGTACTTTAATTGGACAATTTTTGAGCAAAAAAGGGTACTGTAATTTTATAAAGATGTAATAAGAAGAAAATTTGGGAAATTTTCTTTAGAATATATTCTATACCTTGGATTAAATATGTATTTAAACTTCTTTTATTAATAATTTGATACTTATTTGTGTTTTGCCCAGTAATTAGTTGTGAGACATGCAGACTTCTAAAGGTAGACATGACTTTACTGAATCAGACCCCTAGTCCTTCTGCATTCCCCCACCTTCTATACAACAGAATAACATGTTGCTTGGGTAATCTTAATACTCAGTCTGGCAGCTAAGAGCTTCCGGTGTGGAACAAACTTATCAGGAAGGCTAAGTGAAACTTCTGTCATCCCTTTCATTCTCACACTCTTCCCTTCCCACCTCCTTCCTCATTAGCAAAGATGGGAGAGGCTGGTTACTCAGAGGGTGCAGTCGTGGCCCACACATCACCCGATGCAAAGACCCTTCCTCATAACACAATGGACTTGAAGGCACTCTCTGTATGAGTTGCCAGAGCTGCATCTGCACATGCCACCAGCTTTGTGAGTGCTCTCTTTGAGATTCAAAACCCTCAGACACTGAAGGGAGCTCTCATGACATTCATCCACTGCTCTCTCTTCTCTCTGTTCTTGTTTACCACATTACATTTGTTCTAATGAGCTGTGTGTTTAACATCTGAACTGATCTCTTCCAGCCTGCACAATTCTCCACAAGTCCATTTGCTGGTAGGAAATAATTAATACATCAATCAAACAATCAATCAATCAATCATCAATAATTTTTGTTAATCTGGTAAGTGTGGTGCTTTATTTAGACCTCTAAGTACTTATTTATTTGCAGTGAAATAAAGAAGGTAAATTAGCCTCAAACAGTTCAAAGCAGCTCTTGTCAGAGTACAAACCTGCGCTTGGCAAGGTCAGCAAGGGTTTCAATGCTGGAGAAGGAGTAAGGGTGAAGGCTCTGTAATGTTAACAGCCAGGAACAGCAGCGGGATTTTGCAGTCATGCTCTCCAGTATCTTATGCAGGAACCATATCCTTCACTGAATAATTTAAGTGATGGACTGGCTAGTATATCTTTACACCACCAAAAAAATGAGCACTTTTGTTCTTTGTCATACCATGACTCCTTGAAGTTTTATTTCATGCATCCTCAAATTTTATTCTCCAAATCACTTACCACCTTTCAAAAAGGTAGCTTTAGATCTTGTTCTGTTTACAAGGGTTCTGGTTTTACCCCTGTGCCTATCAATGGTACAGGCATTCAGTGGTGCTTGCTTTACACCGAGATGAACACAGAGACACTCAGGCCTAGAGGCCACAAAATGTCTGACAAAGTACCCACTCATGAAAGCAATTTGTTACAATATCACACAGAATAAATCATGGCTGACATATTTGCTGGAGCTATTTTTAAAGGAAATAATTCATAAAGCTGAGAGGTGTGAAGCAGTGAACATAATCTACATTGACTGGGAGAAAAAAATGCTGTACCTCAGAGGAGACAGAAACAAGGGGTTAGCAACCAGCTCAGAGAGCATAGTTCTGGTGAGGATAAAGATCTGTCTGAAGGGCTCTGTGCTGGTGGTATCATTGCTGTGGGAGGAAACAGCTCAGCAAGATGATAAATGGAGAACTATACAGCTTTATTTTTCTCCCCACTTACAAATGACTTAATCATGCTGACAGGATCTCCACTAATTTCCACCATACATAGAGTACCTTCTGCAGGAGCCAAGCAAGTGTCACCCTAATAACTCAGCTTTTCCCATCCATTATATTCTTGTGTGTCATTTGTATAGATTGCCGTGGGAAGCATTTGGCAATTTGGAATTGTTGTATTTTGAAAAATAAAACAAAAATACAAAACAAAGAAAAATACTAATTTTGAAACTGAGATAGGTTTTAGGCCTAAAGGCCAAATTCAGCAGGTAGGGCTTGATGTTCTCTGTAAATACATCAGGGACAAGTGGTGGGTTGGAGAAGCAATTAGAATTCAAATGGCAGAAGAGCAGCTTGAGCCATCACTTAAATCAGCATGAGCAGCACCTAAATAGGTGAGGGTGGTAATGGATCACTGGACAGAATCTCTTTTCACTCCCACTTCTGGAGATCAAAAAAAAATCTGTTTTTATTTTTTATAAATTTGGTAACAGAAGAAATACATTCAGTGAGGAACTGTCTGGGTGTTACTTGAGTGTCACAGAGATCAAAGACAAATTGGTGCAGAATGCTGCTCATACAACAAGAGGAAGAACAGAAACGAAAAGAAATTACTTCTCATCAAAGGCTGTAAGTCAACATTCTGGATTATATGTCCCTCTAGGGAAAACATCCCAAACTCAGACACACTGCCATGCCTAGCTAGGGCCAACTGAGTGTCACAGGGACTCCACAAAGGCAGAAGAGGGCACAAAGAAATATGCAGAAATTATGACAGAGCTCAAAAGGCTGAATCACAAACAGAAGCTGGAACAACTGTCACTACAATATATTAATGAATCGTGTCATGGCTTAATGTCAGAAAGTGATAAGGACAAAATTATAAAGTACCGATTAAACACCACAAATGAGCTAAACAATTCAGAAAATGGTTTTAAATGCTCTTACACTACTAGTAGAAATACCTTAACAGATGCATAAATGCATCTAGGGATGAATGCATTATGTGTTATAGATTCAGGGCTGCCATTATAACCCTCATAATCACTTTTTCACTTGGTCATGTGTTGTGCATCTGTGACTTCTTGGCAAGATATTTCAGTGAGAGGAACTTGCAATTTTAGCTAACCTTTTCTTTTCGGAAAGCTTGGCTGCCGGCTTTGCTCTTTCCATGCTTCAGAACCTCTGCAGTGCAACCTTTTCAATAGCATATGCTGCAAAATGCCTTTCAAAAAAATGTTTCAGTACCTAAAATACAATATTGAGACCATAACTGACAAAATTAGTCAGCTCTATGACCTCATTTCAAACAGCATAAAACCCAGCACTACTAATGGCATAAATATCAGAATCTGATGAACCACAGAACACAAAAAAAAACTTCCAGCACTTCTGAGAAGTTTCCTCTGCTTTTAAAGTATGCCTGATTGTCCAGGGTAGAAACTGGCATCTCCCTCTGGCAACGTCACTAATCCTGTTCAGGGAGGACACAACACAACACAAGTGATAACTAAAATACATAGGATAAGCCTCCATATCCCATTTAAAGCTGAGCTTTGAGATGTCAGCAGAAGTGAGTAAAGGCACACAGAATTAGTGGAAAACATATGTTTGCAAGCATGTGACCATGAGTCCTGCACTGCAGCCAAAAGCATTGCTAACAAAACTCAGGCACATGTGTGACAGCATGGGGAGAAAAGACTGTGGAGAATAAAATGACTTATCTGTCTATGATCTCATGGGGAGATTTGATAGATTTGAAAGTACCTTCTCACACCAGGATTCTCATCAACATAGTAACATGTTCTAGCGTTTCAAACACTGAGGTGTAGGAACCTCCTGGTATATGGCTTGGATATAGTGATGCAGCACTTTTTATTCATCCATTTTAATAGTGTCCAATCAAACTACAGAAGAAGTGAAACATGCTTTTTTTATTATAGTATTTTCCATATAACTTCTGCTGTCTAATTAATTTATTCTTATCTGGGTTTAGGGATAAGCAAAACACACAGAAATCAATCATAGGGAGTAACCTAAAATATTTGCATGAGAATCAGAAAGAAGAGGTTGATCACATAATTAAACAAATTTCAAAAGTCAAACACTGCTAAAAAGGTCAATACTGTTCATTTTAGAACTGTTAAGATGAACAAGTACCCATCTTGGCCCATTTTTGGAGAAAATTTCAGAGTGAATAGAGAGGGTAGAAAAAATTTCCAGGAAAATACATTAATTCTGGTGCTATGTGAACTATCAGTGTCTTGACATGCTTGGTAAATTTAATTCAGAAGGTAGAATTAATTTCACCTAATGTGCAATGTCAGCTGTAAGCTGGCCATTTGAGGTGTTCTTTTTAGTCAATGGGGGAAAAAAAGCAATTTTAGGACATGACTGATGCGATGACTTTAAGGCATCTTCTTTCAGAGGAGATGAACTGAGCCATAGAAGTATTCATTATCTATAAATGGGACCCAGGCACTAAACCAGAAGTAAACATCTCCTTTAGAAACAGGTTTCCTGTCCTTCCTGACTCATATGAGACAAGAACATGTCATAAAGTTCCAAGGCACTGAATAAGTTACACTTCTGAATAGAGTATCCATAAAATAACAAGTCAATAATATATATTAGATACATCTCAAACTGTTTTCAGAGTAGGCAAATATTCTTATTCCATTTTTATGAAAGAAGTGTGACAAAATCCAGCTAAGGTGGTCATGCAGAAGGTTAGTGCCAGAGGCAGAAACAGAAGCCAAGTCTCCTGCCTCCCCATGTGATTTTTCAGTTCAACAAACCTGCCCTTAATTTCTGTCTTCTACTTACAAGATTTAACTTTATAGCTCTAGTTAATCTATCTGAACTTTCCTGAATGTCTCCATAGGCAGTCTCTGAGGGAACATTATCTGCCTTTCCTGCTGATGTTTAGAGCTGTGAATACAATTGTGCCACCTCTTCTTTTCACCTTGAAAGGGATCACCATCTCCTACATATCTGCTTATGGGGCCTTTTGGAGAATTGTCCCACCTACTCCTTCCTGCAGCTCAGCTAGAGTCTGCCAAGAACATTGACATCTACAGGGCTGGTTACATCATCAGTCTCTGGCCTTCTTTTGAAACACACAACTGGACACTAGAGACCATCTGAAATAGGAGAGATACTAAGTTAAAAAAAAAAAAAAAAAAAAAAAAAAGTAAAAATGACTGAATGATGAAGCTCTTTCTAGCCAAGATGTAGAATGACAAGTTTCAGAAACCTTGGAAGGCTTACCAAAGTTGCTGACTTGTAAAGCTCTGTTCACAAACATGGGATTTAGGTAAAAAAACCCCCCAGAAATAGAATGCATCATTTTATCTGAAATCTATACAGTTTCATAATTATATGAGGCTTGCATAGTTAGAAGTCTTGACACAGATCTGAAGTAGTTCTCTGAGACATACAGCTTCATGAGCTGAGCCAAAAGATTCTGGGGATTTACAGCATACACCAGTTTTAACAAATTCTGTTCTGCTGCACAGATATGTAAACTCCACTAAATTCAGCAGTGCTCCAACAAAGGTGGGCAGGAAATATGCACATACAGGTAAGATATTTTAATTCTGTGTCCCCAAAGCCATTTACTGATCAGAGGGTTGGGGTCAGTGGTGTCAAGACAGGCAGCTAGTGTAAACATCAGTGCCCAAAGATGGGGGGATTGCAGTAGGAAGATCACAGAATGACAGAAGGTGCTGAGTTGGAAGGGACCCACAAGGATCATCAAGGTCTAAATCTTAAGGGAATGGCCCATACAGGGATCAAACCCATAACCTTGGTGTTATTAACACCACCCTCTGACCAACTGAGCCATTCTTAGTTCAATGAATCCACTGGAGACTCCCAGCCTCCTGGGGCAGTGGCTGTAGGCTTGCTGGTCACCATACAGCATCTCACCTGGCACAAGGGGTCTGTACTTGGGCAACCTTACCCACTGAGAGAGGCACTCCACTGTTTTGAGTGGGCGTTGTGTGACATCTGTCACACCCATAGTGCCCACATGCAAAGTAAGAAGAGAGGTTGGGAGTATAAGAAGAAGGAAGAATGGATTTATAAAAAATATACAATGAGGGTGTACTGTACTTCTCAAGAAAGGGGTTTTTCACAGATTTCTAAAGATGGGAAAAGGTTTTTGCCATTATCATTCCAAATTAACAAGACAGATGCAAACCAAAACATGCTCCCAATCTTTACTGTTGCATTTGAAAACAAAACATTTATGGGTTTGTGAATTTTTCCCTTCAGATTTGTCAAGAATGTTATTACATCCAGACCTGGACACAGTCAGCTCGAGTGATTTTGTAAAACAAATAAAATGCAAATTCAGTTCATGTCAGTTTGACACAGATACCAGTTCCAGAAGGGCTTAATTACAGCTAGGTGATATGATGCTGAATCTAACAGATCTTTTCTTAAACCAGCTAATCGAGTCTGTCAATTGTTTCTGTCTTTAAAATTGTGCTTGACTGCTGTGGAAGGAGCACAAGCCTCAGTTACTCAGTTTCTATAAATAAACATTATACCTAATGTGGTAAGAAGTAAACCTCATTCTCCAGCACAGTCTAGCTCTTTCAGAGAAACTTCACTCATTACAGATCTATAAGGACACTGCTGTTAGCTCTTATGTCCTGCATAAACAATCCAATGAGTTTGAACAATTGATTTGAGTGAGCTGAGCAGCAGCATTCTGTTGAGCTAGTTTTTCTTAATTCTTTGGTTTGATTCCCCTCCTTTCTCTTCAAAAGATATGAAACACAAAAAATCAAATTGCAAAACCTGTGAAATAACACGACTTTTAAGGAAAATAAGAAAGCAAAAGAAAGAAACATTTCCAGAATCACCTCCTTGAGACCATACATATAATACTACAACTGTTTGTGTTTTTTATATCAATCCTCTCAGATGGAATGGTTGAAAAACTGTGGCTTACAGTACAGGTGGCACTTAATTTAAAGAGTGACAGACGACAAAGCTACAACATTCCTTTTTAGCCTCCTACAAATGTTTATTAAATCACTGTTTCAAAATTTTACATCTGATGATATATGAAAATATGTATCTTCTGTGGAACTTCATGTGCAAAACCAATCTAAAAAAACCTACAATGAGGACTTTGAAGTCCCAATTCTACAAAATTCCAGGCTTGCTTGCCAAGATGGAAAATACATTTTGCTACTTTTAATGCTCATGGGGAATCACATCAATTGCTAATTCATCAGAAGACTCTTAAGCATGTCTGATGTAATTCTCCCCTTAAAAAGTTATGATGATGACTTAACAAAATGCAAAAGCTTTTGCAAACCACACCAATCTAAAACTTGGGGTGATATCCTGGAACCAGAGGTTGGATTACACAAGTTACTGACTTCCATATTTATCTGCTACATCAGTGTTGAAAAGAATGGATCAAAATCTGTCTTCTCTGACAACCATGGCAAGAAATCAAAATGTAGATTTTACCTAATTTACAACTTTTGGGAGCCATTCAAAATTGTTTGAATAGTAATATTTTTTGCTGTTGGGTGGCCTAAGTCAAATAAGAGTCACATGGGTGCAGAAGGAACCTTGGTTGAAATTAAATGTTTTAGCACACAGCTAGACAAGAGAATGAAGCACACATGTAGTTCACATGCCAGATAGGTAGCATGTGACCCTGAATCTTCTTTATTTTGTCCTGGAATTTTTTATTTCTTCCTTTTCTAAGATAAAAAAAAATTAAAAATCTGTGTTTAAAAATGCTTCTCCAGAGCTTTAACCTCATGCACCCACACTTATTTCAGTTTAGCCCATAGCTCTTTATAATGGAACTTTTATATGCTACAATTTGAATTTACAGTAGAAGTTTTCCTATCAGCTTCCACATCAGGAATGCCATGACAAAATTTCCAAACAGAATCCATCAAATTTTAGCATTACAAATCAGTTGAAGTATGTTGTAACCCAATACCCTAATGCTTTAGGAATGGTATGTCCCTTTAACCCTGTAACCCCTACAAGACCAATGGACTGACCCCTGCGATGGGATTGGCCTGAAGCCAAGGCTGACCCCTCCCCTTTCCTGACCCAGAGAAAAACCCTGAGGCCACGTGGACTCTTTCTCTTTATCCCCATCTCTCGCTCTGACCACATGGAAGCCTAAGAATAAAGCAGAATACCAACCCTGGGAGAAAGAGCCTCTAATGTCTTCTGTTCTACATGAAACAGCATCCCAGGCCAGCTCTGCAGGGTATTTGGGGAGCAGGCGAGGCCTAGGGTGTTATTTCAGTTGCCGCCCGTAACGTGGTGCTTTTTAAATTAAAACCCACGTGAGAGGCTGTGACCCTTAGAAGGGTTAGGAAGCCGACGGGAAGTCAACTACCCTGTGGGCGAAACTTGCTTTCTAGCAGGTCTAGCTTAAGGGGACGAAACCGGTAAACCTTCCAGCCCAAGGGAGGTCGGTTTTCCGGAGCAGATTACAAAGTACAGTTCTTCAGCTCCTCGGTACTTCGCACAGAGTGGTAAGTATAAATTTTCCTCCGTGGGGAGGGGGATTTTGAGGTGCTTTCTCTGTAAAATCGAGGTGCGGGGGGCTGGGCTGCACAGCGTCCTCCCTGGGGGTTTTGGAGCTGTATGCAGCCGGAGACACTGGTGGGGGTAGCAAGGCCGCCTTGAAACAGTTTCTGCCGTGTGTACAGTATCACGCCAGACAGCTGATTTCAAAGAGAGGCGCGCTTTTGCTGCAGCCTGTGATTCTCTGTGGGGGGGGTGCCAGCTTGGCCGGCAGCTAGTAACCTTCTCTACTGTGTTTTAACTGTGCTTTGTAGTGAGATATTAGAGTAAATTGCTGTGAAAAATATGGGTACACAGCAATCTACTTTGCAACAGAGCGTGGCTTCACAAATTAGAGAACTTTTAAAAATTACAAATGTGATTATTACTAACAGAGAACTACATAGGTTTGCTAGGTGGCTGTCTGTAGAGAGATCTGATCTTAATTTGGCAGATATGAATTCGGTTTTCTTTTGGAATGAAATTGGAGATTTATTAACTTTAAAGGTCGAAAATGGAGATAAAAAAGCCTTAATGTTCATCCCAATATTTTTGCAAATTAGAAAACTGTTACTTCAAACAGGAAATAACAGGCAGCCACAGCAAACTGCTTCAGAGTCAACCAGTTCTTGTATCTGTCCCTCTACATGTGTTGTTCCCTCTTCACCTAAGAAATCTGACTCCTCTGTCTCTCTAACTCATGCTGACAACCACGTGTCTTTTACTACTGAGGCAGAAAGCAGACCCCAAAATGGCTCCAGCCACATGGCATTAAACTCTTCTTCTTCCCATAATACTCCTTCTCCCTTGATAACAACCTCAGACCTCTCCCCAAACTCATCCTGGCCCCTGAGTATTCAGGGCAATTCTCACTCTATTCAGGTTTTGCCATCCCCTCCCCCAAGCTATCAGGCTAGCACAGATGGGGGTGGGGGTGGGTGTGGAAAAACTGGTTCTACAGGTTTTACACAACCTCCTTCTGAGATAACGGCCTCGTCACCGCCCATCGCTCAGGACACTGTCCCGGTGGAGGCACATAATCAACAGATAACACAGCCCAGAATACAGCCCATCCCATCTGTGGCTCCTGTCATTTATACGGGTAGGAGAAATGGCAGGAGAACATATCAGCCACTACCATACCAAGATAAAAAGGAAATTTGTAAGATTCAAAGAGAATTTGGCAGACACAGTGAAATGTTTAAAGGATTTTTAAGAGCAACATTTAGTTCTAATGAGATGGTACCTAATGATATTAAGGATTTATTCAGATGTTTACTTTCAGCTTCTGAATTTGATTTATGGGAAAGTATTTGGAAAAGATCTTTAAGAGTGCTTTTGCAGGAACTACAACAAAGCCCAGAAAGTGCAAAAGATGAGGATAATAATGATATTACACAGGAACACCTAACAGGAGAAGGAGAGTATGAAACCCCTGAGAAACAGGCACGCTTATTAACTAAATTTGTTTTGGATAAGATCTCTCTAGCAGCAGAAAAAGCTTTCCATCAATTACCTACTACTGAAGTTACAGGTAGTTATGTTAATATTAAACAGTTTCCTTCAGAAAGTTTCTTGCAGTTTCTGGATCGCCTCCGTGCACAGGTGGAGAGACAAGTCTCGGACCCAAAGGTGCAGGCAGAGCTATTGAAGGAGATGGCTCAGAAAAACGCTAATGAATCATGTCGCAGGGTCATACTTAGTCTTCCCCTCGACCCACCACCTAGCTTAGCACAGATGATAGAAGCCTGCACCAGAAAAGCAGAACTGTTCAGTGCACCAGAGAGGAATCCAGGACCAGCACACTCACGATCTGCAGCAGCGATGACACCAGGACCAAGGAAGCAACCGGTACCACCACAGCAGCTGCAGCACATCACCTGCTTCCAGTGCAAGAAAACAGGACACTATGCAAGGGATTGCCCACACAGCCAGAAACAGAAGAAAACCAACAAACAAAAAAACTAGGTGTACAGCGCGTGCCCGCCATAAATACCATAACGCGCAAAGATATAAATACTGCGGGTTCCACACGAGAAAAAACCTCTCTCTTTAAAACTAAGGGGGAGGACGGGACAAATGGTGTGGGGATTAATGATAGCATTAATGTTAAACATTCAATTGGCAAGGGTTGGACGCCTTTTGGTCGTCTCAATCTTAAGACCACTAAAGGTGTTTGTTTTATGTCAACAGAGTGGACAACAATTACAGTGGATCTGTCTAGCACTTCACTGGACCTGACGCTGTTGCATTTGGAACTGCGCTGTGAGTATTTAGTTATGGGGGACACAGCACACACACCCTTGGAGATGGAATTACTTCCATTATCCAAGAAGGAAAATGTCTCAGGTTTCATTCTCTTAGCACGCTGCTCACAACCACCTTATTACCTGAATGAGGGGCAAATCCTCGCCCAGGCCATCCCTGTTCCAAAGGAAATCACAGCAGAAGGAAAATCACCTGAAGTCTATTGGGCAGAGGTGGTGGGTGAGGAAAAACCCTCTGTGGCATGCAATCTGACCCATGGTTCAGACCATCTCCATGTGGAGGGGGTACTGGACACAGGGGCAGATGTGACGATCATACCCGAAAGGATGTGGCCGTCACAATGGGAATTGCAACCCGTGGCAGGCAAAATCCAAGGTATAGGGGGAATCAAATTGGCAAAAATATCAAAAAGCATCGTGCAAATTGAGGGGCCGGATGGAAAAATAGCTAGTGTCCGTCCGTTTGTTACAGACTATAAGTGCCCCCTGTGGGGAAGAGATACCATGTCTCAGTGGGGAATGAAAATGGTAATTCCCAAAAGTTCTCAGGATTTTTAAAGGCGGCCACTGAGGAGCGCCCTGCCCACAAATTGACATGGTTAGATGATTCTCCAATCTGGACAGCTCAGTGGTCGATGAGTAAAGAAAAACTTAAGGCGCTGGAGGAGCTTGTAGCAGAACAATTGGCAAAAGGACACATAGAAGAAACTACAAGTCCTTGGAATTCCCCGGTATTTGTAATTAAGAAACCAGGGAAAGACAAATGGAGATTGTTACATGATCTCCGGGAAATAAACAAAATTATAGCAGACATGGGATCACTTCAACCAGGGATGCCCTCTCCAACGATGCTCCCTCAAAATTGGAAATTGGCAGTTTTAGATATTAAGGACTGTTTCTTTCAAATCCCTTTACACCCAGCAGATGCTCCACGGTTTGCCTTCTCTGTTCCCACTATCAACAGAGAAGCCCCAATGAAGCGCTACCACTGGAAAGTGCTCCCTCAAGGGATGAAGTGTAGTCCTTTCATATGCCAGTGGTATGTGGCCTCATTGCTGTCTCCAGTGCGTGCTCAGAGAAAGGAAGCTATCATCCTACATTATGTAGATGACTTGCTTGTGTGTGCCCCCGATGACTCTATACTCCAACACACGCTTGACCTAGTGGTTAAGGTTTTAACCTCTGCTGGATTTCAATTGCAGGAGGATAAAGTCCAAAGGATGCCACCTTGGAAGTACCTGGGCCTGGAAATCACTGCAAGGACCATTGTTCCTCAGAAATTGGACATTAATTGTAACCCAAAAACCTTAGCAGATCTCCATTCCTTGTGTGGGTCTTTAAATTGGGTTAGGCCCTGGCTAGGCCTCACTAATGAGGACCTAGAGCCCCTTTTCAATTTATTGAAGGGGGAGAGAGAGCTGATTTCTCCCAGGGAACTGACCCCAGAGGCAAAAACTGCAATCGAAAAGGTACAGAAAGCTCTGGCAGAGAGGCAGGCTCATCGCTACAAGCCTGAACTGCCTTTCAATTTCATAATTCTGGGAAAACTACCACACTTACACGGTTTGATATTCCAATGGATCGAGGGGCAGAGAGATTCGCTCTTAATCATAGAGTGGGTCTTCCTCTCCCACCAAAGATCCAAAACCATCACTAAGCCACAAGAACTCATAGCTCAGCTGATTCGTAAGGCAAGGATGAGACTGTATGAGCTGGCAGGTTGTGACTTCACATGTATTCACCTTCCAGTCAAACTCTCCGAGGAGGGAAGGAACTCTCCTGAGAGGCTGACAAAGGAGATGTTCGAGCACTTGCTCCAGAGCAATGCCAGTCTCCAGTTGTCTCTGGACAGCTACAGTGGACAAATATCAGTCCATGCCCCGTCTCACAAGCTGTTCAATGAGGAATTCCACCTCATTCCTCGTGAGAAAAGGAGTCGGAGACCACTCAAAGCTCTCACAGTGTTCACAGACGCTTCTGGGGCTTCCCACAAGTCGGTGATGACTTGGAGAAATCCTCAGACTCAGCATTGGGAAGCTGATGTTGAGTTTGTGGAGGGTTCGCCTCAGGTAGCTGAACTGGCTGCAGTGGTAAGAGCTTTTGAGAAGTTCTCTGAGCCAATCAACTTGGTAACAGACTCGGCTTATGTAGCGGGAGTAGTGTCCAGGGCGGAGCAGGCTGTGCTCAAAGAGGTTGACAATGAGCAGCTTTTCAGGTTGCTGTCAAAACTAATCTATCTGATTTCTCATAGAGAACATCCGTTCTATGTGATGCATGTGAGGTCACACACCGATTTGCCAGGTGAGATCGCAGAAGGGAATCGTCAGGCAGACTCCCTTGCCACCCCAGAAGAACAAGCACGCCTCCCAGACATCTTCCAACAGGCAAAGCTGAGCCACCAGCAATACCATCAGAATGTGCCAGGTCTGATCCGTCAGTTCAAGCTAACACGGAGTCAGGCTCGAGCCATTGTGGCCACCTGTCCCAGCTGCCAGCTCCAGGCCATGCCATCGCTAGGTGCAGGGGTTAACCCCCGAGGCCTTGGCAGCTGTGAGGTGTGGCAGACAGACATCACACACATTCCCAGTTTTGGTCGCCTCAAATATGTTCATGTAAGCATTGACACATATTCAGGTGCGGTTTATGCCTCTGCCCACGCAGGAGAAAGAGCTGTGCATGCCAAACAACACCTAGTGCAAGCTTTTTCAGTATTGGGGATCCCTAAGGAAATCAAAACAGATAATGGCCCAGCGTATGCGTCCAAGGAGTTCCTGGAATTTGTCCAGCAGTGGGGAGTGGAACATAAGACAGGCATCCCCCACTCCCCCACAGACCAAGCTGTGATTGAGCATGCACATCAGACGCTCAAGCATGTTCTGGCTAGACAGAGCAGTTCAACTGTGTGGATGTCTCCACAGTAGAAGCTGTGCAAAGCCCTGTTCACTATCAATTTCTTGAACTGTTCATTTGAAAACATGAATCCTCCTGTGGTTCGTCATTTTAACAGTGGCAAACAGTTCAAGCTGTCTGAGCATCCACCAGTTTTGATTAGGGATCCAGAAACATGGGAAACCAAAGGTCCCTATGAGCTTGTTACCTGGGGACGTGGTTATGCGTGCGTATCCACTCCCTCAGGCCCTCGGTGGATTCCCCAGAAATGGGTGAAGCCTTATGTCCCCAAACAACCAGCTCCAGCTGAAGAGGAAGAGAAGCAAGTCGCAGTTGCTTCGAAAAGAAGACGCCGCCGGAGGGGAGAGAGAACTGACACAGAAGACAACCTTCCGGCAGACTCAGAGACTTTTAACATGTTTTAAAATGTTTGTTTTCTTTTTAACAACCTAATAACCTTCTCTCTTCTTTTAAACAAAAAAAGGGTGAGATGTTGTAACCCAATACCCTAATGCTTTAGGAATGGTATGTCCCTTTAACCCTGTAACCCCTACAAGACCAATGGACTGACCCCTGCGATGGGATTGGCCTGAAGCCAAGGCTGACCCCTCCCCTTTCCTGACCCAGAGAAAAACCCTGAGGCCACGTGGACTCTTTCTCTTTATCCCCATCTCTCGCTCTGACCACATGGAAGCCTAAGAATAAAGCAGAATACCAACCCTGGGAGAAAGAGCCTCTAATGTCTTCTGTTCTACATGAAACAGCATCCCAGGCCAGCTCTGCAGGGTATTTGGGGAGCAGGCGAGGCCTAGGGTGTTATTTCAGAAGTATTACTAGTGTGATAGGTGAAGTGTGGTCAAGGATACTGTCAGGTGCAGTGCTACTCCTAAGCAGGTTTATCTGAAATTTATGAACACTATATTTAATAAGTTGATTCCTAAATATGAATGATCAAATAGAGAAACAAAAACCAATTCAGTATATAAAGACTTTTACAGAACAGCAAACTATGTCAGGAGAAAGACAGACAAAATAATAAGAGCTAAAAATGACTATTCATGTATTACACATACCCGCATTTGACTTTTTGAAAAGTAATGGAATGTGTGAAAAATAAATCAGAAACAAAACTGAAAAAGGTGGTGATCCTGTGTCTGTCATATTAAACTGGTAATACATCCAAATATGTAGAAAGATGGGGAGTTTCTATCCATGTCAGCCAAAGGGATCTGACCTAAACCCTGCTCAGAAGTGTGCCTTACCCACCTGCTGAAATCTGAAGCATATTAAGGGGTCACTCTACTTTTTCTTGGAGCTGAATTACAGCACAGAAGTTATGTGGCCACAGAGACAAGCAGTGAGCAGTAGCAGCGAATAGCAGCTCTGATATCTGTGGCCCCATACAGAAGGGAGTTCCAGATCTGCTTTCAGAAATACTCAGGCACATTGTATTCAATAGTTGCCCAAGCACAGAAGCAGTCCTGGAAGCAGAATCCAGACTCATGCTTCTGCTTGCTGTCTGGCTCCTTGAGTATTGCATTTATAACAGAATCTGTGAGTTGCCTCTTCACGGACCATAATTTAGTGATTGCAGGTCATAGGCCTGCACTATGAAGAAATGTCTGAAGCATGGTTTTCCTTTTTCAGTGGAGTGTTGTCTCTAGTGGACAGTATTACATGAAAAGTGAAAAGCTGACCCACTTTGGGTTTTTGTTAGCATTGGGTTTTTTTGTTTTGTTTTTTTGGGTTTTTTTGTTTGATTGGGTTTTTTTAGTTGTTGGTTTTGGTTTCAGTTTTTTTTCCATAAAAATCAATGCACCAACAGGAAAAAAAATATTAAAATGAAGATAAAGTTTCCAAATGGAAATACGACTGTTTACAGCTCTGATTTGTACATACAGGTCCTGGAGAGCTGCTTGAGGTCAGATAAGAGACCTAGGGGTTCCTCCATTCCTCCCCAAACTGGCTTCCAAGTCCTGCTCCACAATTGATGCTTAACTCATAGATTTATAAATTCTTTGTTTTCTCAACCCAAACGCATTAATAACCATAACTGTGATGAAGAAGTAAGGGCTAGCTCTATACTGTTCTGATTCTTATTATGATAATTTCATTTTATGAAACAGAAAGGGTAGAAGTGAAGGAAGGCAAAGAAATTCTGCTTCTAGTGCAAGCAGCATTTTAGAGTTAATTTGGTTTAAGAGTGTTTTATATTCTCAGACACAAAAGATGATCTAAGGAGCACACAGTGTACAGTCAGTCTGGGATGTCGGATGAAAGGAACCCTAAAGGGCAGACAGAAAATGCAACAGTGACCTAAGGAAGCACAAGGACTTGGCAAAGCAGCTGCCTCAGGCCAGCTCTCATTTGTGAGGGGCACTGCTTGGACACTGCCTCATTAGCAAGGCAATAGGAAACAGGGAGAAAAAACCAACACACACACACAATGATTGCACTGAAGGAAACCCAAATTTCGTCTGCTATTTACTGATCATCTATCTTCTGCTCAGCTTCAGTGAGTAACTTTGGCAGTCATGGAAGTGGGAAGGGACATGACAATAACAAGAATGTAACAAGAGAGGAAGCAGATGCCACTCCCTCCTTTGCTGTTTATAACCAATTACAGGATTTCCATAGACTCCATGAGGCAATTAAAGAGTTATGCTTCAGTGCCCAATTAATATTCACTTGACATCATCAGTTTACCAACATCTCAGAAAAACAGTCCTGTTGTCCCAAGTCTGAAGTAATTGCATTACAACATGGCAGTTAAAAAAAAATCCCAACAACTACAGCAAAAAACACCAAAAACCAACCTAACCCAAACAACAAAAAGCAGAACTGAAAATCAGAGCTTTCTTGATTTAGAGGGATATTTTCCTCTGTATCTTAAAAAATGCTGAAACACTAGAAAACATAAAGATTCTGCTTAGTAGTAGACATTAGGAATATTTCTATAATTTATTTTTAAAACAAAATATTTTAAGCAGCAGAGGAAAACTTCAACTGACTTACTGTAGCCTAACTAGTCAAAACTTCCAGGTATATTCTGTAGGGGAGCAGATCTGGGAGGGGAAAATCCTACATAAATCACACTATAATTCATTTAAGAGTTTATTGATTTACACTTGATCAAGAGAAATTCATGAGACCAAACATTAGTCCATGCCCAACAAGCTTCCTCATAAGCTACATGAACATTTCCTCCCAATACCGGGAAATGAGACAAAAGCAGCAATGGCTATGCATTAATTAGACTGTAACTCTAAATTCTTTCCCATTTGGAAGCATCCCCTGGCCCACCTGATCGTGTCTATTTCTTTGCTGAGTCTGGAGGGGCTAAGCTTAAACAAGACTCCTCCTGTAGGCGCCTCCACCAGGCATTGAGTGATGGACAGAACCAATCTGGGGTGCAGAGCTCAGAGAGAGAATTTGCAGGGCATTTTAGTGTGGGCAAGACAGAACAGCATCTATTCCCATCCTGTCTCATTGTGGATGAATCTCCTAACAGACAAGCCCTCAGTCCCACATTCACTAAAACCTGAGGTTTAACACCCACTATATGAAGATTTTTTATTTATTCAAGCCACAATTAACCACTTTGGGATTCCTGAAAAAACTAGAGCTGCTTATTATTTACAAATTAGTGGGCCACAAGTGTTCTCAGGTTTCCTGGGTTACAGTTAGGTTATTGTTGATGCAAGGTACTGCCAGGTTGCTGTTATTGCCAAGAGCAATCCTCCATTTGAACAAACAGCCTCTCAGTGCCTAGCTCCCATTTAGCCCAGTAAGGCTGTATGAATGAGTCACCCACATGTCAGCTCAAGAGGCAAAAAACACTGATAGGTCTCACTCAGTGCAAAGCTCAGACAAATTCAGGTTCTCTCTTTAGCATTTCTTTAGTGTGGTTGAGTTAGAGTATCTTTCAGCTGATGCTCACAGCTGAGTGCTGCAATCACAGGTGTGGAGGCAGGGCTGGATTGTGCCCCTTATCAATGCCTATCAGAAAACATAAAAGTCAGAGTGAGAACATGAGAGTGGTGCAACTGGGAGAACAAAACCTGAAGAGCAAGGTGGTCTGTGGCAGAGGTGACTACAGACCATTCCTTTGATTGGTTTACATTTCTTCTGATGAATGTCTAATAAAAAATGCATAAGGCACCTGGGAAAATTGGGATTTGGGGAGTCATGGGTTTTGGGGAGTAGTTAGTGATTAAGCCACATATATATGCCTTCCTTGCTCTTGAGCTGTTTTTTGACCCCAAAAATTTTTCATTATCTCCTGTGAAGTGTCAGGGATTTTATATGAGCTGTGGAAGCCAGCTCCTCACTCTCCATTTCTCTCCTCTCTCTCTACTCCACTTCTACAATTTAAAAGCCTGTTGCTGTAGAGCACTGTTCTGATAATGCAGGATACAGGTAGCAGTGTGGACATTTAAATAAAAACTGAGTACTGCTTCTGTTAAAAAATATATAAGGAAAGAATGAAGCACTTATCTCTACCTAAAGGATGAAGGAAGAATCTTTATAAAAGCTCTCAGTAACATCATGTTGCAGGGCCATTACTAAATCCATGAGAGAGGTATAATATCAGTTCAGCATTTTTAGGACCCAATGTATTTGGATAGTCTATTAGACGTCTGAGCATGGTAGAGAAAATGAAGACTTAAGAGAAGAAAATTCTCCATAATGTATTTCCAAAAGGAAAAAAAAGACTTTATTCTTGGCTGTCTCCTTGTGAATTTGTTTGTAAAGCACAGGAGTTATGCAGGAAAAGATAAAAATCAGCTTTACCTGGCAACCTTGCTTCCTTTCTAGTAAAGCATGGTGGTGGATACTATGTTGTACACAAAAATGTTACACAGCAGCAGATATTTTTGTGGTGTGGTTTAGCAAAGAAAAAACCCAAACAATTCCAGGAATAAAAAAAAAATAGTGCAGAAAATGTAGATACAGAAGGCTGACCTAGTAAGGAACCAAGCACCTAAGGTCTTGCATGTCATTTGCTATGCATACAAGATCATCATCCTCTCTCCTCAGTGCTTACAGGTTTCCAGAGTAAATCACTAAGCTTCTGAAGGAGCAGGTGAAGATGTAAACTTTCCCTTTCATAAAATTGGGAAGCTAAAGAGATTTTGGAGAGACATTTAAGACACATTTTCCTTCCACTTTTTGAATTTCTAAGAAAATGAGAGGTAGGGGAGGGTTGTGTGTAGTGGGGGAAGGGAAAACACAAAATTTTTCAACTAGCATGTCTTCTCTGGAAATGGGAAAGGGAAGACATTTCTTGGGAGTTTTAGCTTATTTAAATTGGCTGTTGGCTTTGTCTGGTTAATTTTCTTCATAGCAGCGAGGATCGGGCTATGGTTTGGATTTGTGCTGAAAATAGGGATGATAACAGAAGGGTGCGTTTCTTAGTGCTGAGTAGTGCTTACACAGAGTCAAAGCATTTTCTGCCTCACCCTCCACCCCATCAGCAGTGAGGCTGGGAGGGGACATGGCCAGGACAGCTGACAGCAACTGACCCAAGGGACGCTCCAGACCGTGTGCTATCATGCTTATCATATGAAGCTGGGAGAATGAGAAGGGAGGGGAATACATTTGAGGTGGTGGTGTTCATCTTCCCAAGCCACTTTTATGCATGATGGAGCCTTGTTTTCCTGGGGATGGCTGAACACCTTTCTGCCCGTGGGAAAAGGGATTTTGCTTTGCTTTGCTTGTGTGCATGGCTTTTGCTGTACCTGTTAAAGTGTCTTTATCTCAACCCATAAGTTTCTCAGTCTTACTCTTCTGATTCTCTACCCCATTCTGCTGGCAGGGGACTGAGTAAGGAGCTGTGTGGGGTTTGGTTGGTGGCTGGGGTCAAACCATAATTGTCATTGGTTTCAAGGGAATTACATTAGTTAACATGAGGCTCAGAATTTGCATCACTCATAATTGTTCAAAGATATTTATATTCAAATAAGCATTCAGATGATATGATTTTTGGTTTTGTTTTTTTCCCGTAACATTTCATTTTTTTCCTTTTCACAAAGTAAGAATTCTAAGCTAAGTTATTCCTCCTTGAAGAATAACTGAATAGCAAGAGGAGGAACGAACTGACAGCATTTCTCTGTGCTCATCTTTCTTTATTATCTCTTGGGGCCCTGTTTTCTGTGGTATCTTCCATTTTGCTTTTTGGGGAATGCTCCGAGTTTTCAAAAGAACCATTGATTGTGACTGCAATACCAGAGTTTGGTCAGAAAAGCAGTGCAAGTATGAGACTTGATTTTAGGCTAAATTTCTTAAACTTTGTGAGGTTGTTCTGGGGGATGCCAAAGCAACAACTCATAAAAAGCCCTTCAACATCTTGCTACTTCCAACTTTTAACCAGAAAGTTGAAAAAGATTGAATGTCAGTGACCTCCTAAGCTTTTATTCCCATCAGAAAGTATTGGCATCATGCAACAGACATTTTACTTTGCTGAAACATGAAGTAGAGTCCTACATAATTCTTTCAATGAATTGCAAATTTTAAATGTTTCAATATTTAGCGCTTCAAAAAGACTGTTGACCTCAAGTAATCCATTTAAGAAGTGCACACAACATAACTTCAAGTTCCTTTGAGTTCCTTTTCAGCAGATTTTTCAGGAAAAAAAGAACTTATGAAATCCATTACCTGAGCCTTAGTCTATGTTTTTTCTGACAACTTGAGCATGGTTTTTAACATGTAGCTGTGAATGGACTGATGCTTTCTGTTCTCTTGCTTTCCAAGAGGAAATCAGCATTACACAAGTCACAACGCAGTTTGCAATCATTTAAATCTTCTTAAAAACTGTAAACTGCTTACCCACTGAGGTTTCAGTCATTGGCTGGCCATGTAAAATTGATGTAATGAATGGATGAAGAGGATCCTGTGTGGAGGAAACACTTTAAATAAATTAAAACTCATGCTAAATCAGAAAAGATCAGTAAACATTAGCATAGTCACATTAAATTTATAGTGTGAAATTCACAGCTGTAGACAGTGACTCACTGACAACTCACTTGTGTACTTAATCAAACTGAAAAATCACAGATAAAAAAATACAACCAAGTGCACAGTGAGGTGTCAATAGTTGATATCACTGCAAAAACACACGCAAGCATTTTGAGTATGCAAAAGTATTTGTTTACACTTATAAAATATTTCTCCTTATGCATCTAAAAACTACTAACATTCTTTACAGATCTTTCCATTGTGTATAAAGATCTTTTTAAAGAAGGGAATCCCAGAATGAGGAAACATAAAGAACTACTGGGAATTGCTTGGGATATCCAGCTCTCATTGAAAATGGCAAGCATCTCAGTTTCTAGCATGTACTGGTAAGCCACCAGTTTAAGTCAGAATCTCTCTGTAAACAGCAGGGTCAAAGTGGTGCTTTCTGAGGGCGTTTCATGCTGTCCTACAGCTGGTGTCATCATTTGATGGAGGGAAAGAAAACCTAGACAGTGGAGGTGCATGACATCACATCAGGATGTTTGGGGGGAAAGGCTTGCTAGTCATGAGAAGTGCAGCAACAAAAGGTAAGCAAGAGGCAAAACATGAGAGGATGTGTGGCAGGTTGTGGGTGTGAGAAGAATGTGGGCTGGCTGGAAGGATGAGATCAAAGGACGTGAATGAAGATGGCAGAGGGAGGTTTCTTGATGGAGAGAAGGTGAAACTCTTTTACATCAAAGAGAAAGCAGGAGTCAAGGCAAGATTTTTATAGAAAGATGAAGACTAAATTATTTTATGTATATATATGTGTGTGTGTATATATACATATATGTAAGCTTCCTTTCTTGGAATATTCTCAGCTCTGTTGAGAATAGTCTTTGTCACAAAATCGCGTGAATGTTAAAAAAAAAATCTGATAGAAAATTCCAACAGCACACATTTGCAAGGTTCCCTCCCTACAGCTTAAGATTAACGAATAGAGAATAAAATGTGCATAGGTTAGGGTTAGGGAATTTGGAATAAAACTGAGATGAAGACTAGCCTAAGTGACTCTGTTTTCACACACTACCAGAATAAGTTATTGGGTGTTTTCCCACAAAATTTAGAATTATGGCTACACTGGCTTCACTGGTGCATTAAAGAACTTTTACAAGTGTACTGTGTTGCCTTCAGTGATGCTTTCAATCTCATACCTTTCCACATTACTTTTCTTGTTCTTTTCTGGTGCTGAATGGTGATCAAAAAACTCTAGCTATAACCCCCAGCCGTCACTTGGTAACTACTGCTTCACTCGGAGGGGCCATATGTTTAATCCCTGGTGCATGTTTTTCTGGTTTAAATAGACACATCATCTGTTTTTAGCACTTCCAGCTTGGAGGAAGTAGGCCAGGAACATGGGAGTGTTGAAGACTAAAAAAGTAATCCATGCTAAATCACTAATTACCTGTCACTGTATTTGTTTTCAGCTTACATGAAAACGTGGTGGTATTCCCAAATAATTCATAACGCCTTAGGCGAACAAGCTAGCCCTGCCATACTTTGGATAATTGAAACTGATGAAGTGGAAGACTGGAGATGTTTATTTTGAAATAACAGTGTTAAAGTAAAATGCCAAAAGACAGAGAAAAATTTTTAGAAAGGAATGAAGAGAAGTAAAGCATGGTCCAGAATAATCAGAGTAATAAACACTGTAGCAAACAATTTAATTTTGTTTTAAATTACTCTTCAGAAACAAATTAAACCATCAAGGATCCTGTGATTGTTATTTCTTGGCCTGGATACATATTCAGCAGTCGTAAATTCCTTTAAATAATTGTGCTTTGCGCTGGAAGGTATGACTTGGCTGGGTCCAAGTCCACCCCAAAACATTAAAACTCAACAGGACAAATTCTGTCCTCAGGTACATGCCTTAACATTTTTTCAACAGAGGTATTAGGTTTTTTATTGTAATAAAAAGCTTCAGAATGATAAACTTTTTATTTCCCAGTGATTCTGAGAAAAACGTATCTTCCTTTTAATATGCTGTAGTGATGCTGATGGGAGCCATATAATACACATTACAAGACTGAATTTGGTTCCTTGTCAAAGTGTCTGTGTTACCAACAAGAGATAATTTTTATAAGAGATGATCTTTCCCCAGAATGGGAACCCTGTGTTGAGAGTGTTTTCATGCAAGGTCTTCTGAACAGGACCTTGTGTGCTTCAACATCTTGAGGGAATAAGAGCAAAGGCAAACCACTGACATTTCTTTGTAACACTTTGGTTTATTATTTTTATTTTTTACCATTGTGATGACAATGGCTGGGACAACGTCAGTCTAGGTCCAGAATACGGACAGGGCCAGCACCGTGAAGGGCTGGGATGACAACCCACAGCTGTGGCATGGGTTAGCTGGCAGATACCAGGTAACTGGCCACGGTTAATGAGAACTCAATCAGCTAAGAAATGCTTCAGGTGCTGTAGAGATTCATGCAGTGTGGTGTTTCATTTACTTCTCCATTCTGTCTTTCAGTCAATCAGCAGTGACACAGGAGCACAGAGTTTTGATATAATTCCTTACAAATCTTTTCTGTAGGTCACTGACCAATTTTCTACAGACAATCACACAAAAAGTATCATAGCTCCAGCACTGGAATTCCAGGTCACTTTTGTGTAAAGTTCCTTTCTGCTACTCTACATCATACAAAGCCAAACTTCCCCTAATAATGCAGCCTAAAAAAGGACTAAAAGTACTATTTGGATATCTCATAGCAAAGAAGAATAAAAAGGGGAGGAAAGGACAGGACCTCTTTGTTGTGAGAGGTTACTGCAATGAGGCAAGAGGTGGGAAGGAAATTATCTCTCTTCCCATTGTCCCTGCATTTATCAATTGACAAGAACTAGTTACAGGGCTGTACTTCTACCCCATAGTTTACCTCTGCATGAGTCACTGTTGGAATCAAATATGGAGGACTTAACAGTTGTCCTTAAAAACATCCCTATATCTAAAATTAAACAGGAGCCAGAGGGCCAGAGAAGGAAAAGGATGAGTCTTCTGTCACACACTCGGAAGGGGTGTGGGAGGAACTCCCCTAATATCTAGCTTTCTGCTTCCCTGTTTGCTTTCTTTGACAAGAACAGAAACCCAAAATTCTTTGTGTTGCGTATTACCATCTTGTTTTAAGGGGAATGACATTCAGAAAAACTAGGACAATTTTAACCCAAGATACTTAAGTGGTTTTATGTGACTTTAATGGTTAGGCTTAAGCAAATATATAAAAGCATTGGCCAAACTCACAGGCTCCATTCAACAATCCCAATATTTCTGCATTTCAATGGGAATTTCCTGCATGATTTAATGAACACTCTAATCTTGAGATTTAACAAAGGAAAAAATCTTCCATAATCTGCTTACATGAGAAATGGTGAGAGGTAATTTGCTCGATCAGCATCGAAAGTGACAAATTTTCTAGCACAGAACTGAATCTTTTCCTTTTTTTGTGTGTGTGTCAGTGATGTGTGGTTAGTAAATAATACATAAAGAAGAATCAGAGTTATAGTTAAAATTGCACCCTCTTATAAAAATAGAGCTGTCAAGCTGGAATGCTGAGGCTGGCAGGGGGAAGGCATTAGCAGAAGAGAAGTAGATGATTTTTGACCAGCTGGAAGATGTTTTGGGATGAAAAGGTGAAAACTTAACCGTAGTGTGGAAGAGCAACCATGGTGTGAAATTAATTTGTTAGATTCACTACAGCTACAAGCTCTTGTATAGTCATTACATTCAGCTGTGACAAATGAGGATATTGCTACAGTTGAGACCTTGGTGTTTTCTTGTAGCTCAAGCTGGGAATTGGTATGAATTATTGGCCCCAAAAATGCATTTTTGGTATACAACTTGCTGAGCTGTAGTCAAGGCCTCAGCAATAAGTAAATAACTATTCCATCAGAATAATGACAAATTACATTGCTAATACACTCCAAGACCATTCACCACTATGTCTGTTTTTAGTCCTACTGAAGTTGATATTGCCTGGGAAAAAGAACAAAAGCAATTATTTCTCTGATGTATAATACTATTTTTATAGTGACAAAGGCTGATGGGCTCTCAGTGGGCTGCCTGCAGAGGAAGAAGAGGGCTGTCATGCATAGCTGTGGGAGCATGCCAACATTCTTGCTCTGAAGATATTCCCTTTTGGTGAGGATTGAGAAAGCTGCAAGTACCTGCTGCTCCTGCATTACATATTGTGCAAATCAGGGACTCCAAACCACTGATATCCATAGTTAGTTCTGGTGCTTTGGGGGACTGTTGCAGAGTTCAGACAGCACAGCAATTGCTGGAGCAGAGCTTCAAGCTTCCTTCATCCTCAAAATAAAAGTTAGCCAGTGTTTTTTCAGGAAGGAAGATCATGTAACTGATTGTTCCAATACACCCTCTTGGTTGTGTGACGTTCCTTTGGGTGACATCCTTCACCAAAGCTCAAAACTAATGATATAAACCCAAAGTTCTTGGATATTTCATTCATACTTCTTAAACAAATGAAAAATAAACTACTCATTTGAAACTCATGTTGGAAAATTAAGTATTCTGAAGTGTTGTTGAGACAGATTGCATTCTTGTTTACCCTCTGGTGTGAATTTATGGACTTTTGAGGGGGCTGTGAACTTCCTTTTCCCCCATTTCCCACTTTTCCACCATTTTCCCAAACTAAAAATAATGGAGACTAGTTTCTCAGTTCATGAAAAAATATTCAGTCCAATGTATAAAATTTCCATGAACATGATCACAATTTCTGTTTAAAGGTGAAATATCCCAAGTGGATTTAAGAGTGACCAGAAAAGAAAGCTGTCTTCTTTTACATGAAGTTTCTTCTAAGTTTTCCACAAAACTGCTAGTCTGCTCTTATTTATAAACGAAATTGTACTACATTTCTGAGTAAAATGAACAAAAAAATGTAAAATATAGCTACTTTTTTTGGAGGTTACAAGTCAGATTAGCACAAGTATTGGTCCAAACGTGAAAATTGTTTAATGACATTGTGTGACTATTGGTGAGTTGCAGTTTCCCTTCTCTACCTGGGACAGTATGTGGCAGGATTTTTCCAAAGAATTTTTGAGTGGTCAGTGAATCAGAGCTTGCAGAGAGTGCTGAAAATTCATCAGTGTCCCAATGTTTACAAAACTGACAATTTCTAAGGTACTTAAACAGCCCTGATACACTGATATGAGAATCTTCTCCTGAGACTATCACTTTTCACTTTTGGTTATTCATGCTGCAAAACAAACTTCAAGAGAAATGAATGAGCAAAAAGCTGAGGTCACTTACACAATTTACAGTTGTAAATACCCATCTCCTGAGAGAAATCCGCTGTGAAGAAGTTCCATGGTTTGAAAACACAATCAGCTTTTCTTTCAAAAGGCCTCTTCTTACCTAATTCATAACAAAAGTATTGTTTTTCTTATATGCAGTGGCACAGTAAGAGAACCAAACACTTTAAGAACTCATTTGCTTTAATTTTTTCTTTATTTAGAAGGAAAATGCTGTAAGATTTTAGTGTTTTCAGGGACGGTTTCCAATTTTTTTATTTTCAAGGCTGTTTTTCTAATATTTCCCAAATTGTAAACATCTGAGTGTTGTTATTTGGCACTAAAGAGAATATCAGCTGAGCTCATTATGCCTTCAAAATAGGAAGGTGGCTTTACTCACTTTCAGATTCAGTGAGTAATATTGGCATGACACTGAATGGAGTGAAATGGTGTTGTGTATAAGACTATATTATATTAAAAAAGAAAATCTTTGACATTCTATGAAACACCAAGTTGAAAAGGAGCTTGGGAACACTGGTGTCTGACAGCTTATGCATCCAATTACTGATATGTCACCAGAAATATGTGGGAATAAAGTAATGAGATGGCAGTTTCTGTAACAAAGGGTAACATTGTCTTCTTACATCCGGATCACCAGTTTCATGCTACATATAAATATACATTTTCTGGTTAACTCTTTACAGCCACACAGATCACCAGATGAAAACTTGGAGTGCAGTAACACAGGTTCAATGGAATTATTATGCACCTACGAGTACTGTCACAGCTACATAGGACCTTATTACAGTATTAATATCATCTTCACAGAAATATATTTTATTTTAAAGGACATATTCAGCATATTCTGATCTAAAACTGCTGATATAATCTGATACAAACAACTACATAGTTTACTCTTTTTGATGCTTTAGAAACCAAATTTCAGTCACATCAACCAATTGTGATGAATTTTCTCTCAGAATTTTCTTGATTTCTAGTTGCTCTTGTCAACTTTAAGATATGACAGATGAAACATTTAAAAGTGGCATGATGTGAGAAATTAAATTCAACTACAGTATTTTTGTATGAAAACGAAGGTGAAACTACCCAGTTCTGGTCAGATTTTCGAATCCCAAGGCCCATTCACTGCAAAGAAAGATGCCTTCATGAACCAATTCCTTTTTTTATGCTTGCAGGACACCACAGCACTTAAGTATATTTAGATACATAAGCAGTACCTGACATTAAAGAGAGGGTAGAAGTATCCTAGAGCAGATTTCCTCCATTCATGGCTTGACATCTAATGCGTACAAACCCCAGCCCCTCAGCTGTGTTGTGGCATTCATAGAGAAATGCCAGGAAAGCAGCCAAAAGGGTGTGAGGGTGTGCCTAAAGGCCACAGCACCACTCTGAGACCTCTGGGCTGAAAGACCACAAACACAGCGCTGTAGTGGCAGGCCAGGAGGAAACAGCTACAGGGATGAAAGTCATCCTTTGCAGTGGAAAGAGGATGGTGTAGTGGAAAAAAGGGTGGTGTTTTCACAAGCTCATCCATCCTCCAGAAGACAATGAGCTCTGTGTGATGGGACTGCCTGTGCTGTCTGCCCAGCACACCGTGGCACCACACACTCCTGAGCAGACTGACAGCCAGGTCAGCACGCCTCAGGCTGTGCTTGCATCTACCTTTGGACCATAATTCTGTCATAGGACCTGCTAGATTATTCTCCTTCCTGAGAAACAGCCCCTTTTGAGCTGACTGTGCTGTCAGCTTTCCCACTCTTGTAAAATCTCACGTCCCTGACCCCTGAGGAGCATGTGTGGAGTGACTTCTGCAGGGATTGCTGTATGAGGTTTCTCAGATAAAGTTGTGCTTTAATATTTCTAAAGCAGTCATATGACATTAATGCATGCAGAGTATCTTGGTAAACTTTGCTCCTCAGCCAGAGTGCCACATTGCAGGGCACTGGCCCTGCCAGGGCTGGGCATCAGCCTTTACTGCCCCAAGTGAGCCCTGCTCCTCCACAGCCTGACCTCACCCTCCTCCTCCTCCCCACTGCCTTCACTGCAGGTCAGAGCATCCTCCAAACACCTCTTTTTCTGCTTTGGTACCAAGCACACTATTAATATGTCTTTGAATTAACAGAAATATGCACATAAGGAAATTACGGGGTGGAAGTTAGCCTGCAAAGGGTTGTACCAACTATAAAATCAGAGTTCATTATGTGTAACAGCAAATTTGGAGTATTAAGATGTGATGTTAAGAAATCTTGGTGCAGAATCCACATGTGCTTGCTCATATTGTCTTAGAAGAGCTGCAGTAGTAAGAAGGTGAATTTTTATTCTCAACTAAATCTCAAACCTGTGTACTAGGTTTCCATTACATTCATACTACTGTAATCAAATATATTTCATATATAAAGTATGTTTTAATATGTTCTTGGGGTTTGTTTAGGGGACTTATTTAATATTTTTCTTTTGGTAAATCTTACAGTTTTTGAAGCTGTAATTACAGAATGCCAGAATTAATTTTTCTCCAATAATTATGTGTCTGACAATCCCAAGCAGTTAGCTCATTCATTAAAATTCAACAGTGATTTCTCCAATGGCTTTCAGTAGCAGTAATGACATACATTGTTATGCCCACTAATTTCCATGAAGAACAATGGAACATTATTTTATTGGCATCTAGAATTACTCCACCACACTTTGTTGCATACTTATCAAGAGATGATGAAAGGGAAAGTTGAGCAGTCTGGATTTTCAGGCCTTACAATGTTTTGCTACATCAGCAAACTGTTAAATATGGAAATTTGGAAACTCTGGAATATGCTTAAACTGTTTTAATCATAGAAACACAATTGGGATAAGTGTCCAAGTCCTTAGTACATGAAAAATTTCTTAGCAGTTACATTCCTTGGGAATTGAAAATGTAAAAGTATTTTAATCTTCTTTTTAAAATTAGATGAATTGGTTGAAATGTTCAAAAGTGTATGAGTTGGTTATTCAGTTTTTACTACTTCTTTCAGGACTTTCTAAGGCATTCTATGAACAAACATAATTTCAGCAACTACACTGTACTTTTAGAACTCCTCAAGGATAGCTTAGGCATTCTCAGGAGTGTTACAAAATTGAATTTTCTATGTTAGGTGTGGATGGGTCAGGTCACTGGGTTACTCCAGCCAGGAAAAATGGTGCAGTAGAGGAATGGAGCAGAATGGGATCAGAGAGAGGAGGGGCCAGCCCTGGTGAGCCAGAATTGCAATGCACAGTCATGAGGTAGAGGGGAGCCATGTAAGAATCAGGTCAATCCCCCTCACCTATATTCCTTTCACCTTTGCCAGCAGCTGCAGTGTTACCACAGCACAATCAGTGTGGGACTCAGGCGCTTTTTAATGTGCTGCTGCCCAAGGCAAGCACTTACTTTGCCTTATTCTAGCACCTAGGCTAGGTTGGATATTTCTGTCTGTTTGGGTTGGTTTGGTGTTTTTGTTGATTTTTTTTTGTTTAGGGTTTGGTTTAGGTTTTATTTTCTGTCCTTGCATTGTATGCAAGCATTAGTATTCAAATTAATGACTTATTTCTGCTCCTGCTTACAGTGGTGGAAATCTTTGCCAGTGGGCAGCACAGAGCCTGTAAAAGCACAAAATCTACCCCACACATGGTTCAGTTTGCAGTCAGGATACCAACTTACTGCTGCAATCATATCAGTGTAACCAAGAGCATAAATGGTTTACTGGCCTGCTTGCTGCCATAACCTATGCAGGATTTGGCACACAATGCATTTAGTTATTTAGCTGATAGATTAATTCCCTAATGGAATTGCAAATCAAGAGGATTATGAATGCTCAGAATTCTTTTTCTTTTCTGCCTTGTTGAGGCACATCAAGTTATCCTTTTAAGTGTATTCTGCTTCTGTTAGGCATTTAGGTCAAAGCAATTGTTTATTCTATGTACCTGTAATTATTATGAAATATGTTGAATTAGTAGTCACATTTCCCACAGTCAGGAACTGAGGGCCAAACTCATTGCCTGTGCAAAGATGTCACCTCAGGGTAGAAGTTACTTATTGCAATTCAGTCCTATTTAAACTGAGTGAGAATGACAGTCTTATAGCTCCTGACAAGAATGTGTATTCCTTGGAGGATGCATATGCAGTCTGGATTCCCAATTCAGAAGTGAAAGCATCTAAATTGTGATTCTAGAAAAGCTGCGTCTAAACTATTTTCAGCAGATTGCTCATTGGAATCAGGGCAGGTTAAAAGATGTTTCAGGAATCTCTGAGACAGTTTCCTCATTTGGTAGTAAGGAACGTTTTAGCTTCAAAATATCATATTAAATCTGGAAGCCCAAGAATAAACTAAAGATTTTAGTCTATTTTTGTGCTCTCTGAGACTAGAAACAAAACTTTGAGTATTGTGATTTTGGTTTGAAATAATCAAAGTTGCTATTTACATCATGGGGATGTCCATTTCCACAATGTTCAGTCAGGATCTAGGGTTTCTAACCAGAGCAATTCTTCCTGCAGATGTAAGATTGTAGGTAGACATGTTTGGATCAAAAACCCATCATAAACTTTTCTTCTGCACAGAAAAATCCACACAGCTATCCACACAGAAAAATGCAGTTCTACTTTTTTTTTTTTACTTAAGACAGAATATTCAGTCTATTCATTTCTTATTAATTGAATACTCCATGTTCAAATAAGTTGTTTCAAAGATGCAAGGGTCATGAAATGGGTGTCTCTCTGTGTTAAGTAGTCAGAAAAAAAGAAGTTGCTGGAATTTACAGAATGTGGAACAGAAAAACAGTAGGATAATTCATACCAAATTTCTATAGCATTTTCTGTCCTGAGCTCTGAATTCAGCCAATAGGTGGCTAAATATATTTTTTATTTAATTAAAGGTCTATTCTGCCTTTCAACGCACACTATTCTTTCAAATAATATAAGCCTTTTTATCATTCTTCTTAATAGACTCCTAGAAATTAAACTGCCATCTGGCCTATGAAGACATTAAGATATAGGAGAGGAATTTTACCAACAGGGAAGTTACACAAGGCACTATCCCCAGGCATTCTGAAATTTATTGACCTACATCTCTGGTGCACCAGGTCACCTTGAGTTTCAGGGACTTTGAAAATTCTAAAGAATCAATATTTGCAAAGACATGAATTTGCTCTCAAGCAATGACCTGGATGCAAGCACATCTATAAAATCCAGGGATGCTTCACTGATCTTTCATCAAGACATAACAGCAATCACATTATTTGGGCACAGTTCTTTAACATTAAACATTTAATTGAATAGGAAATTATTTGAAATTTATTTGGCCTTTAAATTGAAACTGAAGGAAAATGCCACAGGAGAAAATATTGCTTATATATGAGGTAAGGAAAAACAGGATATGAAAGTGGTGAAACCGATAGAAGATACAGACAGATCTATTTAGTGTCCCAGAAGCAGTAGATGAAAACCATGCATTAAATACTCAGTTTTACATTGAATATGGTTGATTTATTTTGCATTTACACCTTTCTATAACACATGTTCCTGATAATGTGACTTTCTGTTACTCTGAATTTTTTAATGCTTTTTGCAGCTTTATTGAATGAGAAAGGCAGCAAGACACATTTTGTGACAGTACCAATTAAAGCTTCTCCCTGAAGAGTTTTGCTGGGGAAGATGTTGATCAACAGGCTGATGTAGTATACAAAAGGCACACGTTACTCGTCTGCAGCCACCCTCATAGATGCAAAATGACAGAGGAGGCTCTTCCATTATCACATTAGTCACAAAGTGTGTTCTGAAATGTTCTTAAAGTCCTGACAGGAGAGCACATTTGTATATCAGCTTCCAGGTTTGTCTTCATTGTTAAAAGAGCTGTGAATTATTGTCTCAGGGCTCTTTAGTAGTGTTTTCTATCCCAGACTGAGAATGCTGGGCAAACACAGGCCCTCTCATATTATTATGAGACAAATACTCAGAGTTCTGCTCTATTTTCTCACCTGATGCAGAGAAGTTCACCCAACACTAAAACTAAAAGTATCTCATCTCCATTGTGCTTCTTGGCTTCACTATGTTAACAGAAGCTCTGATCTCAATCCCAAATACAGCTACTGCTGAGATTTGTGAATTTCCAACTTCTGATTCAAAAACATGCCATGACACACACTTTTGATATTTCCCCCACTCTAAGTTAGTCTAAGGGTGAAAAGCAAGAACTGACAAGGCTAAGCATGAAAATGTCGCTTTGGTTTTTGCAGGAGGCTGAGAGAGGTACACATATCCCAAAGTCAGATACATAAATCTCAATAACATCCTTATCTTTTCCAGTGCAAAAGAGGAGCAAAGTCGTTTCATTTCCAGACAAGTTTATGATATATGAATAAAAGGAGAAAGAATGAAAATTGTCAAATATGTCTGAGCTGTATAGACACTGGACAAGTAGGGGGGCACTCTAAACCATATGGATTTACAGGCAACTTGCAACCAGCCTGAAATCTGTTGACTGTAAATCCCATCTGCCTTCATGGCAGGTAGAATTGGTGCATTTTCAGGCAAAATGTCAAGAGTGCTTCTGCACAGCCCTCCATGACCATCTACTCTGCGCAGTGCTGCAGCAGCAGTCTCCCCAGCTGCTCCAAATCTATCTCTGTATGGGAAAGAAAATTGCTTTTTTGTATGCTCTAAAGCTCCTGATTTATCTACAGTTTTCTTCCAGGGACACTCCAGCTGGGTCAGCTTCAAGCCAGCCCTGCAGTTTTCTTTGCAGATAGATAATGCAGATGGGAAACAAATATGACTTTGAGCCTGTCCTAGAAATGATTTCTTAATTGTATGAATACAGCCGTAGTCTAGCCGAAACTGCAGACGAAATGGAAACTGTGATGGTTGAAAAGCACTACACAGAATTAAAGTCTACAAAATCCTTATTATGAAGCTAATTGGTAGTTAGGTGGCCACATCTTTGTTGTGCTGCAAACACTAAGGTGTGCCTAGAGGAAAGTCCCTGTAATCCTTCCAGCACTGGACTGTGAGCTGCTTCAATTCTTCCAACATTGGCAAGTCACATTTCCAAGGACATGGGTAGTAATTAAAACTGGGATTTATTTTTCCCAAGTCTAAGCTAAATTTCAATCTAATTCTGTAACCTTGGGCTCCTTTTAAAAAAAATGGTGTGTAGTGGATGGACCTCTAAAATGGGCCAGAAGACTCCCTCTCCAGAGCTGCTTATCTCTCCTTGTCTAACTTAGTTACCTGACAGGTGCACAGGAAGCATATATTTGAAGAAGATACTTAATTTTTAAGGTCTAAACTTGAGGAAAAAATCATCAGTAAATAATGCTGGTCTATAAATTTTCATTTTGCCACTGAGAGATTGTAGTTTAGCACCACAGTTCCTTTATGTCTTAGTTTCCTCTTCATGTCCAGCTTCCAGCTTCCTCTTCTCAAGCAGTTATTTCATAGTTCCCAAAAAAGTTTAGAATGGCTACTGCTTATTACTAGGTGCACATACAGCTCTTAAAAAGGAGATTTCTGAATTTAATCAAGGTTTCTAATTGCAATCATGTCAGAAAAGTCACAGTACTTAGAATAATTAATTTGTTGCTATTCTATTAATATGCAACATAAATCTAGAAAAGATCCACTGATTCTTTGCTAGTGTTTCCGTGTTATGTGTTACAAGCCCATTTAAAAAAAAAAGCCTTTCAGTGGAAGCCTTTTTGATTCATAAATTCTTAAACACAAGAAAGCTCTTGTCTTTTTCCGCAGCGAGGAGGCATTATACATATACAGCTTGTGGTACTAATCAAGAAGTTAGCAAAAAACAGTGAGATAAACTGGAAGAACAAAAAAAGTATATAAATTATCAGTAATATAATACAGGATCCAAATTCTGGGGCAGGGGTTTATACCTCAAAATTTTTTAAATTTGACTCACATCATAATATGGGATATAACCTTCAGCGCTGTCAAAAGAACTCAGAGGTCTCTACTGCATTTCATTTTAAAAGATGTGGCCTCTGGAAACTCATGTTTTAATGGCTGTTCCTCTCTCTGCTGGGCATCACATGCTTGTCCCTTGTGAATTCCACTAAAAGTTGCAAGGGTGCTTCTGAAGCAAACATTTTGTACAGAAACTCACACTTTCTTTATCAGCATGTGTGCACAGATAGCATATCATTTACCTCAAGGATTCCAAAACACCATCATCACAGCTCCTGTGATCTTTGGCCAAAGTCCAGATAATCTGGATTTAACAACTGAAAGAAAACGAATTAATACTTGGAATATTTTATAATTTTCTTCAATAATATGATTTATATTTTGAAATGTTTCACATGTACCAGCATGTAAATTCTCATACCCCTTTTGTGACACCAGTCAGTGTACCCTTAAGTGTCCAACAGAAATGGATGATCACGAAATGAAAGGTGTAAGCAGATATTCATGGTGGATTAGGACCTTAAGACAAATTCCATTAAACATTCATTCATCTTCTATCATAAGACAAAGACTGAGTGTAGATTCTTACTATTGCCTGTACCAGACTATGATCTAGGGGTTTGGATCATAACCTATGACATTCCTAGCCTGCCTTCTGGAGTATAGATAACTATAGCTGCATAGACAGCTACAGTGGCCATCCTGTGGTAGACAGGAGTTTCAGGCTGACAAGAACACACGTGAAGTATACCTGGACACCTGCACAAAAACCAAGGACTTTTTCCTCTGTGCACATTACTACCTTTTCCAATCATACTAGTTCTCTCAGCATTTTTCTTAAAAAAGAAAAGCCAAAGAGAGAAAATCTTTTCTGACATACTTGAGAAAACCAGAAGATAGTCAAGAAAACAAAGAATAATCCTTAGCACTCACAGAATTCATGAAGATTATTCTTCTACATGGCTCTGCTTCCTGCCTATGATTCTGGCTCTGCAGAGATTACTGAAACATTCAGTTGGATTGTGAATGCAGGAAACATGGGTGCACCATTTTCTTCCTCTGTTTACTTGGGAAAGTTGGAAATATGAGCATAAAGATACTTCTTTCATCTCCAAATGTAGAAACTGGAAAAAAAAAATTATTATTTCCAACTTCAATGTCTCCTTGTAAAGCTAACCCAAAAAGGCTGCTGAAAACAAAGTAACCTGTTTCCTTTATCCAAAAAATCATTACTATCAGTGCAGTACCAAAGCCCAAGCCAAATGGTATCATCTTTTTCTAACACTTTCTCTGCATAACATGTCAAGGAGGTTTGTGCCCAGAGACTGAATGTGCCTACAATGCTGTGTGGTCCTGGTGATCCCCGTCATCTTAAT